>NW_022631060.1:4721661-5107809 GCF_010015895.1 Lontra canadensis
CAAAGTGGGAGACTTATAGTGCTCAGGGATGCAACAGATTGGGAAGGGGCCTCAGAATCCTTCTGGGCTCCTCAGTGCCATCTGCCCCAGATGGAGTTGCAACTGGTGGGCTGTCTATCCGCAGGTCCATGGCCAACAGTGAACATGCCTTCACTGCCATCAAGCCTGATGGAGTCCAGTGCAGCCTCTTGGGAGAGATTATGAACATTTTGGACAAAAGGGATTCCTCCCCATTGCTATGAAATGAATCCAGGCTTCAGAAGACTTTCTCAAGGAACACTACATTGACCCGAAGGACTGTCCTTTCTTTGTGCCGGCCTGGTGAAGTACTTGCGATCAGGGCCTGTGGTTGCCATGGCCCACAAGGGGCTGAATGTGGTGAAGACAGACGAAGTGATGCTCTGGGAGACCAACCCTTCTTACTCCAAGCCTGGGACCATCCATGGGGATTTTTGCATCCAAGTTGTCAGGAACATTACCCATGACAGCGATTCCATATAGAGTGCAGAGAAGGAGACTGGTTTGTGATTTTGGCCTGAAGAGCTGGTAGATTAGAAGAGCTGTGCTCAGAACCGGATCCACGAGTGACGAGAGAGCAGACCTCAGCGCTTCGCCCACTCTGTTTCCTCTCCCTCTCGTGGTCAGGGGGCCAGGCTTTAGCAGATCCAGTTAGTTTTGAGAACTTCCTTATAATCTGGAGGGGAATAGGGAGTGCTCCCTGTTCAGCATTATGTGCTACCATCAGATTAGAATGTTTCATTCCTCCCACCACCACCCCGAAAAGAGAATCGTTCTGGGCTCAGCTTAGATCTTGGAGGCCTTTGTGAATTTAGTGGGGAGAGTTGGTTTCTGCTGGTGGTATCAGCCATAGGACAGAAGCAAGGACAGAGGACATAGGACATAGGACAGAACCCCAGCAAGGAAGTGAGAGAGACTCTGGAGAGACCCCTTTAGAAGGCTGATCCTTGGAAAGGCTTTGTGTTTGGACCTAGCTGGGAGTGTTTAGAAGTTCAAGTGTGACGGCGCCTGGGTGGCTCAGTGGGTTAAAGCCTCTGCTTTCGGCTCAGGTCATGATCCCAGGGTCCTGGGATCGAGCCCCACATCGGGCTCTCTGCTCAGCAGGGAGCCTGCCTCCTCCTCTCTCTGTTTCTCTGCCTACTTGTAATCTCTGTCTGTCAAATAAATAAATAAAATCTAAAAAAAAAAAAAAGAAGTTCAAGTGTGCCAAGAATCCTCCAAAGAACATGATCTAGACACTGGTGCCAGGCCTAGCCCAGGGAATCACATTGCCGGGGGGCACTCTGCATTTGTACCAAGGATTCCAAGTGGCTTTTGTCTAAATTAAAAAATATATGTATATTTATATATATAATGAAAATCTTCAAACGTATAGAAAAGTTGTACAGCTATCTCCCCAGACCATCATTCTGATTTAATTCTACTTGCTTCATCACATACCCGTCCATCTACCCGTCCTTCTTGCCATCCATCCATCCATGATTTTTTGAGAAATTCAAAGAAGTTCCAGACATCAGTATACTTCCCGTAGATCCTGCCGCATGCACTTCATTAAATAGAAATCATATTGACTTATGAGGTTTTTTTTAAGATTTTTATTTATTTATTTGACAGGCAGAGATCACAAGTAGGCAGAGAGGCAGGCAGAGAGAGAGGAGGAAGCAGGCTCCCTGCGGGTCAGAGAGCCCGACGTGGGGCTCGATCCCAGGACCCTAAGACAATGACCTGAGCTGAAGGCAGAGGCTTTAACCCACTGAGCCACCCAGGCGCCCCAAGTTTTTTCTTCTGAGATAAAATTTACGTGAATGAAACGCCTAAATCATAAGTGTACATTTGCTGCGTCTTAACAAATGCATACACCTATGTAACCCAATCCCTATCAAGATATGGACATTACTTGGGGCACCTGGGTGGCTCAGTGGGTTAAAGCCTCTGCCCTCAGCTCAGGTCATGATCCCAGGGTCCTGGGATCAAGCCCCGCATCGGGCTCTCTGCTGGGCGGGGATCCTGCTTCCTCCTCTCTCTATGCCTGCTTCTCTGCCTACTTGTGATCTCTGTCAAATAAATAAATAAAATCTTTAAAAAAAAAAAGATATGGACCATTACCAACACACCAGAAAGTTCCCTCGTGCCCCTCCCCAGGCAATCCCTGCCCTCATTTCTACCACCACTACCACCCCCAGAGGTTACCACTATCCTAATTTTTATCCATCGTAGATTGTTTGCTTGTTTTAGAACTTTATATAAATGAAAGCATAGAGTGTATACTATTTGTGTAAGGCTTCTTCCACTCAGCATAATGTTTGTGAAATTTATCCATATTGGTGCATTTTGTTCCTTTTGACCACTGGGTAATATTCTATTGTATAAATGTATTATGGTTTATTTATCCATTTTTCCAAGTGATGAGCATAACTATTACAGTGATTGTATTAGTAGAGTTGTTAATAATATAGGAAATGCCTATGCTATTCTTTTTTTTTTTTAATGCCTATGCTATTCTATTAAGAAAAAAATTTCAGGGGCGCCTGGGTGGCCCAGTGGGTTAAAGCCTCTGCCTTTGGCTCAGGTCAGGATCCCAGGGTCCTGAGATGGAGGCCCGCATTGGGCTCTCTGCTCAGCAGGGAGCCTTCTTCCCTTCCTCTCTCTGCCTGCCTCTCTGCCTACTTGTGATGTCTGTCAAATAAATAAGTAAATAAATAAATAAATAAATCTATCTTTAAAAAAAAAGAAAACAATTTCAGGATACAAAATTTATATACAATAGGATCTTAACTGTGTGAAGAAAATAATTCATAAGAAATATGTTAAAATATCAACAGTGAGCTTTGCTCTGCTCTAAAAGCTTTTTATATTAATAAATTTTATTTTGTTTATTTTTTTAAAGATTTTATTTGTTTATTTGACAGACAGAGATCACAAGTAAGCAGAGAGGCAGGCAGAGAGAGAGGGGAAGCAGGCTCCCTGAGCAGAGAGCCCGATATGGGGCTCGATCCCAGGATGCTGGGATCATGACCTGAGCTGAAGGCAGAGGCTTTAACCCACTGAGCCACCTGGGTGCCCTTTATTTTGTGTACTTTTATAAATAATTATAGATTCACAAGAAATTGCAAAGGCAGCCCAAAGAGGTCTTATATGTTTCATCCATTGTCCTCAACGATTACATCTTACCTGACCTTGTACAATATTAAAACCAGAGAAGTGTCATTGCTACAAAGTGCGTGTATAGTTCAGAATCATTTTATCAGGTGTGTGAATTCATGTAACGAGCACATGCAAGGTAAGGAATTGTTCCATCACTTCAAAGATGCAACCCTTTATAACCATAGCCATCTCCTCCCCAACCATCCCTAACCCTTTGCAACTACTAGTCTGTGTTCCATCTCTGTAATTTCTTCATTTTGTGAATGTTCCATAAGTGAGATCATGCAGTGTGTGGTCTTTTGAGATTTGGCCCTTTTCATTCAGCATAATGCCTTGAGATCCATCAAAGTTGTTAAGTGTATCTGTAGTTCATTCCTTTTTATTGCTGAGTAATATTCAATGGTATGGATACCCCCCCACACACATACATACACACTTTTCAAAGTTCCTACTGAGCATGAAATATTTTAATCCTTAGGAAAAAAGAAAAGTTCTGATGGGGGGTGGGTAATGGATAGAGAAGAAGTTCATGCCTTTAAGGGAATGTTGTGTTGAATTAAATAAGAGAATTTTAGCTTTGGGATGCCCTTGGCAGTCACCTAGGTTAAGTTTTTCATTTTGCAGGAGTTTTCCTTGCAATATCCTGACAAGCAGTTGTGCAGCCTCTGTGTAGATATTCCTAGTAACGGGAACTCACTATCAAATACAGCATTAGATTGATAACAAAATATACCTTTCTTTTTTTTTAAATTTTATTTATTTGACAGAGAGAGACACAGTGAGAGAGGGAACACAAGCAGGGGGCGTGGGAGAGGGGCGAAGCAGGCTTCCTGCCAAACAGGGAGGCCAGTGTGGGTCTCCATCCCAGGACCCGGGGATCATGACCTGAGCCGAAGGCAGATGCTTAATGACTGAGCCACCCAGGCGCTCCAGGTAGAACCTGGGCTTGACTGAGAGAAGATATCTGTCGTTGGTTATCTTTGCCCTACCTAGGGTCTCTTCCCTGTCTCCCCTAACCAGGTAAACACAAGCCCAAGACAGTAAACAAAGCCTGCAGAGTCTGAGCAAGCCATTGAATATGCTAGATCTAGGAATGACCTCTCCAGGGAGATTTCAGTATTCACTGGTGTAGAAAAACAATAGGCTGCAGACCTTTCAAAATGGAATGAAATTCTGCATGAGCGCACACAGAGATACCCACAGTCCCCTAGCAATAGTCCTCTTTCTGCATTGTAGGATGCCCCCCAAAAGGCACTGAACCACTAATCCAAGAGGAAAGGTCTCAGGTTCTCTCCTGCTTCCAGTCCTTTATAGCTGACCCAAGATCAATTTCTTCCCCTTCAGCTTTCCTTGAGAGCAGATTCTGATCTGTCCATGGTTCTGATTGTTGATGGATTTCACTGGACAGCCATGTGTGGGTCCTTTCACTCATTCCTTCCCGATAACTAACATTTATTGAGCACTTACTATGTGCCAGAGACTGTGATATCCTCCTTACATTTAGCCTCTTTTTACTGAAGTCTATCAGATGTAATGAAGAGCACAGATGATAAACGTACAGCTTAACAAAGTTCCATACAGTGAATCCATTTCATACATCTAACCAAAACAAAGATCAAGAAATAGAACATTATCATCACCCAAGAAGGCCTTTCATCTCCCCTTCCAGGTGCTACCCTCCAATTGTAACCACTGCCTTGACTTTTTTTTTTAAATTTATTTGACAGGCAGAGATCACAAGTAGGCAGACAGGCAGGCAGAGAGAGAGGAAGGGAAGCAGGCTCCCTGCTGAGCAGAGAGCCCGATGCGGGGCTCGATCCCAGGACCCTGAGATCATGACCTGAGCCGAAGGCAGAGGCTTAAACCACTGAGCCACCCAGGCGCCCCTGCCTTGACTTTTGATAGCATAGATTACTTTGTTCCTACTTCTATACTTTATTTATATAACTAGATCATACAAACTGTCTTCTCTTTTGTGTCTGGCTTCTATAGCCCAACATTACTTTTGTGAAGTTTATTCATATTGTTCTAGATAGTTGTAGTTTATTTACCCTTGTTGCCATGTAGCATTACTTTGTGTAAAACATTCCACAATTTAGGGTCGCCTGAGTGGCTCGGTCATTAAGCGGCTGCCTTCAGCTCAGGTCATGATCCCAGAGTCCTGGGATTGAGCCCCACATCATGCTCCCTGCTCAGCACGAAGCCTGCTTCTCCCTTTGCCTGCCACTTCCCCTGCTTGTGTTCCCTCTCTCGCTGTGTCTCTCTCTGTCAAATAAATAAATAAAATCTTAAAAATAAAATTCCGCAATTTGTTCATTCTACTGCTGATGGGGCATTTGAGTTTTTTCAAGTTTTCTACCACTATGAATATCGCTGATAGAAACATTCTTGCTCATATCTTTAGATGAACAGATGTCTTTCCATAATATATAAGATATTACATATACATGGATATATGGATATGTATATACATACATATATACACATTGGGTGGAATGTGGCACATTTTTCAATTCCCATTTTTCAGATGAGAAACAGAGGCTTGAAGAAGTTGACCAAGGAAGTAGTGGGACATGAGCTGGGATATGAATCCTATCCTGTCTGGCACTGGAGCTCAAGTTCTCTAGCAATCATGCTTTACTGCCTTCCAATGCATGGGCCATTTAAAAGTATTCATGAGGGGCGCCTGGGTGGCTCAGTGGGTTAGGCCGCTGCCTTCGGCTCGGGTCGTGATCTCGGGGTCCTGGGATCGGGTCCCGCGTCGGGCTCTCTGCTCGGCAGGGAGCCTGCTTCCCTCTCTCTCTGCCTGCCTCTCTGTCTACTTGTGGTCTCTCTGTGTCAAATAAATAAATAAAATCTTTAGAAAAAAAAAATAAAAGTATTCATGATGCTGGGGCGCCTGGCTGTAGAGTATGCGACTCTTGATCTTGAGGATGTAGGTTCAAGCCCCATGTGAGGTGCAGAAATTACATAAAAATAAAACATTTTTTTAAAGATTTTATTTATTTATTTGACACAGAGAGAGAGAGAGGGAGAGATCACAAGTAGGCAGAGGGGCAGACAGAGAGTGAGAGGAAGCAGGCTCCCCGCCGAACAGAGAGACCCATGTGGAGCTGGATCCCAGGACCCTGAGATCATGACCTGAGCTGAAGGCAGAGGCCTAACCCACTGAGCCACCCAGATGCCCCAAAATAAAATCTTTAAAAAAGAAAAAAAGTACTCATGATGTGCCAGACTGGTTGCTGCTATTGAGGGAGATAAAAAGATAGGAAGGCACAGTCACACAAGAAAGACAATGATAGATGGGTGTGATAGGAATCTGAGGGAAAGGGGGTTAATTTTATCTTGGAAGATCACAGGAGGCTTCCTAGAGGAAAAAACATCTAAGGAGAAAAGGCAGGGGACAGATTTTGGGCATGCCAGGGTGATGAGGGAAGGAGTGCCAGCCTGAGACAGTCTGGGGGCAGAAGAAGAGGAAGTCCTCATAGAGTCACAGCTGCAAGGGTCCTCAGGGGTCACCTTGCCCAGTCCCCATTGTCCACGCATCCATTTTTACATTGCTGGCTTCCAAATTGATATACTCAGTCTTGACCATTACCCTGCTCTCTAAACTCTTTTCTATTTAGTTGGATGACAAACAGGCATCTCAAATTAAGATTGCCAAGACAGGGCTCCTGATTTTGTCCCCACACACTCTAAGCTGCTCCTCTTCCCATCTTTCTTGTTCTTTGAAACCACCAGACACCAACTATTCAGGCCTCCAACAGCATCATCATGCTTCCTTGCTCCGTTTCCCTACATCCAATCCATGAGCATCTCCCATCAGCGATATCTACAAAGCATACCCTGAATGTGATCTCTCATTACCACCTCCCCACTACCACCCTGGTCATGATTACCATCACCACTCATCTGGATGACTGCAACAGCCTCCTTCCTGCTTTCCCTGCATCCACTCTCCTTTGGAAGGCCACAAAGAGAAGCCTTCTTTGCCTCTTACAGGTTCTGGTGGTTCCAAATGTTGCTTGGTTTGGGGTTTCCTAACACCAGTCTCTACCTCTGTCTCCATGTGGGCTTCTCCTCTGCACCTTCTCTTCCAATTATTGGGGACCTCCTTTTATTGGCCATTAAATTTAGGGTCCACCTGGATAATCCACAATGATCTCATCTTAAGGTCCTTAATTACATCTGCAAAGATCCTTTTTCCAAATAAGGTCATATTCATAGGTTATGGATGGACACATCTTTTATGGATCCATCATTTGACTGAGTACAGAGGTGAATCTCAGAAGCTAAGAGAGTTTAAATTGAGTTTAAGCTTTAGTTCTCCAGTGAGTGATTATTTTTCAAATCACATTAGACTCTCGGCCTGCACATACTTACTATCTCAGCACTGTCCATGCATCCCCTCAAAGGTCATTCTGTGGAGGGACTGTCTGCGTTGTGTTTGCTGCAAGGCTAACTTGGGGCCATGAGTCTAGCCAGGGACCTTGCCACTACCCCAAACCCACCAGATCATTGCTGGGGGGTATAGCCACTGTGACTAAGGGCCAAAATAGTTTCCTTCTGAAAAATGATCTTCCCAAAGAGAGCTAGCTACCAGCTATGCTGGTAACAAAAGAAAAAAGACGGGATCCAAGAAAGGGCTGGTTTTGACCAAAGATGGGGTAGGTAAACATCCCCAGTGGTTCTCCCCTTCCTGGTTTTTATGCCCTTGTGTAATCCACTCCCCTCAAGCATGGGTTGAGGCTACAATACAGTAAAAGTGTCAGGATCATTTCTAAAATTTCCGTGGCTTCTGTATTGCTCACCTTTTCTCACTCTCTAGCTTTCTTTCTCCAAGGGAAGCCAGCTCCCATGTCGAGCTGCCCTGTGGGGAGGCCCACATGACAAGAAACGAATCGCTCCTGCCAACAGCCTACAAGAACCTGAGGTCCTTGGTCCAGCAGCCCTCAAGGAACTGAAACCTGCCAACAACCTTGTGAGGAGGCTTGGAAGTGGACTCTCTGAGGCCCGCAGACAGCCAAGGAGTGAGCTTGGAAGCTGATCTCCCCGCCCCAGGTGACATTCCCAGTGATGCAGCCTTGGCCAATACTTTGGAGCTCGTGGAAGACCCTGAGCCAGATGACCCACGCTGAGCCATGCCCAGATTCTTGCCCCCACAAAAACTGCGAGATGATAAGACATTTGTCAGTTAAGCCACGACGTTTTGGAGTAATTTGCAGAGCAGTGATAGATACATTCAGAAATAAATTCCAAGGATATATTCAACCATGTTGAAGCCTTATGCTATAACTAACTGTGTTTACAAATTTGAGGATTCACAGATATTAGCTCATATCCCTTCCCAAGAATCCTACAACATCTCCACCCACTCCTTTTCTTTTTCTATTTTTAAATAAACATAATATCAAACTATAGTGACAGTTACACATTCTATTTTTTTCTGCCTCATGTGTTGAGCGTTTCCCCATCTCATTTACTATTCTTCAAAGCATTCTTTTTTCCTCACATCTCTTCAGCGGCCCATTATAGGAATGCATCAAAGTTAATTTAGTCACTTCCCTCCCTCTTTTATGTTTTGAGCTTAAGGTAGGGTTTTAATGCCTTGACTCACATTGATGAGTATAGAAGGTAGAAGGCAGGATCATCTGTGTTTGATTAACACAGTGCTCCTGATATCCCATCAGGTCTGTGCCACTTCCTGGCTATGTGTCCTTGGGCTTGGTACTTAACACTCCCAGGCCTCAGTTTCCCCTTCTGAATAGTGGGAGTAATGCCCATACCTACCTCACAGAGTTATTAGAGGCCTATTAGAGGCATAACCTGGAGTTAACCCAGCACAGTATCTGACAAATTTTAGGGTATATGGACTCAAGCCAGGCCACAGTATCCTCGCACACACATACACCCTACTCCTTGTTGAGTCCTGGTGCATGGTGCATTATATGGACTCTCATTCCAGACTCTAGCCGACCCCCAATCAAAGGCACCTTGGCTTTCCTCCCACCAGCCTGCTCTCCGTGAACCTGGGCTGACCCCGGCTGCGGCACCATCCACAATCCTGCAACCATCACACTTTGTCTAGTTGTGTGGTCCTGGGCAAGTTCAGCCCGGCTCTGGGTCTCAGCTTCCTCCTCTGTGATATTCAGAGGGGGTTAAATGGGAAAGTGCACGAGGGATTGCCCACTTCTAAATAGAGTTTAGAGGAGGATTAGTCCCTCTTCTTTCAAAGGCCCTTCAGTTTCAACCATGCCGAGTACGACCATGGATTTAATGAATGGGCAAAGGCAAAAAGAATCGGAAAACACTTTAATTTATTTACCATAACATGTGTGCCGAGACTTGTGCTCAGTGTCCTGGAGTGTGTCAAATACCAGCATAGTGTCTGTTTACATGTGTGTGAAAATCTGGGGGAAGATTTGGGGTTTCTCATCTCTGGCCCATTACAGAGCTTGTCCTGAGTCTGAGTGAGAACCCCTCCCCATAACCCCATCCCAGCGATACTGCAGCTGAGTTCCTGCCTGGGAGAGGCAGGGAGCTATTGGGGAATAGCTTGGAGAGCTGACCTCGGAGAATCTTCCAGAGGTCTTGGTATGGCTATGGGTGCTCCTCCTGCAGAAATGCCTGGGGGGTTGAGGGGGACTGTTCCAGGCTTCTCCAGGCAACTCCAGACTACAGGTTCAGTTCCTTGACACTGAAAACACTGCTAGGGGAGAAAGAGTCCACTTCCAGGCCTTCTGGGCCCCTGCCTGGCCTCTCCCCATCCAGGCTTGGACTCTGGACTAGCCCCAGCTAGGGCGAGGTTTCAGGAACTGTCCGTGGCTCTGGGAATCGAAAACCAGAAGAAAAAGCTCCTCCCTGCTCCCAGCACGTAAACCTCCTCATACCAGCCCCCAGTTTCTAGGACTTTAGCTCCTAGGGTGCCCAGGTCAGGATCCCACCAGGAGAAGGAAGAGCAGATGGTGGTGTTTCAGGTCCCAAAAAAAGACTTTGTGACCTTGGGCATGTCACATGGCTTCTCTGGCCTCTGTCTCTTTATCTAAAAAGGTAGAGTGATCATCTGGATCTTTGCGGAATGACCATGAAGTTGAAATAAGATAATGGCTGTCACAGGGCCCGGTGGAGTGCTGGGCAACAGCGATGACGTTCTTTTCCTGGTGAAATGGTGGGCCAGCTGGTCAGCCAAGAAAGGCAACCTCCAATGGAAGACAAGGAGATGCCTGTGTGCTAAAGCTGCTACTTCAGCCCAAGGAAGGGGTTAGCTCAGCTCCCAGGGATGAGTTAGAAGTGGACTTGAGCAGAGGAGAGCAGGGGGAAGGCCAAGAGGGGGTGGGGGCTGGGATCCACACCCAGCCCGAGCTGATGTGCAGCTGAGAGCACCACAGGCTTGTGCTCCTTACCCTGCAGGCAGGCCAGCCCCAGAGCCACTGAGAGGTTGTCGCGGGAGGACCCCAGCTTCTCGCTGGTGGGGTGCTCCATCACAAGGGGTTGTAGAGGGCCGCATAGGGCTGGGGGGCTGGGCAGTAGGGTGTCGAGCTCAGAGGAAGGCCTTGGAAGGCCAGAGCCAAGGGGTGAGGCTGACTGGACAAGGCTGGGGGACAGCTGGGCAGGAGGTGCGGTAACTTTGGTAGAGCCGAGGGACAGAGAGGGCAGAGGGGACAGGGGGAGGCCAGGCGAACTGTGAAGCTGCAGATCTGGAGAGAGCCGGTGAGCCGAGGGAGAGGAGACTGGGGTCTGGAACAGGCCCAACGGCTGTTCATGGAACATGGGGTCCGGTGGCCGCTCCGTCTGGCCCCAGCCGCCAGGGGTCACTGGAGCCAAGCAGGTGGCAGAGTCCACGAGGCACATGCCTTCATGTGTGTGCAGGGTCCAGCTCCACCATGCCAGCTCGGCCTGCAGGGCCTGGATCTCCTTCCGCAGCACGTGGTTTTGCTTCTCCAGGGTCTCGTGCTGCTGGGGGCAGAAGCAGATGGGTGGGGCAGGGGATGTCAGCCAGCACGTGCCGTGTACCCTGCCCCCAGCATCCTGAACTTAGGGTGAAAGGTATACTGCCGTCCAAATGCCTGAGCGGGGGCCCCTTGGCTCCTCTCTGGCCGGCTCTCCCACAACCCCCCAGCCCATCTCTCCCATTCTGCTCCTACTGGGGCTCAGACTGGCCTGCACTCCAATCCCATCTCCAGTCCCCTGAGCCGACTGGTCTCTACCAGCTGGCCACCTCCAATCGTCTGAGAACTCCATCAGCCTCCTGACGGGGGCATCCCTGAAACCATCCTGTTCTCTTGGTCCAGAGGAACCATTTGGTAATTATGACATCAACTGCACGTCCAAGTTCAAGACCTTCAAAGGCTCCCATGCCTCCCTGTGCACCGTGGCCCCAGCTCACACCTCCAGCTGTATCTGTCTGACGTCTCCTGCTCCCCTGAACTTCCCGTCCCTCCGGTGGACTCTGCTTCTTCACATTACCTGTCTCCTCTGCCCGCAAACTCTGCCAGCACCTCCTCCCCTGGGCTAACCCTGACATGGCCTTCTCATGACAGCTTGGAGGTCATTCTGTCTTGCATACCTCTAGATGGCTTCATGCCCTTGTCAGACCTCCCTAGCACCCAGAACTGACTCACAGAGGCACTGTGGGAGGAACCCTGGGTGGTGTTTGCACCAGAACATTCTACTCGGCACTCCTGAACCAGCATCTGGTAGGTTCTGTTCTGCTGGACTCTGGGTCCTGCTTATCCACTGAGAGCAAGCAGTTTCTAAATGACCATTTATAGTGACAGCAATGAAAGAACTTTCTTTCCACAGCTCCAAAGGGTGAGTGACTTCCTCTGGTTCCCTCCCCTACATCACTGCTTTTGTGGACAATTTTTTATTTATCTTTTATTTATTTTCATTTATTTGAAAGAGAGAGAGCCTGCGTGTGCGGGGGGAGGGGGAGAGACAGAAGGTCAAGCCGACTCCTTGCGGAGCACAAGGCCCCAGCCAGGCTCCATGTGGGGCTCGATCTCATGACCCTCATGACCTGAGCCGAAACCAGGAACCCATGGAGCCACACAGGCGCCCTTTTTGCGGACAGTTTTTAAAAGGAGAAGCCACAAGGGTGTTTTACATAAAAAAGTTGCTGAGGGCATGAACACAAAATGCTAACATGCCTCAAAACCACCAGCAGCCCAACTCCCGGGCTGGTCTCTGCATGTGGAATGATATTTTTAAAACCTGGCATTAGGTCACCTCTGACCTAAATTCTCCAAAGGCTTCAATTCACCTCCAGAAACGGAGTCACTCGCTGGGTCCCTCCTACGTTCACTCGCCACCTCCGGGCCGCTCACGTGTTACCTCCTCAGGGAAGGCGTCCCCAGTTCCATCACCCTGCCCTCCCTGCTCCCTTGTCTCTTCCCTGCTGTACTTGGCCCCACAGTGCTCATCACCAGCTGACATCCCAAATCCTTCACGGATCATCTATTTTCTGTCTGGCTCCCCCATGAAAATATGAGCCCTAGAGAGTGTGGGGTAGGCTTTTGTCTGCTGTGTCCACAGCTGCATCGCCAATGCTGAGAACTGTACCTGCCACACGGGAGACACTCAATAGACCTTTCTAGAAGGAAGGAACACGTGAATGCATGAAGTCTCCCCCCTGCCAGGACGGTACCCCGGTTCTCACTCACACACGCTCATGCCAGCGCTGTTTCATCTGCCGGCAATGCCTTTTCCTACCCTCATCCGTTTGGAAAACTCCTATGCATCCTTTAAGACCAGCTCAGACTCATCCCCATGGACACCCCGATTCCGTGACCTGTGTTGCCCCACCCAGGTGCTCCTAGAGCGCTTTATTCTGACTCTATCATCTGCTCCACGGGGCACAACTGAGTTTCTTCTATTTGTGGGGCCCTGTTCCAGGGATGGGGAAAGAGCGGAGGACAAAATCGTTCCCTCCCTTCACGGTGCTTCCAGTCTGGTGAGGGAGACAAGCAACAGACCTCTAAAAACGTAAGTAAGAAAACTAGAGCAGAGTAACAGGTAGCAGCTGGGTCTGGAGATCCGGTGTTTTAGGAAAAGCCTTCTGAGGAGCTGACATTTAAACCAAACAGCCGGAAAGAGTGAGGATCCAGCCGGACTGTGGTCTGAGGCTAGAGGGAATGGTCTCTGCAGAATGGCTGGGTGTGCGTGGCCAGTGAAGGAACAGGGAGGACAGGGTGTGGGGTTAAGGGGAGAGACAGCATAGGGCCTTTGGCAGGGAGGGTCGTGAATTTCACTCAGCGCTCTAAGGACTAAGGTGTGAGCAGCTTTCCCAAGGGCCAGGTCCTGAGCCCAGCTCTGAACCCCCTTCCCTGGGATGAAACTGGTGATGTCCTTTCTCTCTGCACAGAGGAAGAAGAAAAGCTCCAAGGGTCAGGTTACCACCCAAGGTCAAGTTACCATCCAAGGTTAAGAGGCAAGGAAAATGGAGCCCCCTCCGCCCCCCCCCACCGCCCACTGGGGTCCTTTGCCTCTTCTAGTCTCCACAAGGGTCCTGACTGTGGGCAGGGGTTGTGGTCCCCATTTTTGGATGAGGACAGGGAAGCTCAGCGAAGGAGGTAATTTGTAGGTATGAGTGCCACGGGCTGGGGCTATAAAGCCAGTCCCTCTTCACCCTGAACCAGTTTCTCCTAGGGTGAGTGCTTGTCTCTTCTCCCTAGATCCGGGGCGCCTCAAGGGCAGGGCTGGGCCTCGGACACACCTTTGTGTCCCCAGAGGCCACCCTGAGTCTGGCACAGTTTGTACTCAGCACCTCTCTTCGGCTCAGGCGACCTGGAAACACACAACCATGGAGGGGGAGCTGCTCACAGGCAAGGAGATAGGGATGGAGAAGAGGCAGCCAGGCCAGGTAAGTGGAGTCAGGGTAGGGAAAGGAAGGCATCCCTGACCTGGTGCAGGGCGTCCGCCTTGTCCGTGTGCTTCTGCCGGCTGCGCTGGGCCGCTGCGCGGTTCTTCTGTTTCTTCTTCAGCCTCTGATGCTCCTCGGGGTCCTGCAGGGTGTGAGGCAGAGAGCTCAAGGGTTCTGGCAGCTGCCTGCACCCTCTGACCTGGCCATCTGTAAAGCCACACCCTCCCCGATCCAATTCCCCAAGGGTCTCCCGTCTCCTAGAGGACCCCCTCTGGCTTCCTGGGCACCCACACATGGCATCGCTCGCGTGGTACACCTTGTTGCAACACCTGCCTCACCCACACATCCTGCTTACAGCTCCCGATGGGGGAGGACAAGCGGAGAAGCCCAAAGCCTCAGTTCGAATGCAGACAGAACTGACTTCACGCCTACGATCTCCTTAGCAGCCATCTGGCTCTGGGCAAATCGTTACCTTCTCTGAGCCCCGCCACCTCATCTGTGCAAGAGCCATAAAGCAGGCGTGCGCCTCATCTGCAAGGTCAGGACCAGGGTCCGATTCGGCTCAGTGAGCCCATGCCCAGCCCAAGCCCGAAGCTCATATTCAGGGACTCAACAGACATTTATGGAGCACCTACTGTATGCTGGGCACTGAGCGAGGGAGACAGAACCGCAAATCAAGCAGGCAAAAATCCCTGCCCTCCAGTTGCTGACATTCTAGTGTGGCCGCAACCTGGAAGGAATGCATGAGTGGACCCGAAGCTCCCCAGCAGTGCCCCTCCCCTTCCCCTGGGCCCCACATTAGGGGGTCCTGGTCCATGAAACTTAGACAAGATATTTAACCCCAATGCCCAAAGTTTTGGAAGGTCAGGCAAGAGAGAATGTTGGAGCCCCACAGCCCAAATCCCCCTTCCCCTAGGTCACTCTGCAGGTGTGTTCTGAGCGTAGGGAGCTCAGATAAGACCCTGCCCTCCCTGGCTGAGGACTCCCTGATGCTCATTTCATGGTCACTAGGAGACCATTGCAGGTGCTGGGAGGGCCAAGAGACTGGAGCCTGGTGGGGGAAAAGACCTGTGCTTGACAGAAGGAAGTGGGCTTCTGGTACTTGGGTCCTAGGAGAGGAACAGGGCCTCCAAGGGAAGCCAAGCCAAAGAATTTGGGGAGGGAAGAGAATGCTCTCATAAGGGCAGTGGGGGGAGGGGTGGGCGAGGGGACAGCCATATTCAGAAGCCACATTCTAAACGGGATCCTGGCTCTGTCCTGTGAGAGCAAGAAAGCCCACATTTCAATCACCTGGGGAAACTGAAGCCCAGAGAGGGTTTATGTGGGTCCCACGGTCACACTGCCCATAAGTACAGAGCTGGGACTAGAAGCTCTGAACACGTTCCTCCCTGCCTAGGAACTGGGGACGCTTGGCCCTATTCCCCTTCTCATCCCCTGTCCCTGGTTCCCTGTACTCACCGTCCTGGTCAGCAGCCCATTGCCCCCACAGAGGTGCATGGCTTAGGCAGG
This sequence comes from Lontra canadensis, assembly GCF_010015895.1. Lineage (NCBI taxonomy): Eukaryota > Metazoa > Chordata > Mammalia > Carnivora > Mustelidae > Lontra > Lontra canadensis. The sequence goes on from NW_022631060.1 coordinate 4,737,194, forward strand.
GGGTAGGCAGAGGCTCAGTTCGGGTGTCCCTCTGCCACTGTGACCTCCCAGTGCCCTCTGGGGGCCCAAGGAAGTAGCAGCTCTTTAAATCCCTGGTGACCACTCCGCCCCCAGCAAACCAAGTTTCAGTTTCTTCTAAAGCCACCGGCTGCTCAGAATCCCTGGCTCGGGTTGGCTCACGTGGCTGGAATTTCCTAACACGAACTGGCCTTCCGGTTGGGTCCCTTTTCTGGAAGGAGAATGAGGGAGGGTGGCCAGAGGAGGGGAGACCAAAAGCCTGTTAGAGGGAGGGTGTTCTGGGGGAGGGAGAGCAGGCGGCCAGGCACAGAGCCAAGAGGGGAAGCCAATGGGTAGCCGAGGGCTCATGTGGGACATGGGAGGGCCTTTGGGCTCTGGAACTGCCAAGTGTCCAGGTTCGCAGCCCACCTCTGGCCCACTGGAACTGCGCGGCTTTGAGAAGGTGATTCACCCTCTCTGAGTCTTAGTTTCCTCATCTCTAACCAGTGTAGGGGGATGGTACAAATAGCTATTCACAGTTTCACGGAGGAACCAAGCAAGACAATACAACCACCCCCAAACCCTCTGAGACCAATGTTGAGGCAAGTGTGCAAAAATAAGCAATGGCCCTTAAGTAGGAGAACAGATGGATAAATTACTGTGTTTTCATTCAACAGACCACGCAGCAGGAGAGGGAGTGGTGTCTAGCGGTTAGGAGAACAGCTTCCAAGCTATGTGACTTGGGGACATAATTTCACCTTTCTGGGGCGCCTGGGTGGCTCAGTCAGTTAAGTGTCTGCCTTTGGCTCAGGTCATGATCTCGGGGTCCTGGGTCAAGCCCCACATCGGGCTCCCTGCCCAACATGGAGCCCGCTTCTCCTTCCCCCTCTGTCTGCTGCTCCCCCTGCTTGTGCTCTCTCGCTCTCTCTCGCTCTCTCAAACAAATAAATACAATCTTAAAAAAATAAGAATTTCACCTTTCTGCTCCTTTGCTTTCAAATCTATAAAGTGGGGATAAAAATAGTTCTGTTGGGAACGTGAAATGAGTTGAAGTGGGCAAGGCACCTGCCACTGTGCTTGGTACAGAGGAAGAGTTCAACAAGTATTTGCAGCCACAATCTGTCGCCGGTTCGGAGCTGCACTGAGCATCGCGTGCCTGCGAGTCCATCGTGTCCAGCTGGTTGAAAATCACAAGCTGCAGCAAGGTCCAAACAACACCAGCTCTGTAAGGTGTAATCATATGGGTACACAAATTTGTAATAAAAGTATAAAAATGTGGGGTGCCTGGGTGGCTCAGTGGGTTAAGCCTCTGCCTTCAGCTCAGGTCATGATCTCAGGGTCCTGGGATCGAGTCCCGCGTTGGGCTCTCTGCTCAGCAGGGAGCCTGCCTCCCCGCCCCCCTCTGTCTGCCTCTCTGCCTACTTGTGATCTCTCTCTCTCTCTGTCAAATAAATAAATAAAATCTTTTTTTTTAAAAAAAAGTATACAAATGTGCATGTGAGGGATGCCTGGGTGGCTCAGTGGTTTAAAGCCTCTGCCTTCAGCTCAGGTCATGATCCCGGGGTCCTGGGATTGAGCCCCGCATCCAGCTCCTTGCTCAGCGGGGAGCCTGCTTCTCTCTCTGCCTCTGCCTGCCACTCTGCCTGCTTGTGCTCTCTCTCTCTGTCAAATAAATAAATAAAAAATTTTTTAAATATTTTATTTATTTATTTATTTGACAGACAGAGATCACAAGTAGACAGAGAAGCAGGCTCCCCGCTGAGCAAGGAGCCAGATGCGAGGCTCAATCCCAGGACCCCGGGATCATGACCTGAGCTGAAGGCAGAGGCTTTAACCCACTGAGCCACCCAGGCACCCCAATAAATAAAATCTTTATTAAAAATGTGCATGTGAATGAGAAACATGAAATTCAGAATGTGAGCGCTAACACACAGGGATTTCAGTTGTGTCTGTGGTGTTTTGTGGCTTAAACCCTGATGATATTATTACCTACACATTGGGGTATACCTGGTTTCTTAGTTTTTTTTTTGTTGTTTTTGTCAGAGAGAGAGAGAGAGACAAGCAGACAGAGGGAATAGCAGGCTCCCCACTGAGCAAATAGCCCCATGCAAGTCTCCATCTCTGGACTCTGGGACCATGACCTGAGTTGAAGGCACGGGCTTAACTGACTGAGCCACCCAGGCATTCCTGATATATTTCCTAATAAAAACCTCTGTTAAAGACCTAGCAAGCCCTGAAGCCTCAGGCAAACGTCCATGGTTGTTCTCTCTCTAAGGGAGACCATGCATGGAAGGGACATCTGTCTGAGGGACAGAGGAGCCACTATTCCTGGTCGGAGAAGAGCATAGCAACATAGGTCCTGGGATCTGGTGACTAGAGCACCTGGGGACTGTGCCTGAGTCCTGAGGGTTCTAGCTAATGGTGTGGGATCATAGGAATGGTGAATAGCATAGATGTGACCTTCTGATAGGTAATGGTGTCCTGCAGTGCTGTGTCGAGGACTTCACAGCTGCCTCTGAGCTTCTTAGAAAAGAGCCCTGGGGGGCCTGGGGGGCTCAGTGGGTTAAAGCCTCTGCCTTCCGCTCAGGTCATGATCCCAGGATTCTAGGATTGAGCCCCGCATCAGGCTCTCTGCTCAGCAGGGAGCCTGCTTCCCCCCCTCCCCCGCCTCCTTCTCTACCTACTTGTGATCTCTGTCAAATAAATACATAAAAATCTTAAAAAAAAAAAAAGAGCCCTGTGAATGAGCGGCAGCATCTGCCATGCGGTGATTGATTAGTGATGTCTGTCGCAGGTGGGGCTGGCAGAGAGGATCTCGCGCTGCTCTGCCTAGAATCGGGCACCAAACCGGTCTGGGCTTTAGATTCAGACTCCACTCTGATACTTGGCACTCGAAGGTCGGTGACCTGCAGCGTCAGTGTTGTCATATGTACGCTGCAGATGACAATGAGATCATACCTAGTTTACAAAGTTGCTTTGAAGATGGAAAAGAATGAGCTGAGAAGAAAGCTCTTTGCATATTGCAAAGTGCTCTCCCACTAGAATCCATTCCCATTGGCAAGACTGGTGGGAACGCAGGATTAACGAAGCCTCCTAATTTTAAACACCCGGGTGGGTGGGATGGGCAATGACCGCTGGGCCTCCGTGCTTGAAAGGGGCCTGTGAGCAGAGGCTGAAGTGGGGCATCTCTGGCAGGGAGGCTGCCTTGATGTCTCTGGATGATTTTTATTCCTCAGAAACCAAGAGGGCCAGGTCATCGTGCCCAAGGCGGGCCCCTATGGGCTCAGTAAGCCAGTGCATGACCTCCAAAGGGAAGGATCTGGGGAAGACACACACATAATGTAACCAAGAAAAAATATCTGTGGGTCAGGGGGCAGTGGCTAGGGCCCCATTGTTCCCCAACTCAGCCCCAGCTCCAGACTCGGACCCCCAGTCTTTCCCTCTGCAGACCCTAGCCCTGGGTGTAAGGGAGACAGTCATTGAGTGTGCCTGTGGCCCCTCTCCAGAGGCCACAGCCCTGGAGGAAGTCTGAAGGATGCAGCGTTTATGGCTGGCCCTCCCTGAGGCGTGGCAGGGATGAGGGACACAGAATGGGTAATGTTTAACCATGAATGGCTGTGCGTGGCTTCCCTGGGACTGGCTGGGCAGGCTTCAGGGTCCCGCAGGGCAACTTCTCACTTAGAAGGGGAGGACACTAATGCCAGGAGAGGTCAGGTGGCCTGGGGGGAGGGGACAGAGCTGGAGGAAGGACACGCCTCTCTCCTCGGAGCCCTGAGTCCTCCTCGACAGCCAGGTTGGAAGGGCCTGATCCTCTAGGTCAAAGCCGGCAGCCCCCACAGGGGGGGGGCTTGGAGGCCTCCCCAGACTAGAGCTACAGAGTGAGACCTTGGGCAATGGGTCTTTCCTGTCTTACTCTCTGAAGTATCCCCAGGGCCTCAGACACTGCCTCCACATAGGGGGTGTTCAACAGATGAATAAACAAACGAGTCCCGCCGACAGCTTGTCAGAAACCCCAGAAGCTTCTGGACGAGTAAAGAAGCTTCTGCCTTACTCATTCCCATAGGACCTGCCTTGGGTTCCTGGGGGTCTCTCCTTAACCAGCCTCCTCATTTTACCAGTGAGGAAACAGAGGCACAGGGAGGATAGAGTCCCCCAGCTGGTTTGAGAGACGCCCTGCCCAGTTCCTTCCCACACCTTACAGGCTTGGAGGGATGCTGGGGATCTCCAGTTATCCAGGAATGAGGAGCCTCTGGCTAGGTCTCCCCCGCCATGTGCACCCCTCACTTGAGGCCTGGTCTTCTCTGCAGAGCAGAGAAAAAGGCCAAGTGGTTGCAGATGGAGCCGAGACTGGCTATCAACCTCCCACTTGCAACTGTGGATGGGCCTGCCTGGGAGTGAAGCCTCGGCCACATCGGTTCACACTCGGCCCAGGACAGGAGCCACACACCCAGCACATCAGCTGGCAGGGAAGGGTGGGGAGTCCACGGCAACAGAGGGCACTTCCTTCTGGGGAGATCAGAGGTCTTCCAAAGAAGAAACTCTTCAGCAGGGACATCGAAGGACAGGCAGGTTCCATCCTGGGACCTGGAACTTTTTTTTTGTAAGATTTTATTTATTTATTTGACATATAGAGATCACAAGTAGGCAGAGAGGCAGGCAGAGAGAGAGAGAGGAGGAAGCAGGCTCTCTGCTAAGCAGAGACCCCAATGTGGGGCTCAATCCCAGGACCCTAGGATCATGACCCGAGCTGAAGGCAGAGGCTTAACCCACTGAGCCACCCAGGTGCCCCTGGGACCTGGAACTTGATCTCGGGCAAGTCACTTAACTCTTCATGCCTCTTCCGTAAAATGGGCATGATAAAAAAGGATTTGATGAACTCGTATGGAAAGGGCTTAGTACAGTGCTTGGCACACAGTCACGTAAACTTCAGGTGAAACTTTTAACAAAGGTATTCAATAAATATCTGATAAATTTTTGTTCACATAACCAAAGGCTTCTATTTTATTTCATTATTATTATGTATTTTAAAGAAAAAAGTGGTGGAGGGGCGCCTGGGTGGCTCAGTCGGTTAAGTGTCTGCCTTCGGCTCAAGTCATGATCCTGGAGTCAGAGTCTTGGGACCGAGCCCCATGTTGGGCTCCCTGCACAGCGAGGCGTGTGCTTCTGTCCTTCCCCCTGCTCATTTTCTCTCTCTCTCCCTATCTCTCACTCTCTCAAATAAATAAAAAATCTTAAAAAAAAAAAAAAAAGAAAAGGAAAGGAAAAAAAGGTGGAGTCCATGAGGAATGAGTTTTTTCTCCCTAATGAAATAACTTCTCAGTGGAAAAAAAAAGTGTTGCTGTCCCTGTGTAAGCAGCAGTACTTAATATTTGAAATCAGTTGCTCTGGGCGCCTAGGTGGCTCAGTGCGTTAAGCCTCTGCCTTCGGCTTGGGTCATGATCTCAGGGTCCTGGAATCGAGCCCAGAGTCGGGCTCTCTGCTCAGCAGGAAACCTGCTTCCCCACCCCCTCTCTCCGCCTGCCTCTCTGCCTATTTGTGATCTCTCTCTGTCAAATAAGTAAATAAAATCTTCAAAAAAAAAAAAAAAACTTGAAATCAATTGTTCAAAATTTCTGATGCTTATAAAGGAGTATTAATAAAAGGTGGGAAATTAGGATTTTCTGGTTCTTAGTTTTCTTTTCTTTTTTTTTTTTTTTTTGGTTCTTAGTTTTCTAAGTGATCTAACTCCAGCTTATGTTCCTGACATGTCTAGAGATACCAGCTTCAGGCACAGCTGGATCATGAAGCCCAGACAACATCATCAGGAGCCAGTGTCTCACCCTCGCTCCTCTAGTAAAATGGGCAGGGGGAGGGTGCATCCCTCCACCCTCAGCCACTCTCCCACATGTTTCCACAAAGGGCCAAGACTTGGTTTGGCTTAAGTCATGTGCTATTCCTGACATCAGTCACTGTGGCCAGGTGGTAAGGAAAGATAGGCAAGGCTGGGGTCCCAGGCCCATCCTGGAGTCCAGGAGAAGGGGTCAGCCCTGTCTTAACCCAAGGCATGAGGGGTGAGGGAAAGGCAACCCCCACAGGGCTGTTGGCAAAAGAAGGGGAAACGGATACTGGGCTGACGCCACCATCTTGGCTCAGATTCAGATATGTAGAGGCTGCCGCTAGCCGTCCATCCCTTGGCGGAGTCACATCCCTAGGTGGGATGGACTCCATGCCTCCCATCTCTGACATCAATCCTGCACCCCCTCTTTCCATTGCTTCACAGGGACCCATGGGTGGAAAAGTGGTGGCTTGCTGAGGGGAAGATTCCAGATGAACCGAATGCTGGGCTGGGACTAGGGCAGCAACATCATGGGGACTCCCCAGGGCCGAGGGAGGAGAGGACTTTCACTTCAGCACGGCACCCTGTGAACACCCGTCCTAGCTGCAATTTGCAAATAGCCGGGCTTCCCAGGAACTGGGTGACTTCCCCAGGGCTCAGTGACCCCGTCACTGCTCAGTCATTAGTGGAAGCTGGGGCAGGTGCCCAGCCCTCGTCCTGCCGGGCCCCCTGCTGACCCCAAGCTTTGTGCTTCTGATTCTCTGTTCCTTGAACATACACATCTTTCCAGGAAGCGGACTCAAACTTTGGGAGTGGGCAGGGAGTATAAATAATCAACAAGTGAGTACTAGGGTCAGCAAAACTTCCCAGGGCTTTGCAGGATGTGGCCCGGGGGACGGCAGCTCCTGGATTTTTCAGGTGGCCCAAGTCCCACACAGGCTATGGTTCAAATCCCTACTCTGCCACTTCCAGCTGTATGACCTTAAACATGGCCCGTGGTTTCTCTGGGCCTCAGTTTCCTTGTCTGTAGAATGGGGGTAATACCCTGGCCAGAGCTGTCATGATGATGGAAACCATGGATGGAAAGCAGTCACCAGGAGTGCCTGGGTGGCTCAGTGGGTTAAGTGTCTGACACTTGATTTTGGCTCAGGTCATGATCTTAGGGCCATGGGATCAAGCCCCACGTCCGGCTCTGCGCTCCGGGTGTGAAGTCTGCTTGAGATTCTCTGTCTCCTTCTCTTCCTCTCTGCCCCTCCTCCTGCCCACACTCTCTCTCTCAAAATAGATGAAAATAAAATCAGGAAGGAAAGAAGTAAGGAAGTCACCAGCAAATTCCCTCTTTCCCTCTTTTCCCAGAGTCCCTGGACAGCTCTCCCTTGTCCCATCTCCACTGTCTGCTGCAGATGGCAGAGAAGCCCAGGCTGGGAACCCTGCTTAGATCCTAGACACCAAGAGGAGGGACTGTCACCTTGGCCTTTGAGGGAGCCTCTCCACTCTCCAAATGGCATTCCCTCATGTTGTCTTTGGTGTTGGTTCCCATAAGAGCTCTGGGCCTTGTTTGGAGGCTAATGGTGGGGGGGGGGGGGGCGGCGGCCAGGCAGGGTCACAAGCCAGAGTCTGGAGAGGCTTAGTGGGGTGGGATATATAAGCCCAGCTCAGTGTGGCCAGTGTCCCTCAAGCAAGAGACAAGAGAGCACGTGTCTTGGCTGACCCATCCCAAGTACTGTACCAAAGGCGTCAAGAACTTTGGCAAGGCAGCTTGGCCATAAGTCGAGGTCAGAAGGCTCTGGAGACTGCCCACCTGGTCTTCCTGGGATGGAGCCCCGAGTCGGGCTTTCTGCTCGGTGGGGAGTCTGCGTGTCCTTCCCCCTCTGTCTTCCACATCTCCACCACCTGGCTCATGCTCTGTCTCTCTCTCTCTCAAATAAATAAAATCTTTTTTTAAAAGTATTTAAAAATCCATATCCAACACCAGAGGTGGATAATCGAGGAGGGGGAGATGGAGGAAGGTGGTCTGAACACACCAACTTCTAGTTGCAAGATAACGAAGTACTGGGGGCGATGTAAGGTGAGACCCCCCCCAGGCCCAGAGCTAACAGTGCCTCGCGAGGTACAGGGAAGTTACAAGAATAAATCCTAAGAGTTATCATCGTAAGGAGAATTTCTTCTCCTTTTTCTTTTTCTTTTCTTTATTGTATTTACATGAGAAGCTAAACCTATCGCAGCAACCATTTCACCAGGTCAAACCATCATGCTGTAGACCTCAAACTTATGCGGTGACCGAGGTCAATCATTTTGCCTCTCAGGTTGCCGAGGGAAGGCATAGCTACCACGCATCCCACCAGTCCATTCACCCTGCCAGGCGCCGTGGCCACGAGAAGCCTGGGCACAGTATAGCTCTCGAGGACCCCACAGGCACACGTGGACGTGTTTGTTGGAAGAGCTCAGGCTCTCAAGTCCTTTCCCCACTCTAAAGGTTCTGGAAAAGCCTAAGGATGTCATCATGTGCTCTTGGACGGAGGTGTGCGTGAAGACTTTGTTTTGTCGTAGGTTGGAGTGAGGCAGCTGGGCCGAGGCCTAGAGTGAGGAGGCTTGGACACTCCTGCTTGCCCTATGAGGCATTCGGCCGGGGCCGGCACGTCGTACACACCCACCGGGGACAGCGCCTTTCCTGAGTGCTTGCGGTTTACAGGAAGATCAGGGGTGGGAGTCCTAGAACAGGCCAGAGCAGAACTGTGGTCTGAAGGCCACGGCCATTCCAGCTCTCCGTTTACTGATTAGTAGGACAAGACCTACACTTGGGTATGCTGCCACCAAGTGATAGTTGATGCTTCTGTCATTCGCCTGGGCTCCAAAGATGACTCTCACCAGGAAAAAAAAAAAATAGGCTTTCTCTTATCAAAACTATAGCTTTAAACAACGTCCATGAACGTTATACTTCAGAAGAAACAAATAGAAAATTCATCCAGGGCAAGCTTAAAAATAAGTATTTATATACACAAATAAATAAATAAAATACTTAGGTACGACTCTGGCCAGTGCTTCATGACTAGCAATTTAAGTAAGGCAGGGTCTTTTCGCCCGGCTTGCTGTTGTTCCAGGATAAAAAGAGTTCTGTTACTTTTCTTTTATGATTCTAAAGGTGATACACGAAATGTATTGCCGACTCAGAAAGGGTGCACCTCTTACAATTAAAATAATACCAAAATTTCCTCCCCAGACATTGGGTAAACACGTGTGCCTTTTTAAAAGGCATCTAGAGCTCCATCCTCAAGTTCTAATCCATTTACTGGGCCTCGAGAAACTCTCCCTCCAACAGCAGGTTTCACAGTTGTTAAGATTTGGTATTTAAATTTCCCGATTCTCTCTTGTGAATATATATATATTCACAGTTTTATATATAGCGACAGCTATATGGATCTTTCCAGTTTTCTTCCAAAGGTATTCCCTAAAGATTTGACTTTCTTAAGAGCACCCTTTCTTCCTTTCGATGAGGCAAATGAAAATACCGCCTGTCACTCACGAGGCCCCTGCCCTTGTCTTTAAAACCTGCTCCGCCCCTCCTCTCTACCCTCCCGTCTAGATCTCTAGCTACAGGTGATTGTTATTTTTCTAAGATTTATTATTTATTTCAGAGAGAGCGCGAGTGAGTGTGCATGTGCAGAATCTCAAGCAGACTCCATGCTGAGATCGTGACAGGAACCCAAACCAAGAATCCAATGCTTAACCCACTGAGCCCCCCAGGTGCCTCCCTAGGCAATTATTATTCAAAAGTTAAATATAGGACTGCCTTGGTGGCTCAGTTGGTTAAGCATCTGCCTTTGGCTCAGGTCATGATCCTGGGGTCTTGGGACGGAGTCCTGCATCGGGCTCTCTGCTCAGCGGGGAACCTGTTTCTTCCTCTGACCTCTCCCCTCTCCTGCTCTCTCTCTCAAAAACATAAAAGTAAAATCTTTTTTTTTTTTCTTAAGAAAAATCTTTTAAAAAAAGTTAAATACAGTTACATCCTGGCCCACTATTTCACAGAGCTTCCAGGTTTTTGTTTTTAAAGATTTATTTATTTGACAGAAAGAGAGATCACAAGTAGGCAGAGCAGCAGGCAGGCGGGGGTGGGGGGGAGCAGGCTCCCCACTGAGCAGAGAGCCCGATGAGGGGCTCGATCCCAGGACACTGGGATCATGACCTGAGCTGGAAGGCAGAGGTTTAACCCATTGAGCCACCCAGGTGACTGTTTTTGTTTTGTTTTGTTTTTTTGTTTTTTTTTAATTGCTATCCATTATAATCCTACCCTGTGGCCTGTGAGAAGCTACAACAGCTTGCACAGAGCAGGGCTTTCATCCTGACATTTAAACAAGGGTTTAGATACTAGAGGTGGTCATAAAGTAAATCAATCCAGGTGTGCTTAAGGTAATTTTTTTTTAAAAGATTTATTTATTTATTTATTTGACAGAGATCACAAGTAGGCAGAGAGGCAGGCAGAGAGAGGGGGAAGCAGGCTCCCCGCTGAGCAGAGCGCCCTGGGATCATGACCTGAGCCAAAGGCAGAGGCTTTAACCCACTGAGCTACCCAGGCGCCCCTTAAGGTAATTTTTAAGTTTCCCTCAAACCCACTTGAGAGTTAACAGTTGAATGGCAGTGATTTTCAAAATTCCATGACTAGGACTCTCACTCAGAGAGATGTATGGACTCTCACGTACATATAAATATCCGGATTTTTCAACAAACGTGACTTACCTTTACTCCATGGGCAAAGGCAGCAATATGGTCCAGTCGGTTCATTCCACGTAATTTTTTTTTTTAAGATTTTATCTATTTATTTGACAGACACAGATCACAAGTAGGCAGAGAGGCAGGGAAAGAGAGCAGGAAGCAGGCTCCCCGCTGAGCGGAGAGCCTGACTCGGGGCTCAATCCCAGGATCCCGAGACCATGACCCAAGCCGAAGGCAGAGGCTTTAACCCACTGAGCCACCCAGGCGCCCCCCACGTAATTTTTTTGCTAATGCTGCCGGGTTGAACCATACGAAACTGACATCTTTGTAGTCAAAACAGTCAGATCTGGGTGATTTCCTATGGTTCAACGAATTTGTGACCCTAAAGTAGTTTCTCGTTCTGCTTAATGGGCTGCACCCCATAGGAAAACACTGTTTTGTGAGTCATTGTTATTACTGTTATTTTTGAAATTAAAATGGGATTGAAAATGGATTTTTCACTTAACGTGGCATGACATCTGCTCCATCTCACCCTTCTCAAAAGCTTCATGGGATCTACCACACGGGTACCCCGGGTAACTGATTCCCCACTGGAGGCATTTACATTTTTCCCCCGTTTCTTGTTGTTCCAAACCCTGTCACGGTGAACTTCCTTATCGTAACTGTTCATGTGCTGGTGCTGGAATTTCTGGAGCATATACTCTCGGAGGCAGGGCGGTAGGCATCTTGTGATCTTAGTTGTGTCTCAAAGCCTTTGGATAGGAGTTAGGCTGCTGTCTCCCCTTTTGTGTGCCTGGTGGAGGGTAAACAGTACTGACTGAGGGCGCTCCCCCAGGCACCCTGTTCTGTCCAGCCCTCATCTATCCACAACCTTCTTCTGCAGGACTGGAAGCCCAGGATTGCTCCAGACTTCTCCCTCTCTAGGCCAACACTATGGAGAGCCCCTGAAAAAACGGGGCATCTTCCTGTCAACCAGACCTGAGTTTCCCTGCTGCCCAAGCTCCTTCTAGATTCTCCCGACGTCACTCTCACATCTACAAAAAGGAAACAAAAAGGTTGCCAGGGGGATGAAGGAGAAAACGTGGAGTGCTTTATAAACAATTCACAGAAATCAGCCATTATCTTCAGCTCCGGCGGAACTGTTCTTTCCCAAGCAGTAGAGAGCCTTCTACTAGCATTTACCCTGCAGTGGGCTGGGGGAAGGGCTCAGCCTAAGACCATAAGCTTAGCTCCCCATTCTGAGTTTACAATTTGCCTACTCCCTGTCCTCGTTTTCTTCACGTCTTCAGGACTTGAGCGCTGAGGTGAAGAACCAAACTCTTGAACAAGGTCATTCGTTCAACAAATATTTATTGAGTACCTACTGTATGCCAGCCACGGTATAAGCATCATGTGAAAGGGCTTCTCAACAGAGAGACCACGGTCGTCCTGGGCGGGACAAGTCTTCACGCGGGCCTGCTCCCTACCTTCACAACGACAGGGGCTGTACCTTGCAATTGGGACACCCCAAAAATGCCCCCGCACATTTCGCACATTTCGCAACGGCCCCTAGGGGGCATTTTCGCCAGCGATGTAGAATCCCCCGCCCACCCTCGACAAACCCAGGAGACGGGGGAAGGGGGAGGCCCGCTAACTGGCAAGTTGAGGATGATGCCGAGGTCCAAGACAAGCAAGATCGGGACCTTGTTTCCGGGGAACGGGGCCAATAACGAGCTTGTCGACCTCCTTGGGGCTCTGAATACCGACTCCTGGGTCACAACTCCTACTTCCTATATAGCCAAGATACAACCCGGGTTTCCGTTCCCAGCCGAGCCTGGGTTTCTGGGGAGGAAGGAATGGCGGGGCCCTCGTACCCCAAGCCCTTGGGAAGCGAAGGGTTAACGCGGGCGGCCCAGCAAAAGCCCCCAGCACCGCTAGAGGGACCAGCACGGCCCGGCGCCTTCGCGGTCACGTGGGAGGGAGGGCGGGACCAAACGAGAGGCTAACCAATAGGCTGCGCTGTCGGTGGGCGTGATAGCCAATAGGAGCAGGGAGAGGAGTCCCGGGACAAGGAAGAAACGGCGGCCGGGAGGGGGCTACAGGGACCATGGGGCTTCTGACCATTCTGAAGAAGATGAAGCAGAAAGAGCGGGAGCTGCGACTGCTCATGCTGTATCCTCCCGGACGCCGGAGCCGCGAGGGTAGCGGGGTGGGGGAAGCCTCGCCGGGCGGGCGGTGCCAGGCGCCCCCTACCGGGCGCGGGGGGCGCGGCCGGCGTGCACCAACTGCCCATTGTGCGTCACGCACATGGGCCCTACCAATCGCCCCGGCGCGGGGACGGGAGGAGGCCGTACCACTGGCTCGGGGCGGGGGGGGCTCCGTTCCCAAGGCCAAAGGTGAGGGCCTAAAGGCGCAGCGGCCGGGCCAGATGTCCTTATGTAGTGGGGGAGGGGGGCTCGGAGGCGTCTCGGATGCCACCACCCGTTGGTCTGGCTCGAGCGTGAGGCCCCTGTCTCCCCTGGCTCTGACCTTCCTCCCCCACGTCCGAGGGTGCTAGGCCCCGGCCCCGCCCTCAAGGTCGGAATTCCGGGGGTGTGCGGGGCCCACCCTGCGCTCCCAGCGAGGTGGGTGTAGACCGCGCGGTTTGTTTTTTTTCCGTGTGTGCAATATCTCGTCTTTGTGACCGCACGGCCGGTCAGTAACCACCCGCTCCACTACCCCGACGGTTTGTAGGCCCGAGGGCCCCGCCGACCTTCTGAGTCTGGTTAGCGGGCGCCTGCACTCGCGCCCTCTTCTCCGTTCCAAGCGCCATTGCGACTCTGCAATCCCAGAGCTGGGCGGGTCTTACCCGGAGCTCCGTTATCCCGGCAGAGAAGACACTGAAATGCGCAGATAACTTTATAATATTCACATCGTGTTTGTTATAAAGAGCTCAGAGAAAGGCACAGAGAATTCACTCATTCGATTAAATATTTATTTGAGTGCCTACCCTGTGCTAGGCACTGTCCTAGGGGCTGGGGTAGAACAGCAAAACAAATCCTTAACGTCAGGGACGGTCTGTAATGCTGTGGGGAGAAAGATGTTGACAAAGCAAATAGGTAAAATATATAAGATGCATGGAGAAGAATGCAGTTTAAACAAGGTCAACGAAGGCCACAATGAGAAAATAACAGTAAAGACAGATGAGGGATGAACCATGTAGCTATCTGGGGAAATTGGTTTAAGCAAAAGGAACAACAAGTGGAAGGTCTGGAAGGAGGTGCTCAGCTGGTGTGTTGAGGAGGGCCTGGTGGCTGGAGAGTGTGCAAGGAGATTAGGACAGAGGGGACAGAAGAGCCACTTCATGTAAGGCCTTTTGGTTCTTGGCCTTTAAATGACAAGTGCCGGGGAGCGTGATCTGAGATGAAGTGTGAGCTTGCTGCACCACACACGGGCGCTGTAGCATGATGGCTTGGACCAGGATGGAAGCAGTGAAGCGATGGGTGTTGGGGGACATTTTGACCAGAGGCCCAGCAGGCATTGCTACTAGATTGGACTCAGGTGTAAGCAGGAAAGTGAAGTCAAGTCTGACTTCTAGGTTTCTGGCCTGAGCAGTTCAGAGAATGAAGAACCACTTGCTGAGATGGGGAAGGGATAGGGAACAGGTTCAGAAAGATGGGAACTTGGGGTGTGGCACTCCCGTGTAAGTGTCAGATGGGCAGTTGGATAGAGGGACTGAGTCCAGGGAAGGAGCTGGGTGGGATGTGTACATTTGGAAGTCATGAGCATAAAGATGGTATTTGAAGTCGTGATCCTGGGTGAGAGCACTAAGGGATGAATGTGGACAGAGGAGCACTGAGGCATGCCTGGATAATAGGCTGGGGCAATGGGAACCAGGCAAGGGAATGGAGGTGGGAGATGGGAAGGAAGAGGGGGGCTGAGGAGCGCCCAGCCGGAGAAGAACGTGAGGTCTTTAGGGACTTTGGCCAGAGCAGTTTCAGGGAAGCAGTGGGAGCAAAAGTCTCACGGGTTCAAGAAAGAGCAGGAGGACAGAAATGGGAGAGGGTGAGTATGGATAGCATTTGGGGGGAGATTTGCTATAAAGGGAAAGAAATCAAGGAGTAAGTAGAGGGGAAGAGGGATCAAGAGCGGTTGTAGGGAGAGACTCCAGCTTGTCAGCTGATGTGAATGGTCTGGTGGAGGATGGTGGGGTGGGGGCGTGGGCATTGGAGATGAAGGCTGGGCCTCTAGACAGCTTTTCCCACCGTCATTCTACTGGTTTGAGTCCCCTGGGCCCCCTCTCGGGTGCCAGCCCTCTTAAGTGTTGGAAGGATGGGATGGGGGGGGGGCTCCACTAGCTGCTGAATTCACCCGTCGTTTGCACACTCAACTTAGCAGCAAAGGGTTTGGAACATTCTAGAAACAGGTGCGGGTGGCTACCTTCAAATACTTGCTCTTGCCGTTCTCTCTATATGGAAGGCTCTTCCCTTAGTCCTCTGGAAAGCTGGATCCTTGCAGTTTGGGCCTCAGGTCTAGAAGGGCCCCAGCTAAAGAAGGCTCCTGCGGCGGTCCTCTGAGAAAACTCCTTAGTTGTATTTCTTATGCTCCCCACGAGCTGACGGTGCCTTGTTTCTCATTTGTTTGCCCTCTGTCGACTGTCTCCGTACTGGAGTAGGAGCTGCCCAGGGTGGGGACTTTGGCTCTGGGGTACCCCCGGCACCAGAAGAGAGCCGGGCACATAGTAAGCATTTATTTATTTAATAAATAAATAAATTTATTTTTTTTTTGGAGTAGCCTGAGCAGCCTTTGGTTAGGCAGAGATGAGAAAGTCTTAAATGCTCCAACCTTTTCCACTTATCCTGGGCCAATAAATGTGTGTGTCAGGCACGGGCTCAACTAATATGATCCGTGGTGGGAAACAACTCCTCCCCTAAAAGAAGGGCCTGGGGACTTCTCCTTAACCTGCCACGCCCCAGTGGTCTGGACAATGCTGGCAAAACAACCATCCTCAAGAAGTTCAATGGGGAAGACATTGACACCATCTCCCCGACGCTGGGCTTCAACATCAAGACCTTGGAACACCGAGGGTGAGCGGGGACCCTGCGGAGGGCTGGCCCTGGAGTAGGGCAGGGAGCATGGTTGAGGGGACTGGCTGAGCCTCTCGCCACCACCCCCCCTTCCTGCCCAGGTTCAAGCTGAACATCTGGGACGTGGGTGGCCAGAAGTCCCTGCGGTCCTACTGGAGGAACTACTTCGAGAGCACGGATGGCCTCATCTGGGTGGTGGACAGCGCTGACCGCCAACGCATGCAGGACTGCCGGCGGGAGCTCCAGAGCCTGTTGGTGGAGGAGGTGGGCGGGGCACCTGCCAAGCCTGGGAAGCCAGGCCGCCAGGCCTCCAGCGCCATCCAGCCCCCAAGACTCGGTGCCCAGGCGTGGATGCGCGAACCCCTTCCTCAGCGGATTCCCTGAGGGGCCCATGACCCCAGAGGAACACCTAGGGCGGGGTCTCTTTCTTCTCGGAGCACCCTTTAGGAGACAGAGACCACCTGTATGCTTGGTCCCAGGAAGCCCCAAAGTGCTGTGGGCAGGACATGCTATGAACTGAGACCTGGGTTCATGTACCTCTGATGTCACTGCCCTGAGTTCAGGTTCTGCACCTGAATGGGGCTTTAAGGAGGATGACTCGAGGCCAGTGTGTGAAGCTTTGGGAGGCAGTGGAGCCTGGCTCAGGAGTTGGACTCTTTGCTGTAGGCAAGACACTTAGCCTCTCTGAACCCTCATGTCCTCATTTCTAAGATGGGCATTAGAATTAGGGGGATCATATAACTCATTATCTGGCCCCAAACAGTTTTCTTTAAATAAAATTTTAGGTTTACAGAAAAGTTGCAAGGAGTTTGAAGAGACACCCTGTCTGCTGTTCGTCCTGCCTCCCCTAGTGGTAACATCACACATAACCACCTGCATTTGTCAAAACAAAGAAATTAACATTGGCAAGTTATTCTTGACTGTAGATTCTACTTACATTTCACCAGTTTTTCTATTAATGCTCTTTTTTTCTGCCCCAGGACTTGATCCAGGTTACAACACTTGAATTTAGTTGAAAACCAGGACACTTTTAAGAACGAAAGAGGGACTTGTTCCTAATTATGCAGGGACAACAGACATAAACAGGACCATTCTGGGCATACAGGGGCGCGGTCACCTGGTCTAGCACTAGCCACCTCCAGGGGGTGTCAGGCAGGTCCAGTGAGATCGTGGCTGTCCGTGCTCAGCCCTGGCCTGGCACCTCAAGGCATTTTTTTTTTTTTTTTTGCATCTCGCCTTTTATCAGGCCCAGATTCACCTACCTACCTGGAGGGACTCCCAGTCAGAAACACACATAGAAGGAACTGGAAGCAGAGGCAGAGAGAGAGGCCCAGCAGGGTAGTGAACAGTGGAAGTGCTACATGACATTGGAAGACAGAAGGGTCACTCCCAGCAGACCCCGTGGCCTTGGGATGATTGCATTCTTTGTACAGCTCAGGCCATCACAGAGCAATCTAGAACAAAGGGCTCATTATCTTGTCCATCACCCCCTTCCCATTTATGGAGGAAGAAACTGAGGCTTGGAGGAGAGAGGAGGTGCCTGCTGGGCCCCCACCTAAGGCTCCTTCCTTCCCTGCCCCCTCCCCACATATGGTTGGACTCAACAAGGCATGTCTACATTCATTACCCTGTTTGGGCCTCTCCAACCACCCTGAGGCCTTACCCTAATTTTCCGGGTTGCTCTCTGACCCCGCCTGCTCTGGGTGATCAGAGGAGAGGCGGGGCTGCCCTCTGAGTCCCCACTCCCCACCTTCCCCATTTCTCTCCCCCCAGCGTCTGGCTGGAGCCACCCTCCTCATCTTTGCCAACAAGCAGGACCTGCCCGGAGCACTGTCCTCTAACGCCATCCGTGAGGTGAGTGCGGGCCTTGGCATAGGCCCATGGAGGAAAAGGGGCCCACATTTCTTGGTTAACTTATTTAAAAAGCATGTGTTAGCTACTCTTCTGGGGCAGGGCGTATGCAGGACACTGGAGATTGAGCGATTAACAAGAGCTAGCTGTTACCCGCCCCAGGCTGGGGGAAGGCAGACATGCAAACCTTACCCTACAGGGTAACAGCGGCCGGCCCAGTGGTGAATCCTCATTCTGTGCCAGATCTTGGTGTGGACGAACCCCTTCAGTCCTCACCCCCGGCTCCTGCAGGAGGAGCCATTACAATCCTGCAGAGGGCGAAGCAGGTTTAGAGAAGCGAGGTCATGCAGAGCCAGGGTTCCCGTGCCGGCCCTTGGGACCCCAGATTGTAACCTGCCTCCTATGTAGAGCGTGCGCACCAGCATGAGAAAGAGTGGGGTTAGAATCTCAGGTTCTGTCTCTTACGAGCTATGTGACCTTAGGCAGGTTGCTTGACCTCTCTGAGGTGTTCTCCTCCATGAAATGGCCAGCAATCCCCGTGGCTCCTTGGGATTTGGAAAGAATGGATGGGAGGATGTTTGTGTGGCACAGAGCACAAGGCCTGGATCCTAGCAGGTGCTCCTGGATCCACAGCAGGTGCTGTGCTGTTACTGAGGGGTAGTGCTGGTCTGGGGGTGTACACAGGGCCCAAGGGTTCTGAGGGGCTGATGAATCTTCACCAGGGACCAGGGGGGTACTTCTGAGAGCCTTTGAGGGAGGCCCGGATTTCTCCTGGGCCAGGAGAGGGGAAGGGGCTGTGGGTGGCAGGGCCTGTGATCACCGGGGGTCCCTCCCTGCTCTCTCCCTCCCCAACCCCCACCTCTCCAGGCCCTGGAACTGGACTCCATCCACAGCCACCATTGGTGCATCCGGGGCTGTAGTGCCGTCACCGGTGAGAACCTCCTGCTCGGTGTCGACTGGCTCCTGGATGACATTTCCAGCCGCATATTCACAGCTGACTGAACCCCTCCGGATGCCCCCCACCTCACAATCCGGCCCTCCCCCACCCCCACCCCAGCCCTCCTCAGGCACCATCCATGGGGGTATGGGAGTCAGCCAGCCTGACCAATGCCCCGACCCCACCCTGTAACCTGCCGCTGCTGCTAATGCCGCCCACTGCTGCTCTGTGGCCCCAGGCTGTCACCCTGCCTCCCGACCCACTGCGGGCAGCTGCCATACTGAAGGGACAGGGCTGGGGCCGGGAGGGGGCTGCCTCTGCTGCTACCAAGGCTTGGGCCTCACCCTTCACTCCGCTGTGAGAATAAACCGTTCCTTGCCCCAGTTCCTGGTAGAGTCGTTTGTTGCTTCCACAGCTCTACGAGACCCCCAGGAGCCCACAGAGTAGCAGGGCACCGAAAGGAACAGGTCGTTCCAGTCAGAGGGTTCACTGCTGCTGTGTCAGAGGGACACATGAAGAATTACAGGAGCACAGGCCGGGGGCCGAAACTAATTCCATTTGGAAGAGTCCAGGCGGGCTTCCTGGAGGAAGTGACCTTAACATGGGGTGTGAAGGCCAAGTAGAAGTTCTCTATGTAGAGGAAGGGGAAGGGGCAGTTTACGGTAACAGTTAATAAGGAAAAGGGACACAGCCCCCCATCAGGGCTCATGACTTGCTGAATGGAAAACGGGCTGAATTTCAGCTCCCAACTCCCCACCACAGCCAGGAACCCAGAGGCAGTGAACTGCCTGTTCAGCTCTGCGGGCAGCTCTGGCTCAAGCAGTGGGAACCACGTGACGGAGAAATGACGCTCAAGGACTCTTGGAAGTGGGGAGGGGAGAGGACTCAGGTGTAAGAGGACAAGGTCAAGCAGAGCTTGCTAAGCAGACAGAGCAGGGAAGGGTCTTCTGAAGACTAAGGCGCTCTCCGGAGCAGGGCTGCCCCACAGATGTCCGGACAGGTGGCTGTTTTCACAGGGCTCCCTACCCTGGTCCTACCGGTGGCCGCTAACAACGCTGGGTTCTGTTCGAAGCTCTTCCCGGTATCATCACATTGAAGAAGAGCCCTCAGCAGTACAGACTCTCTGGAGCCCTTCTGTAGAGGAACTGAGCCTCCAGGAGGGAGAGAATGACTTGCTCAAAGCCACCCAGCGAGGAGGTGGGGGAGCTGGGATATGGACCCAACACTTTCAACGACTACACCATACTATTCCAGGTTTTTGTCTCTGCTCAAAGCTTAGTAAGCAGCATTCTTGGTTTAAAGCATGAATTCTGCATGGTTGGAGACAAGGAAATAACAAGGTTGTACTCATTACCAAGGCCTGTGGAGGGGAGGGGGTGTCTGAGCTGTGGCAGCAAGTCTGCATCCTGTGGTCAGGCACGCAAGGGTGGGAATGTGGGGAGCTGGGCTGGCAGCTGTGCCTTTGCAGCTTTCCTCTCTCCTACCCACGGAGAGGGCTCTTTTGTTTGCTTTTTCTGGTGATGGAAATGGTGGAGTTGGAGTCCAGTCCGAAGGCGGTGGGGGGGGGGGGGTAGGGGGGTTGGGGGGGACTGATCTAAATAGGAATGGGCTTGGAGGAGACAGAGCAAAAGAGAAGAAGAAGTGAATTGGGGAATTGGGAAATGCAATGCAGAGCCAGGGAGGGGAGAGAATGATGGGCAAGAAAGAGATTTGGGGCCAGTCCTGCTGGGAGAGCTTGAGAGAACAAAAGTGATGCTAAAAGGGGTTTCTAGAGGTGTGTGTGTGTGTGTTGTTCAAGGGGACACCACCCCATCTAAGCTCCTGGATAATCTACCCCATGTTTCCACGAGTCTCATTTGGGAGTTGGCTTTGTATCTTTCTGGAAACTAGCCATACAGTGTCCCCTGTAAGAGTGGCCGTGAGCCTTAACCCACACACTACCGCTATGAACCTTCACAACCTGGCTGTCCTGGTATTGGTCAGGGTCCCCAGCGGCCTGCCCTAGACACGGATCACAACCACCTTCAGCAGAAAGGATGGTTCTTGGAAGGATACTAAGAACTCACAGCATCCTGATGGCAGACTCCGGATGCCCGACATCAGGTTTGGAAAGCAGAGTGCCCAGAGGCTCAATCCGCAGCCAACAGTGCACATCAGGAACAAAGTGGTCCCTTGGCCCTTGCATTGTGCCCTCTATCCCTCACTCAAGAAACTCAAGATTCAGGCTTCAGAAGAGACCTGCCCCACACAGGACCTGGGGCAAGGAGCTGGCATCTTTGGATTCTAGGGTAGGAAGCCGAAGGGCTACACCTAGACAGAACCACCTCCGAAGATATGGTTCTAATGGAGAAGGGGCGGTGGACAGACCAAGAAGGGGAAAAAAAAAAGAGTCATCCTCTGAAGTAGATTCTATTAAAATATCTCCTATCATAAACATTATAAACATTCTAGAGATGAGAAACTTGGGCTCCAGTAGTTAAGGGAAACTCACGCAGCCGGTAAGAAGTGTGACTTCAGAACCTGTGAAGCCATTCTGCTGCTCTGGAGGTCAATTTTGCCCCCTCTACCCTTGCAGAAAACATGAACTAGCGAATCCTATGGAAGGAGACAGGGAAATGATTGGCTACACCTGGCACGCACTGGACACGATAACAAGTTAGGTGGGTAGCCAAAAGAAGGGAACCGGGAAGCAGAGGTGAAGTCGTTTGGACACGTAGGCTGGGGCGGGCTTAAACGTTGGTCAGAGCGGAGTGATCCAACCTCCCCGGTCCTTAACTCTCAAATCACCTAGTTTACGCTTTACCAGCCACCGAGAACTTTTTAGACGCTCCCTGGCCGCACACCGCGGCCGAGAACTGCGCCGTCACTTGCGACCGGCTCCCTGGGACGGAGGGAGGCGGGCGCTGGCCCCGGAGCGGCGGCGGCTGGCAGAGACTGACCCGGAGGGGCGGGGGCGGCGTGGAGGAGGCAGAGGCCGGCGATCAGCTCTACTCTTGCTCGGCTGCCATGTCCCGCCAGGCGAAGGACGACTTCCTGCGGCACTACACAGTCTCCGACCCCCGGACCCACCCCAAGGGCTACACCGAGTATAAAGTGACCGCGCAGGTGAGGTGGGGCCCGGAGGGGACCTTTACCCTTTTAACAAGGGGGGGCAGTGTTTTACTTTAAGGCAAGGCACTGCTGGACGCTCCCTTTCTAGATGGCAGAAATGCATTTCCCCTTTAAGAGGAGGCTGCGGTAGGAGCCTGCGTTTACTTCTTTAACTGGTTGGGAGGGGGTGCGGCTCTGGAAGGGCGCTGTCCTTTTAAAAGGGCGTGGACAGCAGCTTCTTGGAGTGCGAGGGGTGGGTTCCCACGCCCAATGTGTGGTGTCTGCTCATTAGACTGTGAATTTCTTTAAATTAACGCGAAAACTCTGGCTCCGTCCAAATTTTAGTTATTTCTCCAGTCTCTTGGAGTAAGTTGTGTTAACTGGTTTGTTTGATATTTACATAAAAACCCCTTTTAAAAGAGTTTAATTAAAAAAAAACAAACAAACCTATCTATGCCTAAAAATTCGTACAGCTCCGGAGAAATTTTCAAGTCTCTGTCTTCACGGTCACAGCAGGAAGTCAATAAAGACTAAAGTTGATTACGAAGCAGTAACAACGTTATAAGCAGATTTTATAGATACAGGGAGGAAACTATGAGAAATTTAAAAAAAGGAACGGTATAAAATTTATCTGCAGAATGATACCCGAGAACTGGTTGGGGGAAGACTTTTCACTGTAAATTGTTTCGTACCTTTCGCATTTTAAACTAGGCAACTATTAAACTGATGCATTAGTAACTATTAAAGGGAAGTGAAAACACAAAGACCCTCCTTCCAGAGCGATTTAAGTGCAGAATCTTAGATGTTTAAAACAGCTTTCCCCATATTTTTTATGTCTCCCTTGCCTCTGCAAACACACACACACACACACACACACACAGTCCCTAGGAAGACCGGACTGGGGTGGGAAGGGTGCGGCAAGGGACTTAAACCTTTTCCTATAAATCTTTCTGTTGCTTTTAAGCAAGTAACATGCATTACATCGGTATGTTTTTATGACTTTGAAAGAGAAATAGTTTTCCCTCCTTTACTATCCCCGTTCGTCTGCCATCTTGGTGAGAACCAATGCTGCTAATTCCTTGTTTATCCTTGCACAGCAACCCTACGTTTAAAAGCAGATATGAGTATCCAGTTTATCATTTACGCACAGCTCCGCAAGTCACATGGCGGTATTCCTCAGTTTTTTGTTGTTTCCCCTTGTAAATTTTTTAAAACGGAGACATAAGTTGTATAAGTAATGTGCATAAATCCTAAGTGTACAGCTCAGTAATTTTCTCATACCTATAGATCTGCGTAGGCAGTGCTCAGATCAGGATACAAACATTTCCTCACCCCAGAGACTTTCTTTGTATCTTTCCATCTATAGTTCTCCTCCCACAGAGGTAACCACTGTCCTGGCTTCTTTCACTATAAGAGTAGTTTTGTTGGTTCTTGAACCTCATCCGAATAAAATCATTACACAGCAAGTACTTGTAATTGGCATTTTTCACTCTCTATGTAATGTTTTTGGAATTCATCCATGTTGTTGCATGTGTAAGTTTTATTGCCATGTGATAGTAGTCCCTTGTAGAAATATACCACCATTTCTTTATTCATTCTCCTTTTGATGGACTTTGAGTTGTGTCTAAAAAATTTTTTAGTTGTTATGAGTAGAGTTGTGTGAATACTCATGTACAAGTCTTTTTAGGGACCCGTGCACCCATTTTTCCTTGGTGTGCACCCTGTGCACCCATTTTTCCTAGGAGTGGGATTGCTCAGTCATTTGATAGCTACATATGTAGTTGTCCTAGAAATTACGTTTCCCAGGTGCCCTTTGCTGTTCATCCTAGCTGAAACTGACAAAATATTTAAAAGAGTGTTTAAGTAGCTCTGTGGTTGGAAGTTGGCCAGGTTGGTGGCTGATATTCAGAGCCTGATAAGAACTTGTTTCTTGTTGTCTTTGTTTTTGTTTTTTGGCCTTTACCCCTATGCTAAATGTACCCAAAGGGACAGAAGAACTTTCCAACAAAAATGGATCGATCAGTCTTCTGATATCTTTTAATTCCCTGAGGAATTAAAAACAGCTGTCCTTGTTTTACACCTTGAGTCTTTATAGGACCACAGGTGAGGCTCCGGAAAATTCAAAGTTGGCCAATTTTTTTTTTTTTTTTACTGATCCCTAAACCTCCCCTGTTATCTCCAAGGGCTCCTCTTTGTGCCTCTGAGATGTTAAGTGTGCTACCCTATCTTCTCCAGGAACTTTTCTCTAGGTCATCTCTTTAAAGTACCAGCTTCCGGGGTGCCTGGCTGGCTCTGTTGGTGGAGTGTGTGACTCTTTTTTTTAAAAAGATCTTATTTATTTATTTGACAGAGAGAAGGCACAAGCAGGGGGAGAGGCAGGCAGAGGAAGGAGAAGCAGGCTTCCTACAGAGGAGGGAGAGCCTGGTGGGGCTCAATCCCAGGACCCCAGGATCATGACCTGAGCCAAGGCAGTCGCTAAACCAACTGAGCCACCCAGGCACCCTAGAGCATGCAACTCTTGATCTCAGGGTTGTGAGTTCAAGCCCCACGTTGGGTGTAGAGATTGCTTTAAAATCATTAAAAAAACAAAAGAAGGAAGGGAAGGGAGTGGAGGAGAAGGAAGGGAAGGAAAGAAGGAATTTACCAGTTTTCCAAAGTGGTACAGTACTTCAAAGTACCGTTTTATACTCCCATTCTCACGAGTATTTAAGCATCTTCAGTTTTCGGCGTTTTAGGTAGGTGGGTGTGTGATATCTCATTGGAGTATAATTTGCATTTCTCTGATGACTAATGATATTGAGCATATTCTCATCTTTTTTTTTTAAGATTTTATTTATTTATTTGAGAGAGCATGAAAGTGAGGGAGATCACAGAGGGGGAGAGGGAGAAGCAGGCTTCCGGCTGATCAGGGAGCTCAAATCAGGGCTCAGTCCCAGGACCCTGGGATCATGACCTGAGCCAAAGGCAGACGCTTAACTGACTGAGCCACCCAGGCGCCCCCATATTTTCGTTATCTTACTGCCCATTCAAACACCTTCTTTTGTGGGAGGTTCCTGCTCACATATTTTGCCCAGTTTTGAAAGTTGAGTTGTTTGTCTTTAGTACTGATCTCTGGTTCTTTCTATATTCTAGATCTGACTTCTTTGTCAGGCATATATATTCCTGAGCAGTTTTTAAATCTAGTTTCTTCTACCCAAGATATTTCAGGCTGACTCTGGCATGAAAAGCAAAGGCCAGGGTTTTGGTCCCAGCCTAGCAGTCCCTCTTACTTGGTATGTGATTTTTTTTTCTCATTTTTATTTTCAACCGAGGTACAGTTGACATAGAATATTACAATATTATGTTAGTTTCAGGTGCACAACATAATGATTTGACATTTCTCTTCATTAGGAAATGCTCACCATGGTAAGTGTATTTCACCATCCGTCGCCATACAAAGTTATTGCAGTATTATTGACTGTGTTTCCTGTGTTGTACTTTTCATCCCGATGACTTATTTATAGTCAAACTGGAAGTCTGTACCTCTTAATCTGCTTCATCTGTGTCACTGATTCCCTCCATCCGCATCCCCTCTGGCAACCACCAGTTTCTTCTCTGTATTTATAAGTCTGTTCCTGGTTTTGTTTATTTTGTTTTGTTTTTTAGATTCCACATATCAGTGAAATCACGTAGTGTTTGTCTTTCTGGGTCTGACGTATTTCACTTAGTGTAGTATCTTCTCAGTCCATCCATGTTGGCACAAATGACAAGATTTTATTCTTTTTTATGGCTGAGTAATACTCCATCGTCTGTATCTACAACATTTTCACCAACAGTTGTTATTTCTTACATTTTTGTTCTGACTGGCATGAGGTGGTATCTCATTGTGGCTTTGATTTGCATTTCCCTGGTGGTTATTGATACGGAGCATCTTTTCATGTGTTTGTTGCTTATCTGTATATCTTCTTTGGAGAAACATCTATTCAGGTCCTCTGCCCCCACTTTTTTGGGATTTAGTTACCTTTACTCGTGTCCTCCCTCTCTCCCTACCTCCCTTCCTTCCTTCTTCCCTCTCTCCCTTCTTTACTTCCTTCCTTCCTTCCTTCCTTGACCCAGTGGGGGATACAGAAAGAGTGGGAGAGAGAGAGAATCTTAAGTAGGCACCACACCCAGCACGGAGCCCTACATGGGACTCAATCTTACGACCCTGAGATCATGACCTAAGCCACCAGGCTCCCCCCTCTGCCCATTTTTAAATTGGATTGTTTCAGTTTTTTGGTGTTGAGTAGGAGTTCTTTATATATTTTGGATATCAGCTCATTATCAGATAGGTCATTTGCAAAATGTGCTGTGTAATCTTGCACAGGTCACGTCCCCTCTCTGCCCCTCCACTTCCTCATCTGGTAAATGGGCATATTAATCGTATCTGCTGCCTTGGGATCTAGGATAATTAAAAGGGGATTCTAGAAAACTATCAAGTAGTCCACGCTGTAGTGTTATTTTCTAATTATTATGAATACACCATAGTGAGTACAGAGTCTTCTTTCCAGCTCAGACCCCAGTCTTCTCCTCCAGGAGTCGCAACCCCAGTGATGCTGTCTTCCGCATTCAGGAGTGTTTGCCCACAGAGACTTCTCACTTAAGGAAGGAGTGGCTCCTGGGACAGAACCTCACTCTTTAGAGAACTGGAGGGTCTCTAGTTTCAGAAGGAGATGCAGGGACTTGGGCCTTCGAAGGAAGGGAGATAGGGCTCGCTTCGGCAGCACACACAGAAAATGGGAACGATGCAGAGATCAGCGTGGCCCTTGTGCTAGGATGACATGCAAATTTGTGAAGGAACTGAGATAAAAGTTGGGCTGAGGACCAAGGGGTCTGGATGGGATCCTTCCATCTGGCAGATGAAAAAACTAGCACGTGATAGAAAAACTGCTTCAGATGACACAAAGCCTTGAAGCCAGGACCCCTTGATACCAGTGGCCAACAGCCAAAGGCCACGATGAGGGCTGGGAGGTACCTGGGGCGTCGCTGGATTTTACTGGGAAATGGGGTGTCAGATGTCAGTCTCTGATCTCACCTGGTTCTTGCCTTTCTTCCTCAGTTCATCTCAAAGAAGGACCCAGAGGATGTCAAAGAGGTGAGGCTCCTGGGAGGAAGGGGGACCATTCCCCAGGTCCAGATGCAGGAGCAGCAAAGGAACAGCTGGTAACTCCTCAGCCCTGGGAGGAGCTGGCGCTGTGCCCCAAGCCACGCACGCATGCGCACACAGGCACGCACGCATACACACAGGCACGCACTCACGCACGCATACAGGCACGCACACAGACAAGCACGCATGCACACAGGCACGCACGCATACGCACAGGCACGCACTCACACACGCACACGGGCACGCATGTGCTGTTCCAGGCTGGGAATGGGGAAAGCCTCTTTCCTCCGCCACCGTTGCCAGCCTAGGTCAAGTCTTGCGTCCCTGGCAGGTGGTGGTCTGGAAGCGGTACAGCGACTTCCGCAAGCTGCACGGGGACCTGGCCTACACCCACCGCAACCTCTTCCGCCGCCTGGAGGAGTTCCCGGCCTTCCCCCGCGCCCAGGTGTTCGGTGAGTGTTGACCTAGGCATTCAGGCCAGAGATGGAGGAAGAGGTGGGCAGAGGGGACCCCTGCTGGTGGAGGGAGCCTGATGGGGCCCCAAAACCTCCAGCAGAAGCACTTCTTGGGGGGGCCCTTAGAGACAGCCTCATTTCACACCTGGGGAAACTGAGGCAGGCTCGGAGCAGCCTAGCCTTCAGTGTGTGTGGAGCCCTTCAGCAGTCCGTCTTCCTTAGCCCCATTTCCAGGACAAGGCAGCTGAGGCTCAGGGTCCTAAAGGGGCTTGGCCTGTCAGTGGCAGAACCAGAATTCCTCTCCAGGAGCTGGTGTCACCTCTAGACCCACGCTGTCCAGAAGCAGCAGCTGTGAGCCAGAGGTGGTGAGTCTGAGCCGGGGATTGCCGTATGGGTTTAATGCCCACTGAAATAGACTGTACACTGTGGCGATAATTTATATATCGATCACACGTGCAGATGAGACTATTTCAGATATACCGGGTTAGGTGGAATGTATTACTAAAGTTGAGTTAACCTGTTTCTTTTTAACGTGGCTAAGAGAAAATTAGTAATTGCACATGCCACTCATGACGTATTTCTGGTGGACAGGAGTGATCTGCTGTTTGGATCTCTAGACTAGCGGGAGATACTCTTTCACAGCAAGGTGAAGGGTTGCTGCCGGCGGGTGATCGGGTGATGCCAGGCTGTGGGCACTGTAGCCGGCTGCTAGGTCCGAGGTAGCTAATTCTGCAGCATACCTAGAACAGAGCAGGGAGAATGGGAAAAAGCAGCCGCTTGCTGTGTGACCTTAGGCAAGTCACTTCTCCTCCCTGAGTCTTTTTTTTTTTTTTTAAGATTTTTATTTATTGATTTGACAGAGAGAGATCACAAGTAGACAGAGAGGCAGGCAGAGAGAGAGAGAGGGAAGCAGGCTCCCTGCTGAGCAGAGAGCCCGATGCGGGACTCGATCCCAGGACACTGAGATCATGACCTGAGCCGAAGGCAGCGGCTTAACCCATTGAGCCACCCAGGCGCCCCCTCCTCCCTGAGTCTTAACGTTCCTCTCTGTTGCATCAGAGCCATCTGAAATTATTTTGTTTCTTGCGGGTTGCCCACCTCCCCTGTCTGAGATGTGAACCTGTGACAGCGGACACCGTGCCCTCCTCCCATTCACCTGCTGAACCTCGCACCGTAGTAGGTGCTTGATAAACATCTGGTACACGGAGGACGAGGGAGCTTGGTCCCTGCCCCCTTGGGGGAGCTCGGGAAGGTTGCTGGGAGAATGGGGAGGAGAGCCACTGGCTGCTGGGATCCTCCGTGGCAGAAGAAGGTAAGTGACCCCTGTGGATCACTGCTTCTCTCCCCATTTCTCATCCTGGGGGCTGCAGGCCGGTTCGAGGCCTCAGTGATTGAAGAGCGGCGGAAGGGGGCCGAGGACTTGCTTCGCTTCACTGTGCACATCCCTGCGCTCAACAACAGCCCGCAGCTCCAGGCCTTCTTCCGGGTATGTGTCGCTGCCTGTCTCCCCTCCCCAGCGCCTGGGAGAGCTCCCTGCCCACTGGGCTGCACCCTGAGGCCATCCCCCCTTCCCCACTGCCCGTCCCTGTCTTTCTCTTCTGCAGGGTGGGGAGGTGACCCGGCCCTCCGACATGTCCAGAGACCTCCACATCCTGCCACCCCCTCTGATGCCCACGCCACCCCCTGAGGAGCCCTGGTTGCCCCAGCCGCTCCCTGCGGAGAGGAGAGGCCTGGAGGAACTGGAGGTGCCAGGTACATCTCTGTCGGAATGGGAGCCAGGGCTGGAGGACCTGGGGGTGTTGGAGAGGACACACTCCCTCCTCCGTGAGCTTAGTAAAAATTCTGGGGTCTGTCCCAGCTCCTCTGCTGCTAAAGTGCTGAGAAGCTCTAGCCAGGCCATTTTCCTTCTCTAGGCTATAGTTTCTTCATCTGTAAAAGGGGTACAACCCATGTGAAGAGTGGGCTTGTCTATGCCCTTGGGCGCCACAAGGAGTTAGTAAGAGGGTAACTGCATTTTGAAAGCTGGGAAATGATAAGGATAGGCATGAATGTCCCCAATGATTGGTTCCACAGTGGATCTCCCACCGTCCAGCCCTGCCCAGGAGGCCCTGGATCTCCTTTTTAACTGCGGGAGCACCGAGGAGGCGTCCAGTTCCCCTGCCCGAGGCCCCCTCACAGAGGCTGAGCTCGCCCTCTTTGACCCCTTCTCCAGGGAAGGTAACAAGCTGGGACAAGCGGAGGGGGGCTGCGGTAGGGGCAAGGAGAGGGGGGCAGAGCCTCTGACCAACATGCGTAGCACCTGTAAATCCTAGAAACACGCCGCGCCTGCGGGCAGTGGGCAGCCTCAGTGAGCAGTGGAAGCAGGTGCCCTGCTGCTAGGGCCCATGGGTTGGATGCCCCTGGACAGTGAGCAACCACAGGGGAAGGAAAGGGAGGTCTGCTCAGGGAGAGCTGGGTCTTCTAAGAAAGCTTTGGAACAGTCAGGGGTCACACTGTCTTGGTAGTATTTGAGTTCCTTCCGTTGAAAGCCCAAGGTCAGGGTGTCCTGGCCGGCTTGGGGGTCACACCGCAGATCCGGAAGGCAGGACAGGCTTCTGGTCAGGGGAGTGAGGCTCGGACTCAGAGAGCAGCACAGGATGCCCTCTTGCAGGAGGCGTAGGCATGGCGGGGGCACCCCAGACCTGCCATGGAAGGGGAAGCCTCCCCACTTCCCGTGGAGGTCTGGGTCCTGGAACTGAGAGTCCCAGGCTCTGAGACACTGGAAAGGGTTCATCATTGTGAAAGGGTTTCAGTTTGGAATCCTGCCGTATTCTGAAGCCCATTTTGTTGGCTTTTCTTCTTTGGCCTTTGGTGACCTCCTGGGCAGACCGTCAGCTTTGTGATCGGTTTCAGGCGTCTGGGTTCGCTCCCCGCCCCGGGGCCGATCCAAATGAGGACCTCAGTCTTCGGCCCAGTCATTCAGCTCCATACTGCCACCCCACTCTCCTGGGAGGAGTGTCCCTTTACTCTTCTCTTTCTGCTTCCACCTGTTCCAGGGGCTCCTCCATAGCTGGGATAGGAAAGAAGGGATTAGGGGGAAAGGAGGGAGTGGTGTCACGGGGACCTGTCTGCCTTGCCCCAGTTGAACCCCCACGGGTGCCCAGTGGCCAGATGCTCTGACTGGAACTGTCAAGGCTCCTGCCAGTAGCTCCCATCAGACATTCCCTCACCCCATAAGAAAACTCCCGAACTCTGGAATGCCTGGGTGGCTCAGTTGATTAAGCATCAGGGTCCTGGAATCGAGTCCCGCATCGGGCTCCTTTCTCAGTGGGAAACCTACTTCTCCCTCTTTCTCTGCTACCACTCCCCCTGCTTTTGCTCTCTCTCTCTCTCTCTGACAAATCAATAAAATCTTTAAAAAGAAAAAACTTGGGGCGCCTGGGTGGCTCAGTGGGTTAAGCCTCTGCCTTCGGCTCAGGTCATGATCTCAGGGTCCTGGGATCAAGCCCCGCATCAGGCTCTTTGCTCGGCAGGGAGCCTGCCCGCCCCCCTTCCGCCTCCCCACCTGCTGCTTGTGATCTCTCTCTCTGTCAAATAAATAAATAAAATCCAAAAAAAAAAAAAAAAAAAAGGAAGGAAATTTTAACTCCCCACCTCCTGCCCTGCCAAAGCCTGGAAGTACGGTTCCCTCAGATGTTGCGTTGCCTCCTTGTCCCACTGTTGTGGGCACTTCTAGCCAGTCCCTCACCATCAGAATCATCCAAGCAAGGAGCTGGCACTTGTCTCTGTCTTCAACACATGCATCAGACTCTTGAACTCAGGCTAGGGCATCCCCTGAACTTTTCTGCCTTCTGCTCCATGAGCAACACAGGGAGGGCTGTATATCCAGCTGGGAAGTGAGAGGTCATCTTAACTTCCTGCAGGAGGCCCCTCAGTCTCCTCCCGGGGTCACTGGGTTGGAGCTAAAAGAAATGCCCGCCCTCCCCCTCCAGGCCAGTGGTGCGCCCTGGTGCTTCCATTTCTGGCTCCTTCCCGCCAAAGGCCTTTTCTCCAAAGATGGGCCAAATCGCTAGCCTTCCCTTTTGTTTTTTTTTTTAAAGAAGCTTTATTTTTTTTTTAAGATTTTATTTATTTATTTGACAGACAGAGATCACAAGTAGGCAGAGAGGCAGGCAGAGAGAGAGGAGGAAGCAGGCTCCCCGCTGAGCAGAGAGCCCGATGCAGGGCTCGATTCCAGGACCCTGAGATCATGACCTGAGCTGAAGGCAGAGGCTTTAACCCACTGAGCTACCCAGGCACCCCTAGCCTTCTCTTGTATAAGCTGCAGAAGGGATGTTTGGCCTCCTTTTTGCCAGTCCTGGGGTCTATAACGAGCCCTCTCTGGAATGTGAGGATACCCACCACCCACTGTCTTCCTGTTTGGGTCCTCAGCTGAAGTTGTAAGATGTGAGATTCTCTGCATCTGTTACTCTGACATTCCAGGGTTTGGAGCATTTCTGCCCTGGTTTGGCATCCTTCAGTTAAACTTTGTGGTGGGAATTCTTAGATTCAACTGTAGTCAGGAGGGAAGTAGGTCCAGTGACCCAGACCCCGCAAACTAATGTTAATACAGACAGAAGGTGATATTGTTTTTACAAAAGCATAGAAACTCCACCAATTAAATCGATCGTGGCCAGTCTGTTACATATGAATGGCTTTTGACTTCCTTTGGCAATGCTTCCCTCCATCTGCGGCAGGTTGGTACCCTGATGGGCAAGAGAGGTCTGGGGATGGGTTGCAGGCCCTGGGAAATGGAGGGCAGCCTGGCCTGAGCCCTCCATATCTGATCGTAGAAGGTGCAGGCCCCAGTCCAACCCACATGGGTGAGTTGGCAGCGATGGAGGCAGAGTCTGAAAGGCTGGGCCAGGAACCCTGGGAGCCTGGAGGGCAGGAGGAGGACGAGGAAGGCCGGCCGGCCCCCACCTATCTGAGCCAAGCCACAGAGCTCATCACCCAGGCTCTGCGGGATGAGAAGGCAGGTGCCTTCGCTGCAGCTCTGCAGGGCTACCGGGACGGCGTGCACATCCTGCTGCAGGGCGTTCCTGGTGAGTACGACTGGAAGGCAGAAGGTCAGGCCTGGAGTCTTAGGTGGTGGTGTGAAGGGAACGGAAAATGAGAGACAAACCAGTCAAGGATCAGAATTGCCACCACTGACCAACTGCATAACCTGGGGCAGTTTCTTTACCTCCTGTGGACTCAGTTTTCTTATTTGTAAAATGGGGCAAATAGACGGGGTTCCCAGGGAGGTGGGGAGAGACACATGTTGATGCTCTGTGAGCCATTAAGGGCTTGGCTAAGGGTTTTGAACCCAGGGATCTCAGCTGAGCCATTCTCTCTCCACAGGTGACCCATCATCTGCCCGCCGGGAGGGTGTGAAGAAGAAGGCAGCTGAGTACTTGAAGAGAGCGGAAGAAATCTTGCACAAGCACCTGTCCCAGCTCCCCTCCTGAGGAGGAGTGAACCCCAGCCCAGGACTCTAGCTCCAGCACTGCCAGCCACTCCTTTTCACGCTCCCTGGGGCCTGGCCCAGGGTCCTGGTCTTGTAACTCTAGGGGTCATTTCTGTATGTAACTGGACCAACAATGAGACAAATACGAATTCAGAGCTCCTTGACCGCACTGCCACTTTGGAATCAGGACAAAACACTTCTGATCCCGCCTGTGTATCTTGTGGGGGCCGCACCCCTGGTCCTGAGCTAGCAGTTCACCCATCTAGAACCGGGGTCTGCTGACCATGGCCTGCAGCTGCATCCTGCCCAAGGCTTTTTTTTTTTTTGGTAAGGCCCATGAGCTGGAATTGTTTTTACATTTTTCAATAGTTGAAAAAAGATCAGAAGCGTAGTATTCTGTGGCAGATGAAAATTACATGAAATTTAAGTATTGAAAATAAAATTCTGTTGGAACACGGTCAGATTCATTCACTTGATACTGTCTGTGGCTGCTTCTCCGCTGCACCAGCAGAGGTGAATAGTTGCCGAGTTGCCCAGTTGCGACCTGCAAATCCCAAAGCACTTACTATCTGGGCCTTTGCAGAAAAAGTCTGCTGACCCCTGATCTAGAAAATGGGGAGAACAGTCTCCAGGGAAACGAGTAGAAAATGACAGTAAGGCCCATTGAGCCAGGTTACTGGGTGAAGGGGAGGATGAAGAGGAACCGAAACTGGGGTTACCCATCTTGGGAGGTGCCCAAAAGCTAAGCGCGAGGTTTCACGGTTTGGCGAGCTGAAGCCCGGAGGGCGTGGCTTCACGGCTCCTCCGCCTCTCCGGCAAAGCGATTGGTTGCGGAAGGGACTACAGGCTGGTGCATCATGGGAGTGGGCTGGGCTGGGCTGGGCGCGGTGCATCCTGGGCGCTTTGGCGGCGCCTGAGTCGGCAGTGGCGGCGCTGAACTACTACGCAGGGTGTCTCGGGAGGCCTACTCCAGGCCTTGTGGGAGGGGACAAGACTCGGTGAGAGGACGGCGAGAGCCCGGTAGGGCGGGTAGGCGGGGCCCAGCTGGGATCCGTCCGCCCTGGCGCTCGAGCTCCGCCCGCCCTCCGCCGGCTTTCGCGTAGAATGGGGCGAGCGGCCGCCTTAGTCTCCGGGATGTTGAGTCCCTATCCTTTCCCCTCAGCGCCGCCATGGCCGGCTGCGAGCTGCCCATGGGCACTTGCCCAGACATGTGTCCGGCCGCCGAGCGCGCCGAGCGCGAAAAGGAGCGCCGCCTCCACCGCTTCGAGGTGGCGCCGGGGTGCGGCAGCGACCCGCCCCGCGCGGACCCGCAGCGCGCCGTGAAGGAGTACAAGCGGCCGGCCGCCGGCAAGGCGCGGCCCCTGCCGAGCCAGCTGCGTCCGCCGTCCGTGCTGCTGGCCACCGTGCGCTACCTGGCCGGCGAGGTGGCCGAGCGCGACGACGCATCCTGCGCCGAGGTGGCCAACTTCGTGGCGGACCGGCTGCGCGCCGTGCGGCTGGACCTGGCCCTGCAGGGCGCGGGCGACGCCGAGGCGGCGGCGGTGCTGGAGGCGGCGCTGGCCGTGCTGCTGGCCGTGGTGGCGCGGCTGGGGCCGGACGGGGCGCGCGGGCCGGCGGACCCGGTGCTGCTGCAGGCCCAGGTGCAGGAGGGCTTCGGTTCCCTGCGGCGCTGCTACGCGCAGGGCGCCGGGCCTCATCCCCGCCAGGCCGCCTTCCAGGGTCTCTTTCTGCTCTATAATCTGGGTGAGTCGGGGTCTCCGCGGCGGTACGGGGTAGGGGTGGTGCCTCCGTGGGGACAGTGGAGGCCGGGGAAGGAAAGAGAAGCTTTGCAATCTCACCATTAGCTCCCTCCCCATCCCTGCCTTCTAAATGTGTGTCGAGTCAATGCACAGGATCCACTGAACCCCCACGTGGGCCTTCTGGCCTGTCCCTTCCCCTATTTGTGTCTCAATTTTGGGGGGGGGGTAATAAAAGTGGAGAGGACGGGGTTGGAAAGATTGGCCTAGTGATTTTCAAACTTTTTTTTTTAACTCCCTGTTCAGTACTGCACAACAGCCAAGAATATACCTGACACACAAGTTTCAAGACATTACATCCTTCCTATGAATGGACGGTGCATTCTCTGTCGTATTTAATTGTAATAAGATGCTCTTGGTTTCAAACCCCACTAATGGGTCAGAAGCCTCAGTTTACAAAAGTGGTCCAAGGTTCTAATGTCCATGATTCTCCTGGAGGGGAAGCAGAGGCAGAATGTCCTCGAAGAAAAGGCCTTAACCGGGTGGACACCTGAGCCAGCTTTTTAGGGCAAGTGGAGAAAGGGCTGTGGATTTGAAGAAAAATCCAGAAAACTTGGATTTTGTTGTGTCAAATTCTATTACATCGGAACTCTGAGACAGCCCTCGGACAAGTCGTGAACTTATCTGGGCCTGTCTCCCTCATCCAAAAACAGTGCCTCCCTTCGTTATGAGGAACCAGACTGTTTGAAGGGGCTCTGGCAACTCATTCGGATAAGACTCTGGAGGGGGCTGCTGGAAAAAATCCCGCGGGAAGGTGGGCTTGGCCCAGGGGAGGGGCGTGGCCAAAGTGGAAGGTGGGCGGGCCAAGGTCGGAGGTGCGCTTGGCTGTAGGCGGGAGGTGGGCCTGGCTGAGGACCGAGCCTTTGGGAGGAGAGATCGGGGAGGCCTAACGGGACGGGATGGAAGGTGGCCGGGTATGGGAAAGAAAAGTTCTGCTCACCCTGGCTTCTGCCTTCACAGGCTCCGTGGAGGCCCTGCATGAGGTCCTGCAGCTGCCTGACGCCCTTCGTTCCTGCCCGGCCCTGCGCCGGGCCCTGGCTGTGGACTCAGCCTTTCGAGAGGGCAACGCCGCCCGCCTGTTCCGCCTGCTCCGCGTCCTGCCCTACCTGCAGAGCTGTGCTGTCCGGTGCCACGTAGGCCGTGCTCGCCGGGGAGCCCTGGCCCGCCTCGCTCGTGCCCTGAGCACCCCCAAAGGCCAGACCTTGCCTCTGGGCTTCATGGTCCACCTCCTGGCCCTGGATGGGCCCGAAGAGGCGCGGGACCTGTGCCAGGCCCACGGACTGCCCTTGGATGGACAGGAAAGAGTTGTGTTTCTCAGAGGTCGCTACACTGAGGAAGGGCTGCCACCTGCTGGCACCTGCCAAATGTTGGTGGGGAGCAAACTTGCAGGGCGCACCCTGGAGGAGGTGGTCATGGCTGAGGAGGAAGAGGAGGGTGTGGACAGACCCAAGTCCCCAGCATGAGGAGGAGCCAGGCACACTCCCAGAGCCCAGGACTGGCTCTGAGCCCTCAGGTTTCTTTTTTCATAATTCCTACACAGTAAAAGTGTTTTATTTGTTTTGTAGGACAATAACTCTGCTTGGTTGATTTAGGGGAGGGCAGGGAGGAGTTGAGACAGGGTAGGGGTATACCCTGAGGAAAGCATCTCATTCCCATCCAGTGTCCCCAACTGGTGGGACCCTAAGCTGTTGTCTCAGAAGCTTGATAGGGTCCCGTGATTGGGCCCCAGGTTGGCATCAAGGAAGACTGGGACACACCCAAGGAAAACTGGAGTGGGAGAACGTCAGGTTGAAGGCCGTGGGGAGCTGGGGTCAGAGGTCAGCCACAGGCCTTAGGGTGGCCGCTGCACCCTCCAGGGCCACCACCAAGATGCTGAGCTGCCTCCGCACTTCAGCCCAGGCTTCCGATCCAAGGCTGGTGTTCATGGCCCGGGAGCAGGCATTGGCCAGGCCGGGGAATGTGGCTACAGAGCTGGTGCGGGGTGCCCAGAGCACATGGCTGACAGGAGACGTGGGGGAAGCATAGTCACTCAGGGACCAGGAAAGAGAGGGGCTTCAGCCTGGAACGGGCTCATCTGTACATAGCAAGGCACAGAGGCGCCTCCCCACTGCCTCTGAAATCTGGGACCCTTAAAGCAGTGGTGGTGAGAGACCGCTTATAGTCCCAAGGTGACCTTGACAGATTTGCACCCGTCCTTTGAGCCTGATTCCCCAACTGTTTCAAGGGGCTGGGCTGTGCTCTAAAGGCCAGGAAATCTCTTAGCTCCTCCTCCCTCCAGTGGCTGCCTCTGGCCAGCCTACCCACACTGTACCTCCCAAGAGCTTTGGAACAGGCTCACCTGTAGTAGCGTTCCTCTGGGAAGGCTCTCGGGTTTAGGAAGGTCCGCTCCAAGAGCATCAGCTGGTCGTTGAGCATCCGGACCTGCAGGGGGCTGGAAGCGGTGGGACCTTTGTCACCCCGGAACCAGCAGCCCAGTGGCCAGCCTGCCTCCTGCCCCAGATGCCGCCCTCCCAGACACCTGCTTAGTGCCCTTGCTCACTCAGGGGAGCCTTTCTGCAGCACGGAT
This sequence comes from Lontra canadensis, assembly GCF_010015895.1. Lineage (NCBI taxonomy): Eukaryota > Metazoa > Chordata > Mammalia > Carnivora > Mustelidae > Lontra > Lontra canadensis. Next base: position 4,774,048 of record NW_022631060.1, read on the forward strand.
CGGTGCTGCTCCAAGGCCGCGGCTGCAGCCTCAAATTTCTCCACTGCAGTCACCAGACACCCTGTGGGGAACAGCCAGCATCTTAGCCCTGGAGGGCAGAGCTCCCCACACCTCCATGTCAAGGGGACTCCATACCCAAGCTGATGCTGTGCTGCTCCAACAGGTCCCCCAGGTTCTGCTGGGCAGCCTGCAGAAAACTTCGGAGGGTCTCTCCATAGTCACTGACGTTCAGAGGAAGGAAAAGGCTGTCGCTGAGCCTAAGAAGCACGCTCCCTGCTGTCCGGGCCACAGCCTGGTGGCTGCTGAAGCCTGCGGGTAGGGTGACCAGGCCAGGGCTCAGTCTTCGGTCCCTCCTCCCTCAACCTCAGGATTCCCCTTGCCCGCCCCCTCCTCACCAGGGTCCACAAATTTGTCCACGTAACCAAAGATGTCGAAGGCTGTGTGGTAAGTGGGGTAGATCCTGGCTGAGGTCTTGCTCTAGGGGAACAAAGCCACGGTGACAGGCTTGGGATAAGAAGGGGGTCGGGGGGGATGTACCAACAGTGAGCTACAGCAGAAGGACATTATCTCAAATCATTGCTACAGCCATGTTAGGTTCTAGAACTCCACTTAAAGAGGAGGAAACTGATTAAATTATCTGCCTGACCTCACAGCTAATAGTGGCCAAGCTGGGTCAGTGGCCAGTTTCTCATTTCATATGAAGGGGAAGGCTCGGGATTCCAATCAGAGGATTCCAATCCCAACTCTACCACCCAGGAGCGGTAGGGCCATGAGGGGTTGAAGAAGCTTTTGGAGCATCAGGCAGGGAGACAAAGCTGGACACTCCATATCCCTTACCTCCTTTCACCCTGCACACCAGTGCTACCAATCCATCCCTGTTTCATACTGTTCCTTAATCTATTCTGGGGTAAACATGTTTTCATTTTTTAAGATCTCGAATCAGGATGCCTCTTTAGTTTTAAGATTTTATTATATTTTTTTAAGATTTTATTTATTTGACAGAGAAAGACAGTGAGAGAACACAAGCAGGGGAAGTAGGAGAAGGAAGGAGCAGACTTCCTGCTGAGCAGGGGCCTGATGTGGAACTCGATCCCAGGACCCCCGATCACGACCTGAAGGTTAATGACTGAGCCAAGCAGGAGCCCTAAGATTTTTATTTTTTTAAGTAATCTCTACGTCCAACGTGGGACTTGAACTCATGACCCCAAGATCAAGAGTTGCATGCTCCTTGCAGAGCTGAAAAGCCAGGATGCTTTTCAACTCAATGTCATCCTACAACTAACTGGCAGTGTGTCCCCGCGCCGCACCCCCCCACCCCGCCAATGGTGCATATCACAGTGTTGCATCTTAAAATCAGTAGTAGCTTAAATTGGATAAAATAACATAGGCGAGTGTAAACAGTTGCTCAGAGAGGCTAAGTTTCTTAAGCTACTGAGTGAGTGAGCCAGACTCATTAGAGAGGCTCTAAGAGAGGAAGGGGCTGGGGGAGCAACATACCGAGGGGGGGCGGGGACAGAGGCGTACGCACTCACCCGGTCATAGGTGTAGGCGATGTCCATGGAGGAGACGCCCAGGAAATGAATGAAAGGGGCATAGTCGCTGCCAGCGCCCAGAGAGCCCAGGCTGCGAAAAGAAAGACGGTCGGGCTGGAGGGTACTGGGCCAGGCTGCCCTCCCGGGGCCCCTGTCCTGGCCCTGGGCTCACCTGGGGACCACGCCGTAGGCTGGGCTGCTGCGGTTGGAATACCGGATCCAGTTGTCGTAGATGCTGAGGCCAACAGGGCTTGGTGCGGGGATCTGACCCGGACGGGAATCTAGTCTGGGGCCGGCCCCTCCCCAGGCCCAACAGGTGGCCCTCCGCCGGGCCCACCCGAGTATCCATCCTAAGCACAGGCCTGAGGGTCCTACAAGGCCTGGCCCCAGCCTCAGTACCCCCGCCAGGCCCCTCCGATCAGGACCCGCTCCAGCCCCGCCCGCCCCGACCTCACGCCGCCCTCGCCATCCTCCCTGCCCCGCCCCTTTCACCTGTTTGGCAGCGGCAAAGATGACGCTCTGGACCGGGGGCGTCCCCTGCGCCCTCAAAGTGGCATTGGCTGTGGGCAGACGGCAGAAGGACTATTCGGGCCGCCGCCCCTTCGTTCTCCCTGTCCCAGTCAGCCCAGCCGCCGCCCCCCATACCAAACACCGAGATGTCCACGTTGATGTAGGCCACGGTGCGCTCCTGCAGCTTGCTGAAGAATTCCTGCGGGTTGGGGGGCCGACGTGAGCCCGGCCAGCCTCCGCCTCGGGAATCCGGCCACCGCCCGCCTCGCCAGGCTCACTCACCTCGGTGAATTCTGTGGAGCCAATGAGCCCAAACTCCTCTGCGCCCCAGCTCGCGAACACTATGGATCTGCGGGGACGCCAGGTCCCTGGGGAGGGGGATAAAGGGCTGGAGGACAGGGTCGCCGGATCTTCGGGGTGGCTTGGGGGGAACGCTGGGGACGTGGAGAGGAGGACGGGCCGGCCCTGGTGGGGCAGCCAGTGACAGGAGGTCTCGGTCCCCCAGCCTCTCCAGGCCATCCTTCTCCGAGTCTCTGTCCCCCTTCTCCCAGCCTCCCTCAAGTGCTGGGACCCCGCCCCAACACTGCCCTCTGTACCAATCCCAGGTGGTCCCTTCTGCCTGAATGCCCTGCCTCCCCCTTCCTTAGAGGGGAGTAGAGACCTCCAGACCCTCCATCCCCCACTGTCTCCTTCCGGCACCCCATGCCAAACTCTCCCACAACCTTCACTCAGTGATAATAAAGTGAGGCTCTCCTTAGGGCCTTAAGGGACAGAGGCTTACTGTCTCCATTTTGCAGATGAAACTGAGCCACACAAAAGTTAAATGACTTGTCCAGCATTACACAGTTGGTAGGCATGAAGCCAGGGTTCAAGTCCAGGGTCTGGCTCCAGAGTCCAGGGGCTTAAGGAATTGGCCACCCCGCCTCCCACAGCCCCTGGCAGCCTACAGCACCACATGTCCCTGTTTGTGCTCCCATCTTGAGCTCCATCTCAGTGTCCTTTGATCCTTTCTCAGCTTTCTGTTTTAATTTTATCTTTTTAAGTAGACTCCATGCCCAGCGTGGAATCCAATGAAGAGCCCAACTTGTGGCTTGAACCCACGACCCTGAGATCTAGACCTGAGCTGAGATCAAGTGTTGGATGCTTAACCAACTGAGCCACCCAGGCGCCCCTCTCAGCTTTTTATTTTAAATCCAAATCGTTAAAGTATAAAAGGATTATGTGCTTGCCATGACTAATTCTCACACTCTTTCCTGCCCAAAATGCATAACCTGACTCTAATCAAATGAATCCAAATTAAGGGACCCTCAACAAAGTAACATGAGGATCATAAAAGAATAAAGGAACTCTCACAGATGACATGCGTCACTACCACACATGCAATGTGTGACCCTGCATTGACACCTTGGGTCAGAAATTTCTTTTGCTCTTTAAAGGTCATCATAAGAACAGGTAGCAACATTGTTCTTTCGCTGATTCTGATCATTATATTGTAGCCATGAAAGAAAATGTCATTTTTAGGAAATACACCATGATATGTTTGTGGGTAAAGGTGCGGCGTTTTTGCAACTTTCAAACACTCCAGAAAACAACAGAGAAAGAAAGAGCGAACATGGTAAAATCTTATCAGGAGTATCGGGGTGAATGGTGTCCAAGGCTCCTTAGTACTGTTTTGGCAAGTCTCATGTAAGTCTGAAATTATTTCAAAATAAAATACTTGTGGGGCGCCTGGGTTACTCAGTTGGTTAAGCGACCGCCTTTGGCTCAGGTCACGATCCCAGGGCCCTGGGATGGAGCCCCTGAATCTGGCTCCTTGCTCAGCAGGGAGCCTGCTTTGCCCCCTCCCTCTCCCTACTACTCCGCCTGCTTGTGCTCTCTCTCTCTCTCTGTCAAATAAATAAATAATATTTTTTAAAAAAATTAAACACTTGAACAGAGACAGAAATTCCTACACTACCAAAGGGAGTAAAGCCACACTCCCAGTCTCTCTCCACAAGCCCCTCCCTCCGCTATCAGTTGATCTCAACCACACCTGTGGTTTTACCAGTCATGGATGCCAGGAACTCCTCAGTGTGTGTCAGGAGTCTCTTTTCTGAGCTTGGAGATCGGCACCTTCAACTGCCTGCTTGCCCTCCCCCCAGGAATGTCTCTTAGGCACCTCAAAATCAATGTGAAGGGGGACACATGCATAAAGATGTAATTTGTGACATCAGTACCGTAAAGGGGAAGGACAGAGCTCTATAGGAGTGAGCTTTTGTATGAGATCCGGTTGGTATCGATTCAAATTATATAGTTAGAACTTTAGAATGGTGATGAAAAGTTCTAGAGATGGATAGTGGTGATGGGTGTACAACACGGAATATACTTAATGCCACTGATCTGTACACTTGGGAGCAGAGGGAAAGAAGGTGCATGTGGGTGGCTCGGTCACTTGGGCATCTGCCTTCAGCTCAGGTCATGATCTCAGGGTCCTGGGATCGAGTCCTGCATGGGGCTCCCTGCTCAGCGTGGAGCCTGCTTCTCCCTCTCCCTCTGCCTCTGCTCCTCCCCATATCCCCCCCACCCTGCCCACTTGTGCGTTCTCTCTCTCTCAAATAAATAAATATATTTTTTAAAAACTTAAAAAAAAAAATCCCATGCCATCTTCCCCCCAACCTTGGACTGAACTCCAAACTCCCCAGCTGGGTGGCCCCCTGGTCCAGGCTCTCCTTTTCACATGCTATGCCCTCCACCTGGATCCCCACCCCACCCCAAACTGCCACTTCCGTAGGGAGGCGTTCCTGAGCTCAGGCTTGTGCGGGGAGAGCCCCTTAGATAGTCCTCCTTATGGCGACGTCTTTGCATGCAGCAACTCGGGTGTTCACTGTGGGGGTCTGCTGTGCCTGGAACTGGCTTGGCATAAAGCAGGCACACGGGGCATATTTGTTAACGACTGTCTGTTATCCCTGCCTCAACTCTGCTGAAGATCCCTGAAGGCAGAGGCTGGGGACCACCTTGCTCCTGGCGGCACCCGGCCTCGCCACTGCACGAGTTCCCCACATCCCACCGGGCGACTTGAGCTAGGCCAGGGCTGGCGTCCATGCAGGTCGGCCCCCGGGGCCCTCGAACTTGGCACAAGTGAGCACTGGAGCGGGAGACAGAGGAGGTGGGACAGGATTCCCGCGAGCGTAGGGAGGCGCGAGCTGGAGGTGACCGCCTGCTGGGACGGTCCCTAGACCAGGGACCGGGGCTGCCTCACCCTTCTTCAGCAGGGTCCCCAGGACTCTGGAGAGCTCCAGGAGGACGGCAGTGCCACTGCTGGGGTCCACGGCCCCGTGTACCCAGCTGTCGCGGTGGTTTCCGTAGAGCACGTAGCGGTCTGGCGAGAGGAGTGGACACTCAGACACTCCTGGGGGTGTGGGCGGGGCCAGCCAGGCCGGGCGCAGGGGGCGTGGCTAGAGATGCCCGGGGCGGGGCCGGCCGGAGGGACTCACCTGGCTCCACAGCGCCGCGGATGATCCCCAGGACGTTGGAGGAGTTCCGCAGCTCCCGGCGGTTGTGGACACTCACGTTCACCTGGCTTGGGGAGCCCAGGGGGCGACCAGAGGCTTGGCCCTGCCCACTCCCGCTCCCAACCCAATGCAGGGGAAACTGAGACCCAGAACGAGAAAGGGACACCACCAAGTCTCTGGCCCGCAGGTAACTAGAGAGGCAGCAAGGACCTCCCGCACCATCCTTCCCTGCCCCCTCCCACCACCCCAGTAAATCCAAAGACCAAGATCCAAAAACAAAATCTTTCTTATGCCGGAAGCAAAACCCAAAACTTTTTGTTCGCTTTTTCCTCTGCCGCTTCCCACTCCCACCCCAGCTCCTCCTCCTTGCTCCCACCCTGACCCCAGGCTGGAAGCCCTCTCTGCACTTAAGTTACAGGTGGTTTGTTTTGTTTTGTTTTGTTTTGTTTTGTTTTGTTAAGATTTTATTTATTTGTCAGAGAAGGAGAGTGCTGAGCCCAAGCAGAGGGAGAAGCAGGCTCCCCACTGAGCAAAGACCCAGGCATCCCTTAAGTCACAGTTTTAAACTGGTGGTGTCAGCTGGTGGCCCAGACCCTGTCTCCACCTTTCCTCCACCCCACCCTCTGAGGACCCTGGGACTCAGTAGAGGCTGGGGGCCCTGCTCACCCCCGCTCTGCTCTTGGCCAGCCTGGAGGAAGGAATGGGGGCAGAGGGAAAAAAGGTGCACAGCCCTAGGGGTTCTCATGTCCTCGGGCAGTGGGCCCTGAGTCCTAGTCCCAACCCTGGCCTGCTTCCTGGATGCCCTCCGGACCCCTCGCAAGGACCAAGTACCCCATCACGCTGGGAGTGTGGATTCCAGCAAAGGAGCTGGAGAAAAGGTGAGACTCCACAGACACCCTGTGGGGGGCCCCAACTTAGGCCAAGGACTGGGTATGTTAGATGCTCATGATACCCCAGGACAGGCCCCTTTGCTCAGGAGACTCCAGGGACTACCTTCCAAGAACCCCTCCCCCCCCACACCACTGCACAAGCCACCCCTCCCCTATGAACTCTCCACTTGTGTTCTGTTTGATCAGCACTTAATATTAAATGTCCTCTAGGGCGCCTGGGTGGCTCATTGGGTTAAGCCTCTGCCTTCGGCTCAGGTCATGGTCTCAGGGTCCTGGGATTGAGCCCCGCATCGGGCTCTCTGCTCAGCAGGGAGACTGCTTCCCCCTCTCTCTCTGCGGGCCTCTCTATCTACTTGTGATTTCTCTCTCTGTGTGTCAAATAAATAAATAAAATATTAAAAAAAATAAATGTCCTCTATTCACCAGAAACAACAAAACAAAGAGGAAGCAAGCCCCACTCTTCTGATTCCAGTTCTTTCCATGGACTCATTCAGTTAAGTACTTATTGGATATTTAGCAGGCACTGGGCAGTGACTGAGACAGACACAGCCCTACCCTTGTGGGACGGCCCATCCCCCTCTCCCCCAGCAAGATGAAGCCTGAGGAACTGAGCGACTGCGGGGAGAACTGGCTGAAGGGAAATGGGGGGGGCACTACGGGGTCCGCCCCCCAGAGGTTACCTGGTGGCAGGCGGGAAGGTTAGTGCTGGCCAGCAATGGCAGGAGTATGGGGAAGGGTGTTCCAGGCAGAGGGAACAGCGAGTGCGGAAGTCTTGGTTTGGGAACGAGCTTGGCATGTTCGAGAGAGGGGGTGGCCGAAGGGTGGAGGTCAGAGGTGAAGTGGGCGTGAAACTCCACGGGGCCTTGTGGGCCGCGCGGCTGTTTCACTGGCTCTCCCAAGACAGGACAGGTAGGTGTTCTGGAGTCGGGAAGGTTGGGAGAGAGAAGAAAGGGAAAGGCGAGGCCTTGAGGTGGACAGGGAAGCGGAGGAAGAGGAGAGGAGCCGTGAGGAGGAGGGGCCCCAGCTCACCTGCCTGCTGGGAAGTCACCATCAGACCGGAAGCCAGGCCCCAACCTGTAGTCACAACGCAGTGCTCCCTGCCAGGCAGCCGGGGCCATGGGTCCCTGGAGGTTACTGGGGAGGAGGTGAATGGTGTGGGCGTTGAAGGTTGGGGCCACTGGAGGGTGGGTAGGGGTCCCCCCCGGGGGCAGGGGTGGGTACGAGAGCTTACCAGAGAAGGATTTTGGCATCATCAAAGCCAATGGGTTGAGCGGGAATTGGAGGAAATCCAGGCGCAGCATCAGGATCCAGGCGAAAGGAAGAGGGATTGGCTGGAAGGTAGGGAGTCAGGGGATCCCCAAAATACTCATAATAGGAGCCTCGCTCCACCCCAGATGGAGGCAGGTGCCAGGAGTTTGGGAAGGTCTCGTTGGCAGAGCTCTGCCCATCATTGATGTCTGCGGGGTCCGTGTATACCAACACCCCAGCGACCCCGTACTTGGCGGCGTTCACAGCCTGTGGGAGGTGAATGAGACTGGGTTTAGGGCAAGGGGGAGGCGGGCCCAGGTCCCTTTCCCGCTTCCTTCCTTGCTATGAAAGATCTGTCTTCCCACAGGCAAGAGGATGTTGGCACCAGTCCTTGACTGCAGTGCGGCTGGAGGCAGCAACGGACCATGGGGCATAGGTGGGCCGATGCTGATCAGCGCGGAGGGCACAGAAACGGAGTATTGAGCCACGGCCGCCAGGCAGCTGCCTAGGGGAGCAGGGTATGCGCATGCGGCCATGGGCACAGTGGCCCTGTTCATAGGAGCCAAGAGTGGGGATCGGCCCAAGTGCCCACTGGGAGGAGTGGACAAGCCAGTGGGCCTCCGCTTGCAAGAGAGTATTATTCAGCCTTTGGAAGCAATGATGCTTGGGCTCCGCATCCATGTGCCTTGAAAACATGACGATCGGTAAGAAGCCAGACACAGAAAGACAGATAGTGTGTGATTCCTCTTATGTGAGGTTTCTAGAACAGGCAAATTAATATGTTTCTAGAACGTGGGTGAGAGGTTCCCCGGAGCTGGGGAGGAATGAGGGGAGCATGAGTGTTTAAGGGGCACAGAGTTTCATTGGGAATGATCAGAGTCCTGGAAATGGATGGTGGTGACGGTTGTCCAACACTGTAAAGGTGCTTAAGGGCCAGCATTAAACACTGGAGGCTTATTTTATAATTTGATTCGATTTAATTTTATGCTGGCGTGTTTTAGCACCATAAAAACAAAACAGGACCTGAGAAAAAGAAAAAGAACAGGGACGCAATTTATGCACCAGTTGAGAATGATCTCCAGGATGTATTAAGGTAAACAAACAAACAAACAAAAGCACTGTTTGAAACAGTGGGTATAGTATGCTGCTTTTATAGAAGAAGGGGGGAAATAAAAAAATCATATTCATATGCACCTCTTCCAAAAGAAACTGTGGGTTGATCTCCTGAAATCTAAAACAAACAAACAAATCAGCGGGTTACCTCTTTGGAGGATGGCATTACAGGAGAACTTTTCCACTTGACTTTTTTTTTTTTTTTAAAGGGAAATTCTATGATCTGTATAATTAGACCATGCCTCTTCCCTCCTTTTTTTTTTTTTTTTTTTTTTGCAGCTTTTATTGGGCACCTCTTTCAACTACAGATAACGTAAAATTTACTGCCCTCTCTACTTTATAGCACAAAGTTCAGTGGGATGAAGGACATACATGTTACTACACTGCCATTGCCACCACCCACTGAGTTCCTCATCTTGCCAACCTCAAACTCTGGAGTCACCAAACACTAATCCCTAGTCCTTTCCCTCACTCTATACCTTTTTAATTAAAAAAAAAACCAACTAACTAATTTTTTAAAACCACAGACATGACATACTTAGTCAAAATTTTTAGTTGAAAAGATGCGGTCTGGGAGGCAGGCATACCAGAGAGATTTAAGCTAAATATTCAGAACTCCTTTGCAGGAGAACTTGGACTCCAGAATAACAAAGGTGAACACTTTGCCTGATCCACTGATTTCCCAAGGCTCAGAGGGGTAAGAGGAGGCCTCCAGGGTCACACAGCACATCACCAGTGCCAACAGTAGAAATGGAGCCCGCTGCTTCTGTCCCCACGCAGGGCTCGGTGCACCACCCAACACCACTCCATCCTGTCATGAGCTGGCTCCCGGCCCACCCAGTTCCCTGCCCTGTTCCCAGCCCCCAGTTCCCTGGCGGCGGCTGCTTACCTTGGCCCCTCGTCCTGCACCTCCGTAGCGGGTCAGCGCAATGGTGCCTTCCAGTTTGATGCCCTGAGTCTGTAGATTCATAAAGTCTTCTTCTGTTCCGCGGTTGGCATAGACGAGGAGGCCCTGGTAGCAAGAGGAGGTGATTCTCAGAGCCTGGCCCAGGAAAGAGGGGATGAGGACAGGAGAGCGTGGCTGCTGTGTGGCAGGGTGACGATGTTGGACTCGATTTTCTTGCCTCAGCCAGAGCTTGTAAGCTCCCCAGAAGCAGAGTCACCCCTGGTCTGGTCTTGAGTAAGGGTTTGCAGAATGACTCGGTGATGGATAAAAGGAGCAGCAATGGAGTATAGGGGGAGGGCCCCGGGTCAGGAAGGGAGAAGCTGGGATGGAGGCAGAGGGAACGGGGCGCTGGCGCTGGGCAGGGAGGGGATGTCCCAGACCCACCTGTGGGGTTCCTGGGGGAGCGTAGGCAGCATATGGGGGCACCACGTCGGGCCCCGCCTGCTCCCCAGTCAGGTTCTGCTCGCTCTGGCGACAGGAGAACACGACGCTCCCGGTGGGACTCACTGTGGATGGGAGGAGGCATCAGGACTGGGCCTGGCAGCTCCCCCCGCCCCGCCCTCACAGGTGTCCCCCGGCCTGAGTGGCACCTCACCAACGGCCACGCGGTTGGGCTGCTCCTGGCTGGGGAACGACAGAAGCACTTCATAGGCGGGGGCCTCGGCTGCGTCCAGGCCCGACTCCGGGTCCTGCCATCGCTGCAGCAGCAGCTGCACCAGGGCCTCATCCTGGGGGCTAGAGGCCAAGTGAGGCTCTCTGGAGAGTTTTCTGTAGGGTGGGAAGACGCATGGGCAGACGCAGGGGTGGGGGGTGGCACTGGCAAACAGGCAGGGAGGCGAGCCAGCCCTCTCACCTGAGGTTCTCTCGGATCCTGCTGGCGTCCAGCTGCTGCATGACGGTCTCAAGGATCTCCAGGTCCAGGTCCTGGGAGACGCTGGGGGCTGGGACATTGGCCCCTTTAGGGATGGCAAAGTGGCCCAGGATGATCCCCAGCCCCAAGAGGGCAGCGGCTCCCACCACCCCCCCAAGCACCTTCACCCACTGCATCCTGCGGCGTCTTGGCAAGCTGCGGTCACTCCTTATAGACGGGTGTCAGGTCTAGTTAACCATTACCTGGTGGGTGGCCCTGCCCTTTGGCCCCCAGCCGTAGGGAGAGTCCTGGAGCATCCCGCAGGGAGGGCCAGGAGTGGTTCACAGCCATCTCCGTTCCGGCATCAGTCACCTGGAAGGGACCCCCAGGGGTGTCAAGTCCACACAGGCACGGTGAGGCCAAGACAGAGACAAGGGCTCAGCCAGATCTCCCGGTAAAACAGAGGGCCAAGCCCAAATGGGAACTCAGAGCCCCGGTTAGAGCAAGAAGGGGCCAACTCCCTGCCATCCTTACCTGTCTCCTCAGTGTCATTTCTGATATATATATATATATATATATATATATTTTTTTTTTTTTTAAACATTTATTTATTTGATAGAGATCCAAGCAGGCAGAGAGGCAGGCAGAGAGAGAGGGGGAAGCAGGCTCCCCGCCGAGCAGAGAGTCCGATGTAGGGCTCGATCCCAGGATCCCGGGATCATGACCTGAGCCGAAGGCAGAGGCTTTAACCCACTGAGCCATCCAGGCGCCCCTCTAATATATATTTTTAAAGACTTTATTTATTTGAGAGAGAGAGAGAGAGTGAGCAGGAAGAGAGGGAGATGGAGAAGCAGACTCCCTACTAAGCAGGGAGTCCCTTGCCTGGCTCCATCCCAAGACCCCAGGATCATGACCTGAGCCGAAGGCAGACCCTTAACCAACTGAGCCACCCAGGGGACCCCTCCTCAGTGTCATTTGATTTCCAGCATTTCCAGCCCTGACTGTTAGAGCAGGTTTTGAGTTCAAATTGCTATCCTTGCTAGACATAGGCTGTGTGACCTTGAGCAATTCTCTTAGCTTCTCTAAACCTGTTTTCTTAGCTGTAAAATGGGGATAATAGGCTTATTTCACAAAACTGGTGCTATTTCCATTAAAGAAGGCTGCATCCATGGAAACATCTAGCCAGTGTCTGGCACCTAGTGGGAGCCCAAGAAGTTTTAGCCACTCCTGCCTCATCTGGATCCCTAAAATGTGAAGAGGGCTCCACAAGAATTCTCCTTATGTATCCTGCAGGGGGTCCCAGCTTATGGCAGGACATCGAATTCTAAGAGAGGGAGGCCATTCTAGAGGTCAGAGCCAGGGAAGCCCATTGCTCCTTGGTGACCTCCATCCCCTGACCTTATCTGGAATCCATTCATATGTTCATCCATCCATCCTACTTCACCACCACCCCACAATCACCTACTTTTCCATCCATCCATTCAGCTGTCTATCAGTCCATCCCATCATCCATCCATCCACCCAGCTACCTGCCCCCCCATCCTTCCACCTACCCACCCACCCATCTATCCATTCGTTTATTCACTCCTTCACTAATACCTGCAAACTGCATTCATTCACTTGGCTCTGTGCAACACCCATGCCAGCCCCTGAGGAGGAGAAGGTGCCCAGATCGAGGTCCTGGGAGACCCAGGAATTCAAGTCTAGTATGGAGACAGGCAGGCTTTGGGCTCAACCATGTGGTAAGCGCCCCTATAAAGGGAGGACCAGTGTGTTTCCACTGGGGAGGATGAGGACTTCTAAGAGGAAACATTTGAGGGGACCTTCCAAGGTTGAGAAAGCATTCAGCATGTAGAGGAGCAAGGGGTAAAAGGGTCAATGCAAATGGCCCAGCGTGTGCACAGGGAGAGAGAGAGTACTTCCTCAGTACAAATGCTGAGCCTCCTCCGGGCCTCAGAGAGTTGGGCTGGGTTGAGGAGCTCCCTTGGCTGTGACTCCTCCTACCCGCCATCATCTATCCTGCCTTGGGCCTCTGGCAGCCATTGGTTGTCCCAAAGATGCCCGAAGAGCTGGAGGAACCAGGCCATGGAAAATGTGTGTGTGTGTGTGTGTGTGTGTGTGTGTGTGTGTGTGTGTGTGAGATATTTCACTGCCCAGTCTCAGATCAGATCAGCCTCCTTCCTGCTCACAACCCTGTTTTGTGTGCACCACCTGCCCCTCACTCTCCGTGTCCATCTCCCTGCGTGCTGCTGGTTGGGAGGATTAGCATGTTAGTGTGGGAGGACTACGGAGGGGGCCTAGCGCCATCAGTGACTTCAGGGAGGCACACCAGGAAGCCACAGTTTCTGGCTGGGTGTTTATCAGCGCTCCAGATATGACCTTGGATCTTATCAGAAGGGAGCAGATGCATTCCTGAGGACACAGGAGGGAGGCAGGCAGTGGGAGCGACATCAAGATCCACTGATAAGCTGAAGAACAGCAGTAAGGACACGAGGAAGCAGCTGCTGCATGTTCTACACCACCCGCTCCTGGAAGAATTTTGCCTCTTAAACATGGGATGTTCCAGACAAGAGCGTGTGACAGCTGTGTGTGACATCTGAGACCTCCAGCTCTGGCTGTTGGAGTCAGCTGGTGTTCACACAGCTGTAGGCACGGACATAAGCCTGGTCAGTTTTCCTTTCCCCATCTTGGCTGGGTGGGAGGTGTGACCCCTCCCTGAACATTACCTTTTTTGAGACTGTTATAGCATTATAAGTCAAAGCCAAGGTCTGGAGCGCAGGGAGGGGAGGGCTGGGGTTTGAACCCTACTACGAACCTGTAGCTCCGGGGAATGCCTTCATCCTGAGATTTCCAAACACCGCAAGTGCAGGGAAGAGGTAGTTGGCAGCACGACTCAAGACAGATTTCTCAAAATCCCTTGAACAAGTAAACTTGAGCTTCCTTTGTCTCTTAAAAATTTTCCCTTTTTTTTTTGGTAGGAAAGAAAAGAATGAAAAGGCACATAGGGATTTAAAAGAAACACAAAGAATCGATCTTAGGTATGTTTGGTTGATTTATAGGAGCTTCTCTGGGGGGTAAACAATTTGTTTACCACGAGGAGCTGTCCAGCTCTGAACTTACTGCACGTGACAGTGAAAAGTGATCGTGGCAGGCAAAAACCACGGCCGGCCTGGTGCAACCAACATTAAAAACATCCAGACACAGCCAGGAAAGTGTAGGGACGAAGGTGGGGTTTGTTTTTTATTGTAAAAGAAAAAGTAATTCTCAGGAATCTTAACAGAGAAAAGGCGTATCTCACCCCCAGAGAATAGACACAAGGACACAAAATGACGGGGGTTCTGACACCGGGGCTGTCCCATCTCCTCATAGAGCAGAGATGGGAAGGGGACAGTTGAAGCCTACAAGTGCTTCTGCAAAGACAAAGCCTCAGAAGCACTACAGATAGGATTAAAAGCTAAGCTTCTTTCTTTTGCTTCTTGAAAAATGTTAATATACAGAAGACCTGCATTAGCGACATGCTAGAAAACATTCCCAGGAGCTCCTTGTCAGTACCACACTCAGGTCGACCAGCTAACTCTTCTTTCTAAACCTCCACATGTACATGTGTGTCTTTCAAACCAAAGCCACAGGACTCAGGTGACTGCCCCTTCTACAACGCGCTTCCACCTGTTACCTTACCGGTATCCACCTCCCTGCCCCCCACCAAGGGTGGGCAGAGCACAGAGGACCCTGCAGTGGCAACAAGGGAATAACAGAGAGCCCCAGATCGCCAGCTTTGCCAGCCCTGCCTCGCTCACCCGCACTCAACAGGAGAACCTTATGTCCAACCGGACTATTATGCACCCCATATCTGGCTCCCAGCAACCGCTGTGTTTTTCCTCCTTTAGGAAAAAAAAAAACAAAAAACACACATATCTGCACACCCATATATATAATTTTCCACATTTAAATATGAAAATACTACCCTGCTTTGTGTTATAAATGGAGGACCAAGCAGTAAGGACTTTTTCTTTTAAGAATGGGGTCATCCTGGGGCGCCTGGGTGCCTCAGTGGGTTAAGCCTCTGCCTTCAGCTCAGGCCCTGATCTCAGGGTCGTGGGATCGAGCCCCGCGTCCGGCTCTCTGCTCCGCAGGGAGCCTGCCTCCACCTCTCTCTCTCTGCCTGCCTCTCTGCCTACTTGTGATCTCTGTCTGTCAAATAAATAAATAAAATCTTAAAAAAAAAAAAAAAAAGAATGGGGTCATCCCTTCCTTCTGACGCTCTTGTCTCCAGGGAAGGGCCATTTTGCCCCAGGTGAGGGAAGCTGTACCACGAGGATGGGGGGAGGGGCATTTCCTGCTTGGTTCTCTCCTAAGTCTCACTTTTATTTTTTTTAAGTTTTATTTATTTATTTGAGAGAAAGAGAGAGAGCAGGATCAGGGGAGAGGGAGAAGGAGCAGGGAGCCCGATGTGGGGCTTGATTCCAGGACCCTGGGATCAGGATCTGAGCTGAAGGCAGATGCTTAACCCATTGACCCACCCAGGCGCCCCTCATAAGTCTCCCTTTTATCTTTTTTTAATTTTTTATTTTTTTATTAACATATAATGTATTATTAGCCCTAGGGGTACAGGTCTGTGAATCGCCAGGTTTACACACTTCACAGCACTCACCATAGCACATACCCTCCCCAGTGTCCATAACCACACCCCCCTCTCCTGACCCCCCCTTCCCCCTGGCAAGCCTCAGTTTGTTCTGTGAGATGAAGAGTCTCTTATGGTTTGTCTCCCTCCCGGTCCCATCTTGTTTCATTTATTCTTTTCCTATGCCCCAAACCTCCCACATTGCCTCTCAACTTCCTCATATCAGGGAGATCATATTGATGAGGGAGCAGGAGGCTGGCTGAGGACAAAGCAAAAGCTGGCACCTTGCACCCCCTCTCTACCCACTCCCCTCCCCTCGGTAATATGTGTCACATTCCTCAGGCACCCCTGACTGCCCTAAAAGAAAAACAAATAGTTAACCTGCAGAGATCACAATCCTGCAAGGCAGGAGTCTCCCTTGGTTTACAAATGTCCTTGAGATTTACAACAAAGAAGTTACCTTATCAATAGCCCAATTTCCAGAGGCACAGAACTCAGTTCCTCAAGCCCTAATGTTGCCCTCCCCTCCATAAACAAAACTGAAGGAGGCTGAGGTAGAAGGAAAAGTAAAGTTAAATTTCTTCTAAACCTAAATCTCACTTACAAGGATGCTTGATAGCAGGAATGTGACATTCCACCAGGAAACTCCCAATTGTCTTTATGTTAGTGCCTCATTAGAGGGAAAATGGCCTTGGCTTGACAGTAACCAGGCCTTCAATATCCTGACAGTCTTCTTTACCCTGATAGCTCTTCTAAACACCCGCTTTGTCCTCACCTACCCAACTCCTGTGTATATAATCAGCCACTCCTCACATCCCCGGGGCAGCATCTCTGTCTGCCCATGGGTCCTGTCCCTGTGCTCTAATAAACCACCTTTTTGCACCAAAGACATCTTAAGAATTCTTTCTTAGCCGTTGGCTCCGAACCTCACCTAGGTTCAAGAACTTCATCAGTATGATAATTATCTTTCTCCAATTGACTTATTTCGCTCAGCATAATACCCTCTAGTTCCATCCACCTCGTTGCAAATGGCAAGATTTCATTTCTTTTGATGGCTGCATAGTATTCCATTATATATGTATACCACTTCTTCTCTATCCATTCATCTGTTGATGGACATCTAGGTTCTTTCCATAGTTTGGCTATTGTGGACATTGCTGCTATAAACATTCGGGTGCACGTGCCCCTTCGGATCACTACGTTTGTATCTTTAGGGTAAATACCCAGTAGTGCAATTGCTGGGTCGTAGGATAGCTCTATTTTCAACTTTTTGAGGACTCTCCATGCTGTTTTCTTTTTCTTTTTTAATATTTTATTTATTTATTTGACAGAGATCACTATTAGGCAGAGAAGTAGGCAGAGAGAGAGGAGGAAGCAGGCTCCCTGCTGAGCAGAGAGCCCAATGCAGGGCTCGATCCAAGGACCCTGAGATCATGACCTGAGCCGAAGGCAGAGGCTTTAACCCACTGAGCCACCCAGGTGCCCCATCCATGCTGTTTTCTTGAGTGGTTGCTCCAGCTTGCAGTCCCACCAACAGTGTAAGAGGGTTCCCCTTTCTCTGCATCCTCTCCAGCATCTGTCATTTCCTGACTTGTTAATTTTAGCCATTCTGATAAATCTCCCTTTTAATAGAAAGTTGGTTATAGGGGCCCCTGACTAAATGGAAACAGTGGTGTGTCTCCCTACCCCTCCCTGCTAACGTATTAGACTGCTTCAGTGACAGGGGAGGAAAGGGGTGGGGGCTGTAAGAAGATTAAGAACTTGACCCTGGCGAAAGAAAACAAGAGATATTACCTGGGCATGAGGGGTAAAAGCAACCTTGATATTCCACCCTTTGAGTTACAGCTATTAGGAGAGCCAAGAAGGGGCAAACATGGAGGCAGGATAGAGAACTAGGAGGGGTTTGATGGTTACGAGTCTAGTCCACTTCGTTTTTGTTCTGGAAGGGTTTATCGCTAGTTTTGCTGAGAAGGCGCGTGTCGATGAGGGCTCTTGTCACCAGAAAGGGGTCGCGGTTGGCAGGGGTCTTCTCCTGACCAACAGTCCAGGTAACGCTGATGCTAGCCCCCAGCTGGCCACGCCGGCAGAAAAGTCAAAGATGTTGGACATTTCACGAAATCCAGTCTGGTGCCAGGCATTATCCAGGCTCCCCTTGGGACTGTAGGCTCTGATGTACTGGTGTCGCTTGCTCTGTTTCTCGATGGACTCCTCAATGTACTTCCGAACATTCTCTTCTCGCGTGGCCTTGGCACTGAAGTTGGCATAGACATCCCGGTTCCTGGGAATGGGCCCAGGATCCAAGGTTGCTATCACTGCAAAGTCTTCACCTACATGATGCAAGATGAAGGAGGCCACCCTGAGATGATCTCCTGCATCGATTCCTTCTCTGGGTCCTGTCTGGACTTCCCACTGGACAGGCATAACCTCAGCATTTGTTCCAGCAATCCTGATGCTGGCGTACAAGCAGGCCTGGTTAGTGAGTCCCCAAGACATCCCTGCCACAGGCTTTTTCTGCTCCCACGCCACAGCAGTATGGCCTTGGGGCCCTCCCTGAACATGTTGGATTGTGGTGCTGATGGAAACCACTTAAGGTAGCAAACTCATCTCCTTTTCTTTTCCCACTTTGCTCAGCGATCCCACTGATGGCGAGAGTTCTCGGGTCCCTCCAGGACCCCTGACCTACGGTGCCAGTTCTTCCCGCTTTCCCTGTCCTCCCTCCGGCCCAGCCCCTTGCAAAGCCTCTCCACCGCCTACTCCTCTCTGTCTTGGCCACCTCCACTGGGGAAAAATCCTGTCTCTCTGCCCACTCTGCACCTGTACCCTTGACCCTGAATGGGCCTGCCGAGTCACAGGACCTCACTGGTCTCGCTTTAAGTTTATGATCCCAAACCTCAAGCCAGCCCTCAGCACTGCCCAGCAATCCCAAGGTCTTCGCCTGGTCCTGGCCTTCTCACTCTTCCTCGCTCCTAGAGGGCAATTTCACCATCAGTCTGCTGCTCTGGCTTTCTGGAATGCTGTTCCCCCAGCCATCTTCCGGGCTCCTCCCTCAGGTCCCCCACATCTTTGCTGCAGTGTCCCTTCTTCATGAGACCGTCCCTGGTCCCTGGGCCCCCTCTGACATCCACCCCACCTTGGTTCTCTGATCCTGAATTCTCACCACCCCAGAAGAGATTCCAGGTCCAGAGTCTCAAGGCAGCCACAGGCTCTGACCGCCACTCCCTAGTCTCTTTCTGCCCTTTGGAGTTAGACCAGGGGACTCCAACCTTGGGGGAGAGGGGCGTGGCCCCCTTCCAGTCCTAACCCAGCGCTTATCACTGGAACCCTCTTCTGGGGTGGTGGGTGTTCAGGACCAGAGGAGTAAGGTGGGGGGGGGGGGGGGATGTCTGAGGGGGCCCAGGGACCAAGCTCATTTTGGAGAGGTTGACCTCCCACCTATCTGATTTCCAAGGGCCCACAAACAGGCGGTGAGTGGCGGCTCAGCTTCAGACAAGTTTATTACTGTGACCTGGAGAGGAGCTGCTGGCGTGGCTCCCCGGGGAAGTGTCTAGTCTCCAGCCTTGGGCCCGGCCAGGGCTGATATTGGCGTCTGTGGGTCATGGGAGCCCCAGGCTACAGGATGAACAGTGCTACCTTCCGGGAGCTGGGCTGCTACAGGCTCGGGGAGCTGAGTGAGCAGCGGGGGAAGGCATGCCCTTCCTCCCTATGGGCCGCAGTGGGGCTGCCCCTGCACCTGGAACAGTGCCACCCCCTGGATGGCCTGGGCATCCTCCTGGATGGCCTGGGCTCCCTCCGCGACAGCCTTCACCTCCTCCTGGAGGGCCTTTGCTTCCTTCCTTAGGCTCTCATATGACAAGGTTGGCTGGAACAGAAGGTTGCAGCGCCCAGAGGTGGGTAGCGACCCCAGGCAGGACTGCGGGAGGTGCCCTAGCAGGGCTGGGAGGCAGGGAAGAGGAGGCCTGGACAGAGGACCTTACCAGGTTTTGCAGCTTTTCCCCCAGGGCTCGGTTGTCTGCTTGGATAGTGCTCAGTGACTCCCAAAGTCTAGAATTGAAAAATATCCATTCAGCCCCCAGGCCCTTGTCCAAAGCAGCGTCCTTGGGCCCCGGCTCCCATCTCCTGCGTGAGCTGTGTGGCCTGGAGCAGCCGCCTGGGAACAGGGTTTCATTGGAGCCCAGTCTTCTTGTCGTGGCAAAGCCACAGGCAGGGAGGGAACTGTTCTTCCCAAGTGGCTGGCAGCAGCAGGCACAGACGGGGATGACGTGTCTTTTTTCTCTTGTTTAGCAAGGGAAGGACCGGCTGCTCTAGGGAGCGGGCTAGCCATCCTACCCTGTCGGGCTGCAGTGGGGATGGTGACAGAATTCTCTGTTTCCAGGCTAGCAAGAGGGTCAAGCCTGGAACCAGTCCTGCTTGAGTGCTCTGGGTATGAACAAAAGTGCTGACCACCCAGACCCACGCTCTGGGATCCCCCGTGCAGCCCCGAGGGACTGTGTCCCACTGCCCCACCCCGAGACCAGACCGCCCCACGCCTGCTGCTTCACAGACCAAACTTCCCCATCTGGTTCTTGGGCAATTAAAGGAGGGGGGTCCCTTAGAGGCAGCCAGAGACTGCTTGCAGACCAGGTGTGCGGGCACACAGTCGACTGATGGGGAAGAGCTGTGGCCCCCAAGGCTGTGGGGCAGGTTCCGCTCACACAGGAGGACACTGATGCTCGGGAGGGAAGGGACCTGCTGGCCAGTGAGGAGGTCATCCAGAGCAGAATGGTGAGAAGGCAAGGGAAGGAGGGAAGGAGGGAAGGAGGAGGGTGAAGGGAAGATGCAAACCCAGGGCCACCAAGCCCCAGGACCTGACCTCAGTGGGGAAAAACTCTGTCACCCCTATCTGCCCCCACCTGTCCCCACCCAGCTCACCTCTTGCAATCACTCTGCAAATGGCTGATTTCCTCTGAGGTCCGCCGGGGGCCCCAGTCTTCCTTGTCCAGGAACTGGCACTCTTGGTTCTCTAAGACCCTGGGACGAGTGCACAGAGAGGGTGGGACCAGAGAGTCTAGAGGTTGGCGGAGGGTGGGCTGGGCAGATTGGGGAAGGGGTGGAGGCAGCCCCAGGCTGAGTCCTGGCCCGGGTCTGAATGTTAGCAGAGGGAAGCCCCCTCCGCCTCCCCGCCCTGCACACACACACGCAGCCTTGCAGCCTTACTCTTCAGGCTTGTTGGACTCCGTGGGCTCCGCTGTGCTCAGGAGGGTAAACAGGAAGGTCACGGTGGGTTCTGGCTGCAGGTCTAACTTTTGCTCTGAAGAGGATGGCTTTGGCAGAGAAGGTGCCATGGTGACGGCACAGCATGAGGCTGGTAGCATGGGGGATGTCCCCCTCCCTGCCGCCCCTGCTCTCTGCCTTGGGGAGCCCCGGGGCTTCCTATCACCTCTAAGCCTGGCTCCCCAGAGACCTGAGGGTCTTCAGGCTTTGGCTTCTCCGCAGGCTGTACTTCCAGCTTTACCACCGGCTTAGAGTAAGCTTTTTGTCTGCCCCTGGGAGACTGAAGGACACAGAAGTGCAGTTGGCAAGCCGCGTCCACCAGTCCTGCCGGTTTCCCTCTTGCCAGCCCTGTCTGGTTTCCTTGGGGCAGCCTCCACGACCAGTTCTGTCCAGCAAACCAGACCCTTCAAAATTGGGGTTACCACATTTAGCAAGGAAAATACAAGGACACACGGTGCGATCTGAATTTCAGACGAAAAACAAGCAATTTTTAAAAATTTAAGCGTGGGACACCTGGGTGGTTCAGTGGGTTAAGGTTCTGCCTTCGGCTCAGGTCATGATCTCGGGTCCTGAGATCGAGCCCCGCATCAGGCTTTCTGCTCAGCAGGGAACCTGCTTCCCCTCCCTCTCTGCCTGCCTCTCTGCCTACTTTACTTGTGATATCTCTGTCTCTCTGTGTCAAATAAATAAATAAAATCTTTAAAAAAAAAGGTTTAAGTATGCCATACAATGTTTGGGCAGTACTTATACTAAACAAAAGATTCATTATTTGTGTGAAATTCAAATTTCGCTAGGTGGCCCGTGTGTTAGGTGGCAACACACCACATGTTGACAATATTTCATGAACTGAATCCCCGCAAATGCAAATTATCGGGTATGGGGGCACGAGGGGCACCCTATTGAAAGGAATCCTATAGAAGCTTGTAAAAAGGTAGAGAATCCCTCCCATTTTGGGTGTAGAAATTATCTATCAATGGGACGCGGAGAGGCAAAGAGTGTGCCATTCCAGCCCCTGCGTTATGAGTACCCTCGTTCATAATCCCCTTAATATTTTGCTGTCCCTGAACGACTGTCCGCTCAGACCGCCCAGGAGCCTCACTTCCCAGCACCAGCCCGAACTTCACCCCCTCCACACTCTCGCCTATGCTGTTCTTCCCTCTCCCGTTCCCTCCCCGCTCTGCAATCTGAACCAGACCGGCTCTTTTCTCTGCTGAGCAAATGTGCCTCCCCTGGGACCCCCTTCCCCTCGGATCCCGGATCCCGTGGATAGGTTCTAGTGGAGCCAGCGTGGGTTGAGCCTGAGGATGCGTCTGTCTCTACAGGGCAGTGTTAGATGTCCCCCAGAACAGGCTTGAAATAGCAGCTTCTCCCCAAGTGACAGAAGGTCGCAAGTCAAGAGATGGAATCGTCACCATTTTTGACTCCCAGATCTTCCAGAAGAATCTTGTACATCTGCGGGCCTTGCGACGGAAGACAATCCAATCCCATGGCAAATAGTGACCTCAGATGTGGCCTTCACACAGAGCTTCCATCTGGGCTTTTGATAGGCCCGCGGGTTGGGGCAGGGATCCCACATCATGTGCTCTCCGCAGTACGTCGGTCGAGCCTTTCCAGATGGCTAAAACTTTTTAATTCTTGTCCACATGATGGTAACAGGATCTTTTTTTTTTTTTAAGATTTTATTTATTTATTTGACAGACCAAGATCACAAGTAGGCAGAAACAGAGAAAGAAGCAGGCTCCCTCCTGAGCAGAGGAGCCTGATGTGGGGCTCCATCCCTGGGATCATGACCTGAGCTGAAGACAGAGGCTTTAACCCACTGAGCCACCCAGGTGTCCCAATGGTAACAGGATCTTAGTGGCCAGCAATACTCTGCTGGGAAAGGGGTGTTGCCTAATTCTGGGCACTCACTGAGCTCCAAGGTAATACCAGTGCTCGCATGGCCATGTTTGATTTGTCCCAAGGGCAAGCTGCCAGCGTGTAACGAGATCCACGAAACTAACCAGGACCTTTGCCCCTGGTAACATCACTTTGGTAACTAGGCCTAAAGACACAACTCCAAGGGTGCCTGGGTGGCTCAGTCGGTTAAGCGTCTGTCTGCTCAGCAGGGAGCCTGCTTCCCCGTCTCTCTCTGCCTGCCTCTCTGCCTACTTGTGATCTCTCCCTCCCTCTGTCAAAAAAATAAATAAAATCTGGGGGTGCCTGGGTGGCTCAGTGGGTTAAAGCCTCTGCCTTCGGCTCAGGTCATGATCCCGGGGTCCTGGGATCGAGCCCCATATCGGGCTCTCTGCTCGGCAGGGAGCCTGCTTCCTCCTCTCTCTCTCTCTGCCTGCCTCTCTGCCTACTTGTGATCTCTGTCTGACAAATAAATAAAATCTTTAAAAAATAAAAAAAAATAAATAAAATAAAATCTTAAAAAAAAAAAAAAACAATTTACACGGAGGCCAATTTACACCAAGAAGAAAAACCAGAAGCAGCCTGAAGGGGCCAATATATAAGACAAGGTCAGTAAAGAATGGCATGAACACGATCGAACACCATTCACTCTGCGGTAAAAGGTTGACCAAATGCCGTCCGGGGGACACACCTTGGTAGGGTTCTGAGAATACACAGATAGGTGATCGGGACCCAGTTCTGCCCAGGAGAAGCTCCTGGGGCCGGGGGAGGCCCTAGGTTCCCAGGTGACCCCAGCGCAGGGAGATGGGCCCTAACAGAAGCCATACAGATAGCCCTGGCCACGAAAGAAGGGAACCACACATTTAGCTCAGAGCTCTGGAGACCACCACGAAAGGGGTCCTGGAGCATCAAGAAGTAGGGGACCCTGCAAGAGGAGAGCAATCCGAAGGAGGGAGCAGTTTGGGGCAGGCTCGTGCCCAAGGGCACTCCTGCTGGGACAGCGTGAGGGGGCCTGGGCCGTGGCCCCAAGGTGACAAGAAGGCACAGGAAACCTTTGTGGCTGTGTGGGTTGTTTGGGCTGTAACTGGGACAAGGAGACACTGGGGCCGGGAAGCCGAAGGTTGTGCAAATGGAGAGAGGCAAGTACAAGCTACCCCATGTGACCAGAGTCTGCACGGTGGTTACCAGGGAACGTGTGCAGGAGATGCCGATACCACCAAAGGAAGCCTCACGATGATCTGTGCGAAGATCTCTTCAAGATCCTGCTTTCCATTCTTCTGGGTGTTACACCCAGAAGTGGAATGGTATCGAAGGATTTTAAGCGGGAGAAGCGAGATCACATTTTGTCTTCTAGGAGACGCAGTCTGGCTGCCGTATAGACAGTTTGGAGAGGGGAGAGGTTAAAAGGAGAGATCTGCTAGGAAGCCGGTGCTGTCCAGTGGGTACGGGGGAGAGAGATATTGAAGTTAGAGCTGACAGGACGGAGTGAGGGAGAGGGTAGGGTTGCCCACGATCCCCGGGCTCCTGGCTTGTATGGTGAGGTCAGCTGGGGGAACGCAGAAGTCATAGGGAGCACAGGAAGAGGAGAGCTCGTGGATGATCTGAGTTTGAGAGGACTTCTGATTCAAAGGGTAGTCTTAGATTCTGGTTCAGAGCTCGGGAAGAAGGTATGGGATGGAGATCAAGCCTGGCCATGAATGAACAAGAAGGCAGCCCAGAGAGCCTGTCCTCATCTGGCGAGAGCCAGCAGGCTGGAAAGAGGGCCCCGGATTGAACCTGGGTGCCCTGAAATTTTAGGGGAAGTCAAGATAGAGGGCCCAGCAGTGCCATGGCACTGAAAGGGGTGAAAGGGGTGTTCTCAGCCAGGCAGAGTGTGGTGGAGACCGGAGCCTGTCACTTGGGTCATCATGGGGTTGCTGGTTGCTTCTGCCGGAGAAGGGAACGGGGCGGCGATGACACTCACAGTAAGTGGGACAGAAGCAGAGAGCCACCGAACATTCTTTCAAACAGCTTAGCCCTAAAAGGAATAATGGTAGTAGTTAAAAACAGACGCTGGTCGACTTTTTGGTGGTTGTTTTTACCATAATGAACAGAAGACTGTTCGGGACTGAGCAAGGTCCGAGAGATGAGAACTGAATCAAAAGACAAAGTGGGAAATTGGTCTTGAAAGGAGAGGACTGCTCTCCTGGGGGCCAGGGGTAGAAGCGGGGGTTGGGGAGGCTGTAGGGAGAATTTGAAGCTTTCAAGAACTTAATCTGTTTTAAGGACTAGGAGGCAAGGACAAGTGTAACAAGGTGGGAGGGATGCTAGTTTGTGGCACCTGCCACAAGCTGCACATTCGTCTCTGGGCCTCCTTGAGCCTCTCCTTGGGCCGAGGGGGAGAATTCCCAGGAACCTAGATCTCTGACTAGCTCCCCGGGAGGCTCCGGGTGCCTAGTGCTGTAGAGCACACAGGGCTGGGCCAGGGGGGAGGAGCTGGCTTGCAGGGGAAAAGGGCTGGACCTTGTGGGGTTGGGGTCTCCAGGCAGAGTGAGGCTCTCAGCAGCCCCACCCCAGGACCAGCGGCTTTCCTCCTGGGACAGGAAGGGCTGGGGCTCCCTGGAGGCCTCCTTTGCAAGCAGCCCTACCTTGGAGGAGCAGCTGGGACTGCACGGAAAAAACCCCATGTGAAGGCCAAGCAGTGATCACGGGGCTACTGGGGGCCAGGCTGGCGATCTCCCGTACAAGGGGACAAGCCTGGTGACACAGCCCAAAGAAGGGTTGGCTTCCTGCACCTCCCACCTTCGCCTCTGCCTCCATAAAACAACAGTCTCAAATAGGCAGAAACTTTTTAATCAGGGTTTTTTTTTTTTTTTTATTCAAACAACAACAGCAACACAGTTTTTCCCTACACCCCACAGTCTTAATTTCTCAGGGACAGAGACAATTTGCCATGATGACATCAACTCCACACCACCTGGTGACTCCTTACTCTGCAGGACTAAGACACTTCCCAGCAGCTCTGCCCCACCAGCCAGGGAGGACAAGAATTCTTTAGCTGTCCAGCTCAGGGGCATCTGGGCTGCCCTGGCAGTGGGGCTTGCTTGGGGCAGGGAGGTCTGGCAAATCACAAAGTGTTGAACAAGTAGCCCAGGGCTCCCAGGCCCTGCAAGGGCTTTTGTTAGCACCCTCCAAGTGTGGCCCGGAGTCTCAGGTCCCCTAACCAAGCATGAGTGCATCCTCCCCGATATTCTCCCCACCAGCCCTGACACGCTCCTCTCAGCCTCTACTGCCATGACCCTGGAAATGTCAAAACATGCACCAGCGAGCCGTAACTGCAAAGCTAGCAGGTCTAGCACAAGGGGGAGGAACATACAACCCTGTTTTCCCCTCTAAGGGGGAGGAGCCTCTGTGCACTTTGTTTTGTAATAGGTGTGTGTGACAAGTGGGGCACCTCCCGCCACCACCCCTTTCCTGGCCCTGCGCAGGTGTCTGGTCCAGAGGCCTGGGCCTCAGTTTCCGGGATCTGACGGCCACACTGGGAAATGCACCCTCTTTACCCCAAGCAGCCTGTGCTCCTCCCGCCTGGCATTTAACCGAACATGTCAGCAGCAGGGCAGAGCGATTAAACACAGCATCTCTGAGCAAATACTTCTGGTCTGAGACCCAACCAAGGTTTCCCCACCTCCTTCAAAATGTAAAATTCTACAGCGTCCAGTGTCTTCTTCTCACAGGTTAAACTCTTCCCAACCCATGAATTCTCTCCTGGACCATCTACAGAATCTGAGAGCCTCTTTACATAGATGGGCTTGTGGCTGGGAACCAGGCCACCGGGCCTCTGGGCTGGCGCAGAGCAGCTGCGTTTCCCAACCACAGCCCTGGTCCCCGCTCACCTGCAGTCCCGGCCCTTTCCCCTCCTCCGGCTGAGCCAGCAGCTCCTACTCCCTAGTGTGCGGCCCAGCTGTAAAACGGCAAGACTCCACTGGGAGGCAGGGGGAGGCTGCGGGGGGTTCAGACCAGACACAGGACAGCAGAGCGTGGCCAGGCCCAGCAAGCCCCATTTCCTGAGATGGCTGTTGTCACCGCCCCAGCCCCCTGAGGAACACAGGCCTCGCATAGTAGCCGCTTATGTACATGGAACAAGGCCAGAGGAGGGGACCCCAAGTGTCTTCTCCACAGGGAGGAGCTATGTACAGGGGTGGGGAGAGGATGGCCAGGGACTCCCGACATCTCATTCAACCAGGAGATCAAACTGCTCAGCAGCTTCAAACTCCGCGTTCATGGCCGCGGCCCATTCATCCAGCTCCGATTTCTAGGTGGAGAGAAAAAGGGGCAGGTGAGGAGGATGGGGGAAGGGGGGGTGCTGGCCAGAGCACACGTACCCAGACCCTGCAGGCACTGAGCCCCAGGCTGGCCCAAGTCCTGGTGGCCTCCGGGCACATCTGGGGCAACAGTGGGGGAAAGCCCTGGCCCTCACTCACCAGGACCTCGGGCACCTTTCTCTTCTTGCGTTTCTCCTTCACGGCCGGCGGCGAGATTCCGGGCAGAGTCGTATCTGGGGCCCAGGGCTTCACAGGGACCCTGGGGGCTTCGGTTAACTTGGAACACACCACAGGCGAGACCTGGGCCAGGTCTTCTGACCCCAACAGCCCCTCGAAACCAAAGCAAGACCGGCGGCCCGGGGTGGAGGTAGAGGTGGAGCCGAAGGTCTCCAGGCGGCTGTAGGATCGCCTGACCTTCTTAGACATTTCCAAGTCTCTGGCATCCAGCTCTCCTTCCCTGGAGCTGGACTCAGCGTTCAGGGGGCAGAGCACTGGGGTGGTGGTGGGCGTGGCAGGAATTCCACATGCCTTGAAGTGGTCCTCCTTTGCAGGCTCCTTGCTGGGAGGGTTGTTTTCCTTCTCCAAGAAAAAAGCAATCTGCACCGGGCCAGAAGAGAGAACACCTCCTTGTTAGTTAGCTGTAATACTTACTTCCAGAAAGGTCTGAGGAGATTCAGGGTGAAAAAACTCATAGGACATTTTCAAAAGGAAAACACAAGACAAGTCAGGCACCAAGTCGGACCTTGAGACAGATTTGGGGACGGGAAGAAAAGAAGAATCTGTCCTCACTTCTGAGTCCACTTTGGTAATGCAAGACTTCTCACCACCAGATGTTACCAGCTCTGCCTCCCAACAAAAACCGACCAGAATCTAGTCACCCCTACTGACCAAAGCCCCCATCACGTCATCTAGACCAGTTCGACAAGCTCCTGACGCCTCTGCCTGCTTCCACCTGGACCCTCTGGTCCATGTGTCACACAGCTAGCAATGGTTTTCCTAATACATCCATCTGGTCAACGAGTACCTCCCGGTCACCCGCCCAGTTCCGAGTACTTTCTCGGCACTGGGAGAATGGTCAGGAATAAAACAGAGAAAGCCATGTCTCCATGGAGCTTCCACTCTGGCGGGGGCAAAACGGGTAATGAACAGGTAAAAGTCATGCAGCACATTAGAAGTGTTAAGTGCTTTGGAAAAAAAACAGAACAGGATAGCACCAGGGGTGAACTGGGATTTTAAGTAGGTCAAGGTCAACGTAGGCCCCACTGGGGAGCTGTGTGAGCTAGAACTTCAGGGAGGTGAGGGAGTGAGTCACATGGAGGCCAAGTGTTGTAGACAGAGGGAACAGAGGTGCCAAAGTCCTGAGGTACAGGTGCACAGGGAAAGGTAAAGGAACAAGGCCAGGGTGGCTGAGAGAGAGAAGTGAGGAGAGGAACTGAAGATGGGGTTCGAGAGGTGATGGGGGTCACTAGAGGGCTGTCTGTAGGACGTTGGAAGGGGAGGGCCATGGAAACCCTTGCTCTGAGACCCAGGGAGCTACGGCAAGGTTACGAACGGGAAAAAGCCCAATCTCATATGCTTATTAATCTCATAAGGGTGCCTGGGGGGGCTCAGTCGTTAAGCGTCTGCCTTTGGCTCAGGTCATGATTCCAGGGTCCTGGGATCGAGCCCTGCCTCGGGCCGGAAGCCTGCTTCTCCTTCTTCTGCTCTCCCTGCTTGTGTTCCCTCTCTTACTGTGTTTCCCTCAGTCAAATCAGTAAATAGAATCTTAAACAAAAAAAACAAACAAATAAAAAAGAGGTTCAAGTGTTTGCTCCTTAAAATTCCACTCTTGGCTCAAATACTGCTTCCTCAGAGAAGCCGTTTCTTACCACAGAATAGGGAGCAGCCCTGCTACCCTGCTCTTTACTCCTGGCCCAACAACCTCTCTTATACACCGGTCACCTATCACCCCAACGAGAACACGAACTTCCTGGGAGCAGGGGTCTTCATCTGTCCGTTGGACCCGGCCTCCGGCCAGCACCTTCCGCAGAGCCCTGCGTGGAACAGGTGTTCGATACATTAATGGACCCCAAACGCAGCACTGAGCTTTCTGGCAGCCAAGACACAGTAGGAAACAGGATAAATGCAGTCACTCTTGGGGTCTAACAGAAGGAATAGCATTGATTATTGAGAGAGACTCTTCCTAGCTACAAGCACAGGCAATTGGAGTCTTAGTAACGAGTCTGAGTAAAAGGGATGCTGCCCAAAATGGGGGTTAGCCCTGATGACTCCTTCCTCATCCCCGACAGTAAGCGCTTGCACAAGTTCTTGTTGCTTCTCTTGCTCCATCTCATCAATCTATCGTTCGACCCACAAGAACGAGTGATTACAAGGGAGGCACAAGTCGCTGCCCGCGGGACAACACGCAGACATTCAGATGTGGAGAAGGCCTAAGGAGAACTACATGGAGAAATAGGACACAAGTGGTGTGTGTGACGGGGCACAAGTGGAAAGGGAAGCCTTCTGGAAGGTGTCCTTTCAGCGCAGTACTGTGTGATGGGAAGGTCATGTGATGAGAGGAGGGACAGAGCACCACTCTGCCCTCACCTTACTTCAGGCCTCCGCCATCTCGCTGCAGGATTCTTGGCAAGCCTTCCTACCTGGTCTTGCGGTCCCTGGCAGGCTATTTCCACCTCAGTCTCCACCCAGACCCCAGAGAGATTTTTTTCCCGAAACACTCAAGCATACCTTAGTGACTACCTGGCCCCAGGGCTAGCTGGTCTGGGTTAGGTGCCTTCATAGCATCTAGTACTTTTCTTACTGCAGTCCTCGGCATGCGGCTGTTATCACTTGTTCACCTTCCCCCCCATCCCTAAAAGGTAGCTAGCATTTCTCACTTACATTTTCAGGCACACGTTTTCTATTCACGAAACATCCTTAATTACTTCTGCTAAAACAGTAAAAATGCTGTACACGTATCTTACAACAACCTGTTCTCACAAATTGAGGAGACGGGACTAGAGAGAAGTCAGCTCTCATAGGAAAACAGTGGGGGAACATCAGGACATCGAGACCTAAATGTATGAAATCCGCAAGGAAGTGAGCAAGACTGGCAATGCATGTGAGTCTCTAGAGGCAAACTGTTTCAAAATACAGATGCTTCCCGACCCTTAAGTGACGGTTTCACTTAAGAAGTTTTTCAGTGTTACGGGCGCCTGGGTGGCTCAGTGGGTTAATCCTCTGCCTTCAGCTCAGGTCATGATCCCAGGGTCCTGGGATCGAGCCCCGCATCGGGCTCTCTGCTCAGCGGGAAGCCTGCTTCCTCCTCTCTCTCTCTCTGCCTGCCTACTTGTGATCTCTCTGTCAAATAAATAAATAAAATCTTAAAAAAAAAAAAAAAAAGAAGTTTTTCAGTGTTAGAGTGGAGCAAAACTGATAGGCATTCACTAGAAATCATACTTCGAATTTTGATCTTTTCCCAGGCTGGTGATACGTGGTAAGATCCTCTCTTGTGATGCTGGCAATGGCAGGAAGCTGTGGCTCCCGGTCAGCCATGCTATCACGTGGGTAAACAACTGATAAATTTATACCCATTCCATTGCTCGCTTTCAGTACAGTATTCAAGAAAATAAAAGATATTTAGCTCTTCATTATGAACGGGCTTTGTATTAGATAACTTGCCCATCTGCACTCGAACGTTGGTGTTCTGAACACATTAAAGGCATGCTAAGCCAAATTAAGATGTTTGATAGATTTGGCGTATTAAAGGGATTTTTGTTTTGTAATAGTTTCAACTTATGATAGGTTTACCAGGATGTAACTTCAGTCCTAACTGGAGAAAGAGCTTTTTTTTTTTTTTTTTTTTTAATGTTATGTTAGTCACCATCATTAGTTTCCGATGTTGTGTTCCATGATTTACTGTTTGCGTCTGACACCCAGCGCTCCATGCCACAGGTGCCCTCCTTAATACCCATCACCGGGCTAACCCATCCCCTCACCCCCTTCCCCTCAGTTTGTTTCTCGGAGTCCATAGTCTCTCATGGATGATCTCCCCCTCTGAACCCCTCTCTTCATTTCCCCTTCCTTCTCCTAGTGTCGTCTGTGCTATTTCTTATGTCCCATAAATGAGTGAAACCATATGATAATTGACTTTCTCTGCTTGACTTATTTCATTCAGCATAATCTCTGGAGGAAGATCTGTACCTCAAAACTGCTCCCTAGGCAGATGTGAGCAGCCAGTATGTCCTGCCCCATCTCTAGGGTGCCCTGGATTCCATTCCACTAAGCAGATAAAAATGAACTCACCCTTGGGCTCCTTCGAGGTGTGTGGACAGGCGGCACCTGTGGAGAAAATAATAACTGATAACATAGCCAACCCCAATTTTGGCTCTCAACCCACAACCCTTCTCTTAGTCCTCACCTCTACAGAATGCGCTACGATCTTCTTTAAAACGATGGGCTTTCTGACTGGAGCCGCATGGGGTGCCTAGAAAAGAGGAGTGAGTATGAGTTCCACATCAGCCCAGCGGCCTCCGGGGCAGAAACGAGGAAGCAGGGGCTCACCTTGGGCCAGATTTCAGGGAGGGTGCTCTGGAGATCAGGGCCTGATTTCCGCTGGGACCTCCGCAGAGACTGAGTAGGAGATGGGGCCCCCGGCCCTGGGAAGGGAAAAAAAGTTAGGAGGTAGGGGAAGACTCTAGGCCTCAGAGTCTGGAGAACAGGATCAGGAGTGAGCGAGAGAAGGTTCCCAAACAAGCTGCTTCCCGGGGAGTGAGCCTCCTAGAGCGGTGGGGGGAGGGACTCCTCGTGGGACTCCTTCCCTCAAACGGCTCGGCCCCACGCTCCCGCGCGCCTTCCGCTCACCGGAGCGCTGGGCGGCTCCTCCGGACCGCGTTCGCCTCTCGGACATGTTAGCCTTGGTCTCAACCCTCGCCGCCGTCTCCGCCGCCGGGGCTCGCGCCAACCCGGAGGGTCGACGGAGACCTAAACGTTCGAATTACCCGCCCTGCCTGGAGGAAGCGGAAGTGACGTAAGGCGGGCGGGCCGCTGTATTCCTCTCACCGCTCCTCGGGCTTCACGTCTAGCGTCAGCAGGGGCGGGGCCAGCGACACGCTGGCGTCATCAGCGCGCGCCGCACCCGGAAGAGACGTGGCAGCGGAGGGATAATCGGAGCGGCCCGAGGTAGAGCGCGCGGAGCGGGAGGTCGGCTGGGCGCGGTGTCTCTCCTTCCGCGCCTCGGGCCAGCGCTCGCGCCCGTCGGCACCGGTGCGGCGGTCAATCGGTAAACACGGGGCGGGGGCGGGGTGGGGGGGGGAGAAACCTGTGTTGAAGGTGGGGGCGGAGCTTGGAGGGGGTGGGGCTCAGGCGGAGCCCCTGGGGGCGGGGCTGGTGGTATCTGAGGCTCGCCGGTGGAGGGACCTGGCCGGGGGCGGGAGCCAGGAGGAATGAGGAGGGGGTCACCGCAGGCGGGATTCGTTCGGGGGGCGTGGCCCGGAATGTAGAGGGGCAGTAGGCAGGAACTGGGGGTTGGGGCGATTATGAGAGATGTTTAGGGGAGTTAAGAGTGGAAACGATCTGGGCTTGTGAGTTCGTCGTGGCGGACATCGGAACCTGGCTCTTTGTCAACTCAGACCCCTTCCTCAGGGTCGAATATGGGACTTTGCAAGTGCCCCAAGAGGAAGGTGACCAATCTGTTTTGCTTCGAACACCGGGTCAACGTCTGCGAGCACTGCCTGGTAGCCAATCACGCCAAGGTGGGGCCTTCAGGGGAGGGGCTGAGCAGGGCAGTGGGTGGGCAGGCAGGATTGGTTTCCTCCAACTCCGTGAAGGGCTAGGGGTTGGCATGAAGCTCCAGGAGGGCAGGAACTTGGTATCTTTTGTGCTCGGCTCTATCTCCAGCCCTTAAGACAGACTCTGGCACAGTGTGTGCTCAATAAATGTTTACTGATGGAACAAACGAAAGAATGATTCTCCTCTGTGATGAGAGAGACAAGCAGCTGGGCCTTGAGGAGATGGGCCCCCGTTGTGACCTCTCTCTCCCACTCCAGTGCATCGTCCAGTCCTATCTGCAGTGGCTCCAAGATAGTGACTACAATCCGAATTGCCGTCTGTGCAACATACCCCTCGCCAACCGGGAGACGACCCGCCTTGTCTGTTATGGTGAGGCCTGCCCAGCTTGGTGACCAGTTTCTGGGTCTTCTCTAAGCAGCAGGGCCATGAGATCTTCCCAGGCTTGGGAGGCTGGAGCCCCAAATTCTAGTCCTATGTTATTTACCTGCTGTGTGAGCTCATGCAAGTCATTTTCCCTTTATAGGCCTCTGTGTTTTTCCCTAAAAATTAAAGCTCTTAATTTATTTCTTTCCCATTTTGAGGGTTGAGTGAGAGCCAGTCCAACTTGTGGGTATCATTTTGGCTGTAAGCAGTAGCTGGCTGGACCAGCAGGGAGCTGAAGGCAGGAGGCTTTTGGACATTTGGGATCTGCTGTTCATTCCAATTAAACAGGAAGGGAGTTTCTCACAGTACATTCAGCCAAAAGAAGTTGGCACTCACATGTTCCATGACCTTGACCTGACGCTGGTGTAAGAAGCTTAACTCCACTTTTTGAAGGAGCTAGTGCAAAAGAGTTCCATGTGTGTGTTTCTCAGTGTGATGAGTGTGTGGGCATATGCACATGAATTTAATGTGTTATGACTTTACGTGTGGTAGTGTCTTCGTACCTGCAGGTGAATGAATGGGGAAATGCATGTGCACGTATGAACACAAGTGTGTTGGGAGGTTGCAGGAGAGTGTGTGGGTGACAGTGCTTGAGTTTTCAGCAAACGTGAATGTATAGGCGTGTACGTGTGGGAATCAGTGTGTCCCCAAGTATAGATGCAGGGGATGGTACTTGTGTTTGATTGTAGGTGTACAAGCATGTGTGTGTATGTGCTCGTGAGCATACGTGTACCTCTGTGTGTCTAGGAACTTTTTCTGAAACTGTTCTTGATTAGCTGTTAGCCCAAGGAGCTTGTGATGAATGTGTGTTCAGAGAGGACTCACTTTAAGGGTCGCTGACGTCTTCTTCACACCTTAGTGGGCTTTTCCCTTCTATTGCGCTGGGGATCTTGCTAGCATCTTGTTGACTGGGTCAAGTAATGGTGGCCAAGAAGGCCACATGCTTAGGGAACACTGTTGAAATGGACCTGAGCGAGGACAGGAAGGAGAAGGCTGTGGGCTTATGTGCGTGGGTGTGCATACGTCCGTGTAGCAGGCTAGGGGCTGTTGCTGGGCTAGATGTCCTAAGTGTCTTCTTCCTCATGCCTCTCTTCTCCTGTTTCATGGGCCCTAAGACCTCTTCCACTGGGCCTGCCTCAATGAACGTGCTGCCCAGCTACCCCGAAACACAGCGCCTGCTGGCTACCAGTGTCCCACCTGCAATGGCCCCATCTTCCCCTCAAGCAACCTGGCTGGCCCTGTGGCTTCCGCACTGAGAGAGAAGCTGGCCACGGTCAACTGGGCCCGGGCAGGACTGGGCCTTCCTCTGGTGAGAACCTGTCTGTCTGTCTGTCTGACTGAGCATCTGCCCTAGGTCCCACCTGGGACAGATGGGTGGGTAGGGACAGCCCCGGGCCGGCTGGTGACACAGGTTCCTTCCTGCAGATCGATGAGGTGGTGAGCCCGGAACCCGAGCCCCTCAACACCTCTGACTTCTCTGACTGGTCTAGCTTTAATGGTAAGTGGCGGTCTGCACTGCCTTTGGAAGCCCTTGCCCCCCTGCTCTGCTGACCGCTCCCTTCTTGCCACAGCCAATGGTACTGCTGAACAGGAGGAGATAATCAGCGCTTCCGCTGCCCCATCGTTCTACAGCCAAGTCCCCCGGCCCCCCGCTTCCCCGAGCCGGCCCGAGCAGCACACAGTGATTCACATGGGCAATCCTGAGCCCTTGACTCACGGTGAGCCAGAGAATTGTATGGTCTAGGGGAGAATAGAAAGGGAATGGGCCACCCTGGGGGGGCCCCCCTCCTCTCTCTGACAAAGGCATGACCTCTCCACAATTCTGAGATGCTCTGTTGGGCTGAGAGGGCAAGGAATTCCTGCCCTCCCCACTCCCCACCCTGCTGCGGGCCAATTTCACTGAGCCTGTGGATACCGGTGGCTCTGCCCCTGCAGCCTCAGCCCCGAGGAAGGTGTATGATACACGGGATGATGACCGTTCACCAGGCCTCCATGGGGATTGTGATGACGACAAGTACCGTCGCCGGCCTGCTCTGGGCTGGCTGGCCCAGCTGCTCAGGTAGGCAGGGTCAGGTGGGCCCGGCTGCCAGAAAGGGGGAGGAGAGGAAGTGAGAGTTAGAGGCCCCAGGCATGATTGTTGATAGATAAGATGGGCTTCCATCTTATTGGGTAGATGGGTAACCACAGTACCTGGTGTTGGGCTGCTCAGGCCCCTGCTCAGCTCTGGGAGTCTTGAGTCTAGTCCACCGTAGGGCTCTTTCCTCGCCTGCTAGGTATCTGAGGCTTGAGGTTGGGCTCTTTGAGGCCCCTTCCTGCTCTGACAGCCCCTGAGCCTAGCGACTCTGATGTGCCTGACACGTTCTGGTTTGCAGAATGGTGGTTGCTTCCGCCGGTTGGAGCTGCACCATCTGCTGCGTAACAAGCAGGCATGGGGATAAGCTTGCACACTGGAAGCAGAAAGGCTTGGGGACAGTGGCACCAGGGCCAGAAGGCAGGCATCATGTCTGGGGTTCCTCTCCGGGCCGAGGGGCCCCTGACCTGACTTCCCCCTCGTCCCCCCCCAGGAGCCGGGCTGGGTCTCGTAAGCGGCCGCTGACCCTGCTGCAGCGGGCAGGGCTGCTGCTGCTCCTGGGGCTGCTGGGCTTTCTGGCCCTCCTCGCGCTCATGTCTCGCCTGGGCCGAGCCGCAGCTGACAGCGATCCCAACCTGGACCCCCTCATGAACCCTCACATCCGTGTGGGTCCCTCCTGAGCCCTCGCTGGGAGCCGGGCCAGCCTAGGACCTGGGGGCCTGAGGTAGGGCGGTCTAGGGACTTTCCTTCTGCTCCTCTTCTTCAAGCCTGAGACACTAAGATCCCAGGCCCAGTCCAGTCCAGTCCACGAGAGTGGCTGCTGGCTGGGCCTGGGGCCCTTGCAGGGCAAACGTTTGTCTTGACCTGCTTACCCTCAGTCTCCAGCCCCCCACCCTCCCCACAAAGGAGATGACAGGTGGAAATAAATGACAGACTTTATTAAAACACCGAAGCCGCCTTTTCCTTCCCCTTTCTCAGGCCAGTCCTCAGGCCTCAGTGGTTCTCCTGCCGGTACTGGATGGCCAGAAACTCAAGGGACAGGCGGTTGAAGAACATGACTCCGTTTAGGACTGGGCAGACGAGAGAGCCCCTATCAGCATTCCCTGCCCGCTCTCTGCCATGTCTGGGGATCCAGAGCTCCCCCTTCCCCTTCAGCACGACCCCCTCCCCCACTCACTCAGGATGGTCAGGGCAAAGCACCGAAGAAACTTGTCATCTGTCATCTCAGCGTAGAGTGATCCCATGGCGGCCCAGCAGATGCTGATCACCTGGGAGAACTGTAGGCCCCGTCCAGTGGGAGAGTGGCCCCTGAGACAACAGCGGGGCTTCCATCAGCCCCTGGGCCTCCCCCGACCAGCCCTTGAGCCCTGGCCCCAGGCTACCATCAGGACCACCGTGTATTGAAAGCTCATGCGGTCGTAGCGGTGGGTGACGTAGAAGTTGTGCACATCGCTGGCAAGGACTCCGAGGTGTATAAAGAAGATCATCAGGGCAGCGGCGGTGAGCACCATGCCTTGTGGGAAGAAGAGCACAGCTAGCCGGTCCACCCACCGCATCGTGGCGGCCGCATAGACGCGAGACCGACAGCGGAACCTGAGCAAGCCGGCCCCGTTCGGGAGCAGCAGCTAACCCTTCCGGGTCCCGAGTGCGTGGTCTGGAATTGTGGTGGGATGCTAGAACCACGAGGACATAGGGGGACAAGATTCTAGAATACAGGCTGATTCCAGTCAGTATGGGAGTGGTTCACAGGTGGCTGGGGGAGCTCTGGGTTATGGAAGGTCAGACAGAGGGCTGACGGTACAGACCAGCAGGAGTGTTGAGGAAGGAACGGCGTCCCTCACCATCCTGCCTGCGTGCATGCTTCATGTGCTCGTGCCCATCTGCTCACCGAGCCCCTCGATGGTTCCGCACAGGGGGCACTGTGGGCACATGTCTACAGAGGCAGGGCTCAGAATGTGGGAGGGCATGTCCTAGGTCCGTGGCAAGTCTAGACTAGGCCCTGGTTGTGTAGCTGGAGGGCACCCCCAGGTGAGGGGAGGCATGGGCTGAATGGCTCCAAGTTTTTGCACCATTCCCGAATGGGGAAGAACTAGGCGAAGGCAAGAGACAAGAGCTTGCCTGCAGCTGTCCTGGGGCCTTCGCCAATTCCCTCTCTTGGCATGGCCCAGAGAGCACCTGGCTTTTCCATCCTCCCTCAAAGGTCCGAGGACCTGATGCCAACCAGCTTAACCGTCTGCCACCTTCCGGCACTCAGCACTTTCACAGCCATCAGCCCCGTCCTTTCCAAGAGTCCCAGGTGAGGCTGGTGGCATAAATCCTATTTTGCACCCAAATCCGAGGTACAGAGAGGGAGTGTCAGCCCGGGCGCTCCTGGCCGATGAGTGAGGGACTCACTGTGGACTGAAATGAAGGTCCAGTTCTACCCGAGGCTGTGACTGACTGGGTAGGGACCCTTCCAAGCAACAAGAAAACATTTCCTCCATACATGGAAGAGAGGAAAACTCTAGAACTCACAAGTATCATCCAGAAAAATGGGCAGAAATGGTGTGGAGGGACATGAAACTCCCAGGGACTAGAGTAGAAGAAGGGTACTTGAATTTTGCCCCACCCCCGGCCTCCTTCTTCTCTGCCAGCCACAGAAGTTAGGTTCACAGTCAAGACCCAAAATGCCCTGCCATTTCCTTGCTTGCTTCCCAGTGTCATTAATCACCACAGTCCCTCAGACCCCACATTCTGACATAGGGGTGACTCACCCAATCCTCAGCCGTTGGCCCACTGTTGAAATCACTGCACCTCTAGTCTCATGTGACTACAAATAAACTTTCATATGTTAGGGCTTCTGGCTTAACGCCATTTAAAAGTTTAAGTAGCGTATGACTATGTTACTGTAAAAGACTTGGGTAACACACAAGCATACAGAGGAAAAGGCAATGACCTCCCTCCCACCACTCCTACCTACCTAACAGAGGTAATCCCCTCAACAGTTTGGTGAGTGGGCATCTCTTGGGTCCCTTTTTTTTTTTTTTAAAGAATTTATTTGACAGAGACCACGAGATAGGGACACAAGCAGGGGAATGGAAGAGGGAGAACTAGGCTTCCTGCTGAGCAGGGAGCCTGATGTGGGGCTTGATCCCAGGACCCCTGGATCATGACCTGAGTCAAAGGCAGACACTTAACCAACTGAGCCACCCAGCTGCCCCTCAAGTTATTTTTTCTACCAGTTATAAATGTTTTGTATTTCTCCTGGACAATACCTACTTGTAATATCAGCATCTGAACATGTAATGGTAAATAGCAACATCAAATGTTCGTTCCTATGAGTAACTAAACAAGGCCCTAGGAATGGCACCAGCTAGACATGCTATACTTTTGGGTCTTATTTATTTGACAGATCACAAGTAGGCAGAGAGGCAGGCAGAGAGAGGGGGAAGCAGGCTCCCCGCTGAGCAGAGATCCTGGGGCTTGATCCCAGGACCCTGAGATCATGACCTGAGCCTAAGGCAGAGGCTTAACCCACTGAGCCACCCAGGTGCCCTCTGACACTTTTTTTTTTTTAAGATTTTATCTATTTATTTGACAGAGATTACAAGTAGGCAGAGAGGCAGGCAGAGAGAGAGGAGGAAGCAGGCTCCCTGCTGAGCAGAGAGCCCAACGTGGGGCTCGATCTTAGGATCGTGAGATCACGACCCGAGCCGAGGGCAGAGGCTTTAACCCACTGAGCCACCCAGGCGCCCCTGACACCATATTTTTTAAAACAGCCTCTGAAAAAAACAAAACAAAAACAAAAACAAAAAAAAAAAAACAGCCTCTGAACATCCTTTGGAACATAAATGGAACATTTCTGAACACAGATTGCAGGGGTCAGCAAACTTTTTCTGTAACGGACCGGATAGTAAATCATTTAGGTTTTGGCTCCCATAGGTTGGTTGGTCTCTCTCTTTTCTAAGATTTTACTTATTTATTTTACAGAGACACAGCTTGAGAGGGAACACAAGCAGGGGAAGTGGGAGAGGGAGAAGCAGGCTTCCCGCTGAGCATGGAGCCTGATGAGGGGCTCCATCCCAGGACCCTGACCTTCAACCTAACAACTGAGCTACCCAGGAGCCCCCATAAAGTCTCTCTCACAACTACTCAACACCTCTTTTGTAATGCAAAACCAGGCATAGAAAATATGTAAACAAGGGGGCCTGACTGTTCAAATAAAATTATAGACACTGCCATAATTCATATACTTTCACATGATTTTCATATTTTATGAGAATTGTCTTAAACTGAGATAGACATATTACATTATTTTCAAGTGTACAATGTAATAATTTGATATTTGTATGTATTTTAAAAGGATCACAAGTCTAGTTAACATCTGTCACCCTACAAGTTACAATTGTTTTTCTCCTGATGAGAACTTTAAAGATCTACTCTGATTATATGAATGTTACAAATTTTTCACCTCATGAAATGTCATTTATATATTTTTTAACCATTAAAAACAAACAAAAAAAGCAACACACCAGTCCTAGCTCACAGGCCAAATGAAAACAGGTGGTGGGATGTGTTTGGCCTGCGGGACCCCTGCCAAAGAATGATTAAAAAAGGTGGTTGGTTACCATTCCATCACCCCGCCACCCCACCCCAGTCCCCGCCCCCGCCCCCGCCGCCAGCCAATCACAAGCAATGTTTCAAGGACCACCTCGATAAAGTCGTTTTCTCTATTAAAACTCATGCTTTCTCAATCTGAACTTCATTCCTGTCCGACTGAGCGCTGCATCTTGGTGAACACCTGCATTTTGACGAAATTGGATGCCTGAAAGTGACCCTCAACATCTCCATCAGCCCCTCACTCAGTATGGCCCACCAGTCCCTGACATCTGAAGAATTGGGCTTCTAAGCACGTATGTTGCGCTTGGGGACTTCAGGAAAAAAAAAAAAAAAAAAAAGAGAAAAGAAGGAGAAGAAGAAGCAGCAGCATTAGCAGCTAGAGGCAACGCACGCCCTGTACCGGCATCTAACCCTCTCGGCCTTCGCGCAGACTCCTGTGAAGTCGCGCCCCCCACCCCGGATTAGGAATGGGGGAAACTGAGCCGCCCCCCAGGTAACGAGCCAATGCCAGGATGTCAGGCACACGCTCTCTGGCTCCACGGTCGGCGCTGCGTCCGCGGCATCCAGGGACGTATTCCGGGGGCCTCTGCGTGCCGGGCTGCGGGACTGGGAGCCACGACTCGCTTTCCTTCTGGGAGGGAAGCACCCCACAAGTTCCAGTCAATCCTTCCGCTGGAGAGGCTGGGGGGAACCTGGGGCTCTCCTGGAACCTCTTCGCTCGCGGAGGAAAGGGACGGGGGAACGCTAGTCTCGAACACCCAGGGTTGCAGGGGGACGTTTCAGCTGAAGGACTGCCTCGTTGCAACAAGAACTTTATGGCTCCCGGAAGTGCTTCCTCCCGGTCCTTTTCCCAGCCTCTCGCCGGTGGGCTGCAGTTGGAGCGATGGCGGCGGCAGCCGCTGGGCCCGGCACGGGGTGTGGACCTGGGGACTCTCCGGAGGGGCCCGAGGCAGAGGCCCAGGAGCGTCGGCGGAAGGCGCACGGGATGCTGAAGCTTTACTACGGCCTCTCGGAGGGGGAGACGGCGGGGCGCCCCCCAGGGTCGGACCCCCTGGACCCGACGGATCTCAACGGGGCGCACTTCGACCCGGAAGTGTACCTGGACAAGGTGTGTGTTTGTGTGTTGGGGGAACCAAACCCCTGATACATTGCACCCCCAGGTCACGACTTCGACTTCGTTGCGGGGGTGAGGGACGCAGGGGCTCCTAAAAACAAGACGACCCTCGGGGAGGAAGCGGGGGCAGAGCTGGAGTGTAAGGGAGGCATGGGCCGACTAGCGCTGGCCTGAGGAGGTGTGGAGTGTGAGGTGTCTGAGGCTGGTGTTCTGGTAGGCCCGCGGCAGGGGGCGTGGCCCGGGCGCCGATGGGCTCTGGACTGGGCCCTGGCTGGGTCTGAGCATTTCATAGGCTGACAAACCCCAAACAGGGTCGAATCCAGTAACTCCTGAGCTACGCCACTGATAGGCCCCATGTCTAGGATTCCTGACAGGGGCTGGATGAGGGTTTTCTTGCACCGAAAGCCGACCAGGTAGGGGTTAGCCGAGGGCCATGGGGGTCCCCGGACCTGAGCACTAACACCCCGATTTCCTCCAGCTGCGTAGAGAGTGCCCCCTGGCCCAGCTGATGGACAGTGAGACAGACATGGTGCGGCAGATCCGGGCTCTAGACAGCGACATGCAGACCCTGGTCTATGAGAACTACAACAAGTTCATCTCCGCCACAGGTGATTCCCGCTGGGACACACAGTCCCGCTGCTTACCTGTTGTCCTGTGTTGGGGAAACCAGCAGGGGATTCAGGGGGAGGAGACGCAGACTCTAGTCTTTCCCTGACATTAATCCCCTCTCATCTCTCTCTCAGAGCTTTGGTGGTCGAATGACTAGAGAGGTAATAGCTGCTCTCAGAGGGTTGCTCTAAGGATCAAAGGGGGGGAAAAACAAAATGAAATTTTAGACTGACATGGGTTACCTGAACCACTTGGAGTCCCTGACACTAAGGATGTTTAAGGATGAGTTTCTCTTACTAGTGGTAGCTTTCTTCTCTTGTCCAGGTCTGTCTTGTGGCTGGGCTTGTCTCTCTTTCTCTCCCTTCCTCTATCCTTTGCCCCCTTTTATTTTTAAAAATTTTATTTATTTTTTTGACACAAGAGAGAGAGATCACAAGCAGAGCAGAGAGGCAGGCAGAGAGAGGGGGGAAGCAGGCTCCCCGCTGAGCAGAGAGCCCAATGCGGGGCTCGATCCCAGGACCCTGAGATTATGACCTGAGAGGAAGGCAGAGGCTTAACCCATTGAGCCACCCAGGCGCCCCCCTTTCCCCCTTTAAATCAAGCAAAGAAACAGAAAACTTAGGACATTAAGGGACACAAAGATCAAGTAAAGGTGTTTTGTTTTTTTTTTTCCCCCTTC
Source organism: Lontra canadensis (assembly GCF_010015895.1). NCBI lineage: Eukaryota > Metazoa > Chordata > Mammalia > Carnivora > Mustelidae > Lontra > Lontra canadensis. The sequence continues at coordinate 4,815,960 of NW_022631060.1, forward strand.
CTGCCCCCTTTATTCTCAGTCTAGGACAGTGCTAGACAATGTTCAGCTATCAGTCACAGTAACTACTCTTCTTATGTTGGTGAAATGCACTACTCAGACTTTCATGATAATTTTGGATCCCTGTGTACTTAGCCCTAGAGGCGGGTCTTCAGGGTCTGTCTGTGGTCCCTGAGAATGTTGGGTGAACCTTTTTGAGGTTCATTCTGACGTCTCTTACCCTACTACTGTCACAATGCTGGGTGTGGTCATTGTTCTTTTGTCCGATGTGAAGCAGGTTCAATGAGTAGGCATCCTTTATTTGCTAATAGCGTCCACCAAAAGGAATTTCTAGGGGGCCTGGGCATCTCAGCTGGCTAACAATCTGACTCTTGATTTTGGTTCAGGCTGTGATCTCAGGGTCACAAGATGGAGATTGAGCCTGGTGTTGGGGCTCCAAGCTCAGTGGGGAGTCTGCTTCTCTCTCCCACGCTTCCTCTCCCTCTGCCCCTCCCCACCCCATGGTCTTTCTCTCTAAAATAAATAAATCGTTTTTAAGAAATCATCATAATCTCTGAGCTACGAAATTTCCCACCAGAATTTTGCAAGCATTGCATTTTCTCTGTGTTAGAATTTGTATAGTTTTGACATTGAGCTCTTGCTTAATGAGGATGGCTTGTTATTTTATCTTTTTCCTAAGAAAGGGAGAAAATTATAAAGTGAGTGTTGGAGTCAGGGGTTCTAAATCTATAAATACTTTAAGGTCTTACATCCATTCAAGAAGTATTCATTGAATGCCTCTTTTTTTTTTTTTTCCTCTCTCTCTCTCTCTCTCTCTCTTTTTTTTTTTTTTTTTCCAAGAGCTGTTCTGCATATTGAGGATATAGTAATGAACCAGCTAGGTCGAGCTCCTCCCTGCAGCCCGTATCCTAGTTGGGGAGACAGTCAATAAATGAATGCACAAAGGCGGTAGTAAGTGCTAGAAGAAGAAAATAGAGTAGAGAGAAAAGAGTGATGTATGTGTGGGTCTGTCCTTAGCTAGAGTAAGTATAAGACCCGTTGGAGGTCGTGACATTTGAGCAGGGCTTTGAGGAGAGCGAACCAGCCCTGGTCGGGGAGGAAGCAGCAGGGGCAGAGGCTCTGAAGAAAGGTCATGTCAGGTGTATTCAGAGTATGGCAGGAAGTTAAGGGGGAGCGAGGGAGGAGGAGAGTGTGGGTGATAGGGTAGAGGGTTTTGTAGAAGACCAGATTTTGTAGGGACATAAAAGTGTTTATGAGGATCCCGCTCTTCACTTGGAATGAGATGAAATGAGGAGATTGGGGTAACCTAACTTTTATTTCAAAAGGACCCCTCTGTCCACTCTGTGGGGAAGGGACTATAGGGAGGCAAGGGTGGCCGAGCCCCCCATTAGGTGGCTGTTGCAGCAGTTCAGGTGAGATGCTGGTGGCATGGACCATGATGGCAGCAGGGGAAAGTGGAAGGATCTGAAATTGGTTTTGAATTGCTTACTTGAAGGGTGTGGAGTTCAGAGAAGGCTGGAACTCGAGGTACGGGGGGGTAGGAGGGGCTCTCTGATGGAGAAAGTATACAGAGAGAAGAGGTCTAAGGACTGAGCCGTGGGACATCCTGACGTTCAGAAGTGTTGAAGAGAAGGAGGATCTCGCAAAGGAGGCAGCATTTGCAGAGGCTTGAGGACAGTCAGGGGCCTGGGTGTCTGAGCAGCCACAGGAGGGAAGCATTCCAAGAAATAGAATTGATAAGCTGGGCTGAAACATTGGCATTTGGAGTGCTGATGGATGGTGCAGAGAGAGGGAAATGGCAGGGGCAGAGTCTTCGGGAAAGGGGGAGGAGATAGAGCAGTGCATGGGCAAGGGGTTGGCCTTCATCAAGTGTCAGGAGCTCCTCTGCTGTAGCAGGGAGAGCTGCGCGTGGGCAGCGCCAGTCAGGCGGGCAGCTGCTGTACAGTGTAAGTACATAGTAAGGAAGTTTGCCTTTATCCATACTAAGCACTAAGCTAAGCAAGGAGTTCAGACATGAGAGTGATATAGCAGATTTCTGTTCTGAAAAGATCCCTCCAGCTGCTCTGGGAGGAGTGGGTTGGAGAGGTGGCTGGAGGGAGGCCTTTTCGCTTGTCCAAGCTAGAGATCTGGGAACTTACATCAGGTTGGTAGCTGTGGAGATGGACGGTGATGGACAAACTGAGAAATATTTGCGGCAATATCGATGGGCCATGGCGTTGAGGAGCTTTGGGCATAAAGAATGACCCCGAGGTTTCAGCTTGATGGTCAGATGGTGGGTGTGGTGCCCAAGAAACTGCAAGAAAATCAGGTTGGGAAGAGGGTCATGATGAGCTAGAGTTTTGGTTTGGTTTGGTTTGATTATTACCTCTAAAGCGGAGCTGGGTGTGAAATGAACCTGGTACATCCTATGGGGCGAAGCGTGTCAGATAATAACAGCATCTGCTGTCAGAAGAAACCTTTTTTTTTTTTTTTTAAGATTTTTATTTATTTATTTGACAGAGGGAGAGAGAGAGAGATCACAAGTAGGCAGAGAGGCAGGCAGAGAGAGAGGGGGAAGCAGGCTCCCTGCTGAGCAGAGAGCCCGATGGGATGCGGGGCTCGATGCCAGGACCCTGGGGTCATGACCTGAGCTGAAGGCAGAGGCTTAACCCACTGAACCACCCAGGCGCCCATGTCAGAAGGAATCTTGGTGGATCTAGTCTACCCCTTCTTTTCTTTCCTTGGAGTACTGCTAAGGAGTGGCCTTCTTACTAAGGGGAGTCTTTATTGAGGGGGTGGGTTCTCATAACATTGAGGCTAAGGGAGGTAGGTTTCGAGGTGTTGGGAGCGATACAAAAGGAGCTGACAAAAAGGCAGACGGATATGTCTGCCCGGAGCTCAGAGGAGGGATCTGGGCTGGCAGTTGGTAAGCCTGCGAGTCCAGTGGGAAGAGAAGGAGATTTTCAAGGGGAAGTGTGGGTGGGATTGCCCGAGGACGGGATAGAGCCTGAGAAGAGCAGAGAGCCCAGGACAGAGCTTTGAGGAATGCCTGTTTGATGGCCCTGGAGAGGAGGCCGAGCCTGCAGTGGAGACAGAAGTGGTCGTAGAGGGAAGGTGGTATCTGCATGAAGCTACATCCCTTTGACTGACTCATTCGTTTGTTCACTTACTTGCTAAATATTTGATTGCTGTGTACCAGGCACTGTTCTAGGCACAGGGATGTAGCTGCAAACAAGACAGTTTCTCAGCCATCACAGAGGATATGTTCTAGAGAAAGAGACAATGATAAATAGAGATCCTCTCGCTCAGCAAGAGCTCTGGAAATGAAATAGGGTAATGGGGCGGGGTCGGGAGTGGTTTAGAAAGGGGGGCAGAGAAGGGGTTTTGTAAGGAGGTGATGATGAAGGTGAATGATGCAGAGCTGACTGGGGGAGGGTCTGGAGGCAGAGCTGCTCAGGCTGAGAAAAGAAGCTGTGCAAAGGTCCTGGGAATGCTCTGACCAGAGCAAGAGCGACCAGAGGAAGGGAGCAGGACCGATGGCACAGGGTATACGTGAGGGGTGGCACGCTTTTCCTGAATAAAGTACACATTTTAGGCTTTGTGGGCCCTCTGGTTTCTGTACTTGTTTCTGCTGTCCTAGCCTGAGGCCGCTGCGGGCTGTAGGTGCGGGAGTGGACAAGGCTGGATTCCGGCGAAGCGCATTTTCGTGAACAGCTGTGATGTCCAGGATGACATCAGCAAAAATAGTGGAGCAAGTGCATTGGGAAATCTCTCTTCTATAAAAGCAACTAAAAAACCTGGCCCAAATGCTCAGAATCAACTTTTTTCCGGAACTCTAGAAATTAATCAAAGGTTTGCAACCATCTGAGGAGCCTATATTTAAGAAAAACAGCTAGATCTTAGTAAAAGTGGTGAATCTGGTGTTTTTTTTTTCCCCCCTTGAAGATTTACTTATTTGAAAGAGAGAGAGCATGAGGAGGAGGGGGAGAGAGAGAGAGAGAATCTCAGCTTGGCACTGAGCCCAACTTGGGACTTGATCTCCGAACGCTGAGATCATGACCTGAGCTGAAACCCAGAGTCCAACACGTAACCAACTGAGCCACCTGGGCGCCCCTCCTGTGGTGTTTTAACTTACCCTCACAATCTCCTCAGTAGTAACCTCGGAAAACAGCGCATTATTTCTCATGTGGAAGGACAGAACAGGGCTGGAGCTCTTTCAAAGCCTCATGCTGAAGGAATTGTCTGTGTAAGCCGTCTGGTGGTTCCCTGAAAGATTCCACACCACAGATTTCTCTTTATTTGACCTGACCTTGAAGTTAACCCGATATTAAAAGCCTCTCACAGAGAAGTGGGGGATTGTTGTCAAAAACAATTACAGGCAATTTTTTTGTCTGCTTGAAGTGATGGATAACACTTGCGGCAAACAATAGACTAACTCAAAAGCTTAGAAAGAAAAGCTGAGAATGAGACATCCATATTGAAAGCTGAAGGTCACGTACATCAGGTAGTACACTTGCTTTTAAGAAAGACCTGGGGGGTGCGCCTGGGTGGCTCAGAGGGTTAAGCCTCTGCCTTCTGTTCGGGTCATGATCTCAGGGTCTTAGCATCGAGCCCCGAATGGGGCTCTCTGCTCAGCAGGGAGCCTGCTTCCTCCTCTCTCTCTGCCTGCCTCTCTGCCTACTTGTGATCTCTGTCTGTCAAATGGATAGATAAAATCTTTAAAAAAAAAAAAAAAAGAAAGACCTCGGAATGCTCTTAGTTCTCTCTGGCTCACCTTCGGGCTCTGCCCAAGCAGTAAGTGAGGGCTAAGGCAGAGTTGTAAACTGCCTGGTTGAGTGTCTAAGGTATGCCCAACACACACACACACACACACACACACACACAGCCCCTCAACAAAAACTAAAGAGATTTATTCGTTCCAGGTATTTAAAGAAATTCCTATCCAATAACTAGCCGACCACTAAGCTGACCAAGTACGGATTTCAGTGGCTGTACACAACAAAGGACACAGACCGTGCAGAAGTGGTTCAGAGACTAGTAGAGGTTTAGTAACTCAGAAAAATAACAAATGGTAGCATTAAACGGCAACAACAACACGCCCTGGGCAGGAGAGAGAAGCTGATTTCTAGACTGACCATGTTATATTGTTAAAATGTCTGTTTTGTTTTTTTTTTTTTTTTAAAGATTTTATTTATTTATTTATTTGACAGAGAGAGAGAGAGAGAGCACAAGTAGACAGAGAGGCAGGCAGAGAGAGGGGGAAGCAGGCTCACTGCCGAGCAGAGAACCCGATGCGGGGCTCGATCCCAGGACCCTGAGATCATGACCTGAGCCGAAGGCAGAGGCTTAACCCACTGAGCCACCCAGGTGCCCCAAAATGTCTGTTGTTTAACAAAACTTTTTGAGACTGGCAAATGAAGGAATACACAGGAAGGAAAAAAAAAGTCATTAGAAACTGTCTCTGGAGAAGCCAGGCATTGAATTTACTACAGAAAAGATTGAAATCTGCTATTTTAAACAATATTTATGTGTTTATTAGAGAGTGTGCACATGTGTGCACAAGTGAAGGGAGGAGCGGAGGAAGAGAGAGAGAGAGACTGTCAAGCACTCTCTGCAGCCGGGCGTGGAGCCAGATGCAGGGCTTGATCCCATGACCGCAAGACCATGACCTGAGCCGAAATCAAGCCCGCTGAACGGGCTGAGCCACCTACATGCCCCGGGGTAATGGAGTCTTTTCTGACTGAGCACTGAACCCGTAAGATCTGACACTAACTCCAGGTAAATAGTGTCACAATTAAGTTAAATCATAGGACACCCAGTTGGTGTTGCAGAATTGCTTGATGCATGGAAAACCCATACATCTGCTGTCAGATGTGAAGTCGTGTTGGAGGACTGCGAGTGGAGGGGACACAGGAGTGTCTTTCCTCCCTACAGACACCAACAAAAACACAAGTAAGCAAAGGAAAGAAATTGGCAAATTGGACTTCATCAGAATTAAAGTTTTGTGGGGGTGCCTGGGTGGCTCAGTCCGTTGAGCATCTGGCTCTTGGTTTTGGCTCCGGTCATGAGATCGAGCCCCGTGTCAGGCTCCTTGCTTAGCGTGAAGTCTGCTTGAGATTCTTTCTCTCCCTCTGCCCCTCCCCCTGCTTGGACACACACTCTCAAAAACAATAAATAAAATCTTAAAGAATTATGTTTTAAAGGTCACTATTTTTTTTTAAGATTTTTTACTTATTTATTTGACAGAGAGAGCGATCACAAGTAGGCAGAGAGGCAGGCAGAGAGAGAGAGAGAGAGGGGGAAGCAGGCTCCCTGCTGAGCAGAGAGTCTGATGCAGGGCTCGATCCCAGGACCCTGGGATCATGACCTGAGCCGAAGACAGAGGCTTTAAACTACTGAGCCACCTAGGAGCCCCCCTGAAGGTCACTATTGAGAAAGGAAAGGACAATCACAGAGTGGGAGAAGGTATTTGTAAGTCATACATCTAATGAGGGTCTCATATCCAGAATATAAAAAGAATTTGGACAGCTTAGCACTAAAAAGACAAATAGCCCTATATACAAATGGAGGAAGGAGTTGAATCACTGTTTCTCCAAAGAACATACACAAATGACCAAAGAGTTCGCATTATTTGTTATTGGGAAAATGCAAATCAGAATCAGAGTGAGGGGCACCTGGGTGGTTCAGTCAGCTGAATGTCTGCGGCTCAGGTCATGATCCCAGGGTCCTGGGCTTGAGTCCTGCACTGGGCTCCCTGCTCAGTGGGAAGCCTGCTTCTCTCTCTGACAAATAAATAAGATCTTTTTTTTTTTTTTTTAAGATTTTTATTTATTTGACAGAGAGAGAGAGTCATAAGTAGGCAGAGAGAGAGGGGAAGCAGGCTCCCTGCCAAGCAGAGAGCCCCACATGGGACTCCATCCCAGGACCCCAAGATCATGACCTGAGCTGAAAGCAGAGGCTTAACCCACTGAGCCACCCAGTTGCCCCAAATAAACTCTTAAAAAAACAAAAACAGTGAGATACCACTGCACACCACTGAGATTTCCAGAAAATGGAATATGACAGATGTTGGTGAAGTTGTGGAGGATTTGGAACTCTCGTATTACTGGCAGGAAGACAGAATGGTGCACCTGGAAATACTTTCGCCATTCCTCAAAGAGCTAAGCACAGAGTTAGAATACACCCCAGAAATTCCGCTCGTGGCAACATGCTGAAGAGAACTGAAAACACGTTCACGCAAAAGCACGTACGTGAATGCTCATAGCAGCATTATTCATAATAGCCCAAAGGAGCAATCCAGATGGCCACCAGGTGGTGGTTGGGGAGACAGATGTGGATCCACACAATAGAACATGCCTCAGCCGTAATAAACCACGACATACTGATTCACGCAGTAATGTAGAGAACCTTGCAAATGTGCCAAATGAAAGAAGCCAAGTGCAAAAGGCCACATTTTGTATAATTCCCTTTGCGTTAAATGTACAGAACAGGCAAATGCATAGAAATAGAAAACAGATGAGTGGTTGGCAGGGACTGAGGCGAGGGAGAAATGGGGAGTGACTGCCAAGGGTTACAGGGCTTCTCTTTGGGGTGACGAATGTTCTGGAACTAGATGATGATATCAGTTATACGATTTTTTTGTTTGGGAAGTTTTAGCTTAGTCTTTTTTTTTTTTTATTATTCAGTTAATTACCATAGACTGCATTGTTTGTTTCGGGGTATAGGTCTGTGCTTCATTGGTCTTCTATAAGACCTAGTGCTTATTACAACAGTTACACAATCTTGTGACTATACTAAAAATATTAAAAAGCACTGAATTTTTAAAAAAAGATTTTATTTGAGAGAGAGAGAGAGCATGTGAGTGGGGGTAGAGGGGCAGAGGGAGAAGGAGCCTGACATAGGGCTCGATCCCAGGACCCTGGGATCATGACCTGTGAGGAAGGCAGATGCTCAACCGACTGAGCCACCCAGGTGCCCCCAAAACCACTGAATTTTATGGTATTCCGATCATATCCCAGTTAAAAACCAAAATGCTAAACAGGGATCAAGTCAGGTTTGCCCTCCAGGCTGCACTTTGCCAACCTCTGGCCTCGACATTTGGATTATGTAATATTGCATTTATCTGTTTCAAAACTGAAAAGGTCTCAAAGGTTGTACCGCGAAAAGCCTCTTCCCATTCCTTTCCCCAGGCAGTGACAAAGCAACTTAACAGTAAACGTTATTGAAGATGCACAGACATACAGAAAAGTCACAGGAGGACAGCTGCGTGAGTTTCCTGAATGGAACCCATCCGCAGTCAGCACCCAGGCTGGCAAGGCCCCCTGCAGCCTCCTACCAGTCACCACCCACTCCTCTCCCAAGCTAGGATCTCGGTGTCCAAACATTTGCCCTGGTGCAAGCTGCTCTTCTTAACCGGCTGCAGATAGTTCAAGGACGTGCAGTTGTAGTCTTTATTACTCAGTGGTGTGGGTTTTTGTGTTGTTGTTTTTTCACATGGTAACAACTTTTATTTCCATTTCAATGGCTCTGTGCCTGTGCATTCAGCAACAATGACACCAGAGTAGGTTTTCTTTTACTCTGTTTCAGTGACAACTTAGTGTTTGGATTCTTTTTTTTCCCCTTTGGAAGTCAGATTCGAATTTCCTTGAACCTAAGCCTCAAGGAACCAAATACCTACTCCAAAAAGGAATCTGCTCTTTTGATGGTATCATTTGACAGACCTGGAAGGAGGTTATGTCAGCAAGTTACACTGTTTATAAGCAAAACAGAATTTGGGGGAGGATGAAATGCCTCTTGGGCTTCCAGGCTTCTCCATGACCATTAGCCCATGATCATTCTGGTGCCTCAGCTTTCCTCTTTTGCCTTTGCTCTCCTTTTATTCAGGTTTTTTTTTTTTTTTTTAAGATTATTTATTTATTTGACAGAGAGAGAGAGAGAAATCACAAGTAGGCAGAGAGGCAGGCAGAGAGACAGAGGAGGAAGCAGGCTCCCTGCTGAACAGAGAGCTGGATGCGGGGCTTGATCCCAGGACCCTGAGATCATGACCTGAGCCGAAGGCAGAGGCTTAATCCACTGAGCCACCCAGGCGCCCCCTTTTCTTTAGTTTTTAACTACACAGCACTGTGTGTGCTGTGTTCTTTAATTCACTGTCAGTGGCTTGGCAATGCAATCATCCTTTTCTAACAAAATACAAACACCTCCACAGTGGGGCCCCAACGAGTAGTATAGTCATTTCATTTATGTGAGTTTACTTTTTAGCAACTTTCCTCTCTAGAGAATCATCTCTAAGAATAAGGATGAGTGGGTCTTGTGCCATAGACCGTGTTGCTAACATGAACAGCTCGTTTTGCTGATTCATGGCTTCCTTGTGTAAATTTTTAGAACCTCTCAGTTGCTCCGTAAATTTTAGCTCTGTGGGTTCTTTCTTATCTTCTCTGTTTTTTTTCCCTGCAACTTCTGTGTCTGTTCTCTTTGATTTTCCTATTCATTGTCATTGATGTTTCTTTCCTTACCCTGCTTCTCTTGCTGTCTCCCCAAGTTGGTTTGCTGCCCCAGGCCTGCTCAGAGAATATTCCCATGGTCCAGGAGCCACACACAAACCACGTATGGGTGGGAAGGCTCACGGATGACTGCAGGTAGATGTTGCCTGGCTCCTTTCCATAAACATTCATCAGTTTGCACGACCACCGGCCGCTAAGAGAATAGCTCTTTGTAAATACCCTGGTCGATATTGTCACCAACGTTTTTCATCTTTGACAATCCCATAGGTGAAAAGTGAAAATCTCTGTAGTTGCCATTCTTCTGTGAGGGAGGTGGAACATCTTTTGACTGTTTAAGAACTGTTTGATATCCTTGTCTCTGAACTGCCTGTTCATGTCTTTTTCCTATTTTTCTATAGGGCTATTCTTTTTCATATTGATTTAGAAGAATTCTTTATATACTAAGGAAAAATAGCCCTCTATGAAATGACCTGCAGCTATTCTTAAATATAAAGCTCTTCTTAAAAATAATAAATAAGGGGTGCCTGGGTGGCTCAGGGGGTTAAGCCTCTGCCTTCGACTCAGGTCATGATCTCAGGGTCCTGGGATCGAGCCCCGAATCGGGCTCTCTGTTCTGCAGGGAGACTGCTTCCTCCTCTCTCTCTCTGCCTGCCTCTCTGCTTACTTGTGATCTCTCTCTCTGCCAAATAAATAAATAAAAAATAAAAAATAAAAATAAATAAATTTTATTTATTATTTTTAAAAAGATTTTATTTATTGGACAGTGAGAGAGCATGAGAGAGAGCGAGCGGATCATGACCTGAGCTGAAGGCAGACACTCACTGACTGAACCACCCAGGTGCCCCTTTTTAAAAATTTTCATCTTTGAGCATCTGCTTTTGGCTCAGGTCATGATCCCAGAGTCCTGGCATCGAGCCCCGCATCTGGCTCCCTGCTCGGCAGGGAGTCTGCTTCTCCCTCTCCCTGTTTCTCAAATAAATAGATAAAATCTTTTTAAAAAAGTTCATCTTTTGATTTAGCTCATGGTGGTTTTTGCAGATCAAACAATTTTATTAATCTCCTCTTTGATGACTTCTGAGTTTGAGGTGTTTTAGAGTGACCTTTCCATCCCTAATATTATTTAAAATTCTCCCTGATTTTCTTCACATACTTTTGTGATTACATTTTTAAATCACACTTAAACTTGGATTCATCTGCTCTGTGTGTGATTGTGTGTGTGTTAGGTGTGAGGTCTGAATCCAGCTATACTTTTGTTTCAAATGGCTCTCCATTTGTCCCAACACTATTTGTTGAATAATTCATCTTTTGCCCACTGACCTAGAATGGTACCCTTATCCCAATAATACATTTCTTTCTTTATGGGTTTTTATTTTTGTTTTTTTAAGGTTTATTTATTTATTAGAGAGAGCAGAGGATGTGAGAGAGAATAGGATTGGGGGGAGGGGCAGAGGGAGAAGCAGACTCCCCGCTGAGCAGGGAGCCTGATGCAGGGCTTGATCTCAGGACCCTGGGACCATGACCTGAGCAGAAGGCAGACGCTTAACCGACTGAGCCACCCAGGCATCCCCATATGGATGGATGTTCTTGTCCACAAGGAGGTGACAGTGATCAGCAATGTAGATGTGTGGCACCGAGGACAATAGGGATGGCAGCAAGAGGGGTGTAGTTTGATGGCATGGTCTTCCAAGAAGCTGGGGTCTTAAAAGGGAGGAAGAGTAGAAACTATCTAGAGGTGTCAAGGGGCCAGGCTCTGAGGCACTGGGTATGAGAAGAACTGTCTCCTTAGGCAGGTTTCCCCTAAGACAAAAGGGAAAGGACCTTTGGAGAGGGTTGGCTGTGTTCCAGAAGGTGAAGTGAAAGGGCTTGGGCATTCTGGGAAGGACATGAAGGTGTCTCCTCTGTGCCAGGCAGTGAGTTGGACATAGAGGATGCCCCTCAGCAGGAGCAGACAGGTTCCTGCCAAGTGCTCTGTGCTCTCCTTTGGCATCTTGGGTGCAGGGACTGTGGGTCCATAAGCCTCTCCCCACTGCACCAGGGCACACCAGGGGTGCTCCCTTCCATTTACTGTGACCAAGCACCATGGCAGACCCTTTTGCACTGAATCATCAATGTGACCCTTGAGCTGGCTCAGGAGCATCTGGGAAAGAGGCGCGCGCACGTGCATGAGTGTGTGTTTGCGGGGAGCATTTGGACCCTGCCTCAAGCTGAGCGCTGCCCCTGTGCCAAGTATCCCCCTTCCCCTCTCCCGCTCCCTTGCCTGCCCAGACACCATCCGGAAGATGAAGAACGACTTCCGGAAGATGGAGGACGAGATGGACCGGCTGGCCACCAACATGGCGGTCATCACGGACTTCAGCGCGCGCATCAGCGCCACCCTGCAGGACCGCCACGAGCGCATCACCAAACTAGCAGGTGGGCTGGGTCCCGGAGCCGGAGCCGGAGCCGGAGTGGGCCACCCGGAGCCCTGGGGCTCACACCACCTGTCCCCGTCCCCCAGGCGTCCACGCGCTGCTGCGGAAGCTGCAGTTCCTCTTTGAGCTGCCCTCGCGCCTCACCAAGTGCGTGGAGCTGGGCGCCTACGGGCAGGCGGTGCGCTACCAGGGCCGCGCGCGGGCCGTGCTGCAGCAGTACCAGCACCTGCCCTCGTTCCGCGCCATCCAGGACGACTGCCAGGTCATCACGGCTCGTCTGGCTCAGCAGCTGCGGCAGCGCTTCAGGTGCGGCCCCGGGGGCGCTGACCCACCCCGCTGGGCGTCTCCCCCACCCCACCCCGACTTGTGTCAGCCTGTCCTTCACCGCCACCTCCCACCTCGCAGGGAGGGCGGCTCGGGCGCCCCGGAGCAGGCAGAGTGCGTGGAGCTGCTGCTGGCCCTGGGCGAGCCCGCGGAGGAGCTGTGTGACGAGTTCCTGGCGCACGCCCGCGGGCGGCTGGAGGCTGAGCTGCGGAGCCTGGAGGCGGAGCTGGGGCCCTCCCCTCCCGCTCCCGACGTCTTAGAGTTCACCGATCTCGGAGGAAGTGGCTTCGTGGGTGGCCTCTGCCAGGTGGCCTCAGCCTACCAGGAGCTGTTTGCGGCCCAGGGCCCGGCGGGTGCCGAGAAGCTGGCAGCCTTTGCCCGGGAGCTGGGTGGCCGCTACTTCGCACTGGTGGAGCGGCGGCTGGCACAGGAGCAGGGCAGCGGCGACAACTCGCTGCTGGTGCGGGCGCTGGACCGCTTCCATCGGCGCCTGCGCGCGCCTGGGGCCTTGCTGGCCGCTGCAGGGCTGGCGGAGGCCGCCACGGAGATCGTGGAGCGGGTGGCCCGGGAGCGCCTGGGCCACCACCTGCAGGGCCTGCGTGCCGCCTTCCTGGGTTGCCTGACCGACGTGCGGCAGGCTTTGGCTGCACCTCGCCTGGCTGGAAAGGAAGGCCCCGGCCTGGCCGAGTTGCTGGCCAACGTAGCCAGCTCCATCCTGAGCCACATCAAGGCCTCCCTAGCAGCTGTGCACCTCTTCACGGCTAAGGAGGTGTCTTTCTCCAACAAGCCCTATTTCCGGGTATGGCCTGCCTTTGGGCATATCCCCCCCCCACCCCCATTCTGGGCATTCTTTTATTCATCCTAGAGTTTGGCAGTTTGCAGGGCACCAGTCCTTGCCCAGGAGTTCTGGATGTGGTTTCAGACTGTCAGGAGGAAGGCTGGCAGAGCCTGGAGGGGAGGGGAAGGCTGGGAGGGCATCTGCAAGCAGTGTCCCCAGCACTGGCTTTGTCCCTTTGCAACCCCCCCACCCCCCACCAAGCAGGGGAGCTACTCTTGGGTCCTGGAATGCAGGAGAAAGCTGTCCCTTGGAGAGGGGCTAGGGCATTTAGGGTCCCAGATGGGGGGCATTTAGGGTCCCAGATGAGGGTCGCTAGCAGCCCCTGCCTGGGAGAGGGGACCTGCTATGTATCCGGGGCCCTCCTTCTCACAGGGCGAGTTCTGCAGCCAGGGTGTTCGCGAGGGCCTCATCGTGGGCTTCATCCGCTCCATGTGCCAGACAGCGCAGAGCTTCTGTGACAGCCCCGGGGAGAAGGGGGGTGCCACACCACCAGCTCTGCTCCTGCTGCTCTCCCGCCTCTGCCTGGACTATGAGACAGCCACCATCTCCTACATCCTCACCCTCACTGATGAGCAGTTTCTCGTGCAGGTGAACCACTAGCTCGCAGCAGGGTCGGGGATGGTGGTCCCCCACGGACAGGGCTGTTGTGGTCAGACTCAGGCCAGCTGCCTAGGCCTTGCCTCGGCCCAGCCTATGCCCTGCTCCTGCCTGGCAGGGGCCCCTGAGCTGCCCCCAGCACTCACTGTCTCTCTGTCCTCTGCGCCCCTGGCTCAGGACCAGTCTCCAGTGACACCCGTGAGCACGCTGTGTGCGGAGGCGAGGGAGACAGCACGGAGGCTACTGACCCACTATGTGAAGGTGCAGGGCCTGGTCATCTCGCAGATGCTGCGCAAGAGTGTGGAGACCCGGGACTGGCTCAGCACCCTGGAGCCCCGGAACGTGCGTGCTGTCATGAAGCGGGTGGTGGAGGACACCACGGCGATTGACGTGCAGGTGCTTCCCCCCAGGCTGGCCGGGGGCTCCTGATGCAGGCTGTGGGTGTGGGGGTAGCAGCCCTCGGAAGATGAAGACATCAGTGCCTGCATCTGTGGCCTTGTTCCTCCTCAGCCCTGGCTCGGAGGTGTCTTTGCCCCCATTTCATCCAGGGAATCAGGGTGGGCAGGGCTAGCACGGAAGATGGGGCCTCAGTACCAAGTCTTATGTCCCGCCTTTGCCCTACTCCCCCGGTTCTCCAAACAATGACCAGGTACCAACTAGATACCAGGTCCCCACTACTCTGTGATTCTCCTAACGAATGAGTTTGTCATTTAGGGTGTCCTGGTGTCCTGGAGGCTCCCTTTGCTCTGGCCTCCTTGCAATGCCTCCTTTCGCCACCAGGTGGGGCTTCTGTATGAAGAGGGTGTCCGCAAGGCCCAGAGCAGCGACTCCAGCAAAAGGACCTTCTCTGTGTACAGCAGCTCTAGGCAGCAGGGCCGCTACGCACCTAGCTACACGCCCAGGTCTGGCTGGCCAGGGTCACCCCGGGGGGATGGACAGTGGAGGACGGGGGTGCAGGGTGGGCTCTGATTGCTTGTCTTCCCCACCATCCAGCGCCCCAATGGACACTAATCTTTTGAGCAACATCCAGAAGCTGTTTTCTGAGCGTATTGATGTGTTCAGCCCTGTGGAGTTCAACAAGGTCTGAGCCCGCAGTGACCCCACCTTCCATGGGCCCTTGGGAAGGTTGGCTGAAGCAGTCCCATACTGAGTCAGGGAACCTCGGTCCCTACCCAGGCTCCATCTCTGGGCTGTTTCTAGGAGTGAACGGTCATTCAGAGCCCCACTATCACCATATCCCTTGGCCCTCTGCCCTGACGTTGGTGTGCTCCCAGCCTGGGTCTGGATGTACTTTAGAATGCCACTTTGACTCTTGTCCTTGTCGTTAAAGTAGTCCCGGTCCTCCCCAGGAATTCCTGTCCACACCTTCGTTTCTGCCCCAAACCAGCCTACATTCTGGCACCTGGTGTTCTTTTGTCTCTAACTGAGCCAGCCTCTCGGCTCCCGGTGTTAGGGTGTTAGGGCTCCCTCCCACCTCTATTTCTGATCGTTGGGCCGTCCCTGTCTGTTCCCCAGAAGATGGTGCCAACATTGTATCTGTCCTTCCCTCTTAGGGGGTCCTGGGACTTTTACATCCTGGCCTCTTGCTGTCTCTTTGGCCCCTGCCCAAAACGCGGGTGCCCTCAGGGACCCAGTGCTCCTTCCCAACGCCGGCCGTCCCGGGGCTGCATTCCTGTATCCTTGCCCGCAGGTATCCGTGCTAACCGGCATCATCAAGATCAGCCTGAAGACGCTGCTCGAATGCGTGCGGCTGCGAACCTTTGGGCGCTTCGGCCTGCAGCAGGTGCAGGTGGACTGTCACTTCCTGCAGCTCTACCTGTGGCGTTTCGTGGCCGATGAGGAGCTTGTGCACCTGTTGTTAGATGAAGTGGTGGCCTCGGCCGCCCTGCGCTGCCCGGACCCAGTGCCCATGGAACCCAGTGTCGTCGAGGTCATCTGCGAGCGGGGCTAGGCGGGGCCGCTGCCATGCGCGGGCTTGCGCTGTCGCCCCAACCTCTCCATCCCCCGGTCTCCAGTGCGTCCGCGGCCCCCTCCCCTCCCGGCCTCCAGACCCGGCAATAAAGACGTGTTGTCTCCTCCCCCCCCCGCCGGGGGGGGGGGGGGGGGGGGGGGGGGGGGGGGGGGGTAGGGCCGGCTCCGGGTGGAGTTGGGAGGTGGCTCGGGAGGCGCCCGCGGCCGACCCGCCCCCCGAGCTGATTGGCTGGATTGCTGGGCCCAGGATGGGCCGGGGGTGGGGCCATTTAAAGACCTCGGGACGCCAGTGGTGGTAGTCCGAGCGCGGGGACCAAGCAGGTTCCTGTGTAGCGGTCTGATACCCCGCGTCACCAGGCTCATGTCCTCGGGATGAGGTGGACTGTGTTTCTCTGACGGACTCTTGTGTACTCCCTCCCCCCGCGGTGGAGCGGAGACCATGGCCTCTCCTCAGGGCTCCCGGCCTCCGCTGGAATTCGGGGGACCCCTGGGTAATGGGGCAAGGGTGGAATCTGGGGTCAGGCTCAGCGAAGTGGGGTGAACTGCAAACGGCTGCGGGGGGGAGGGCAGAGGAGCGGGATCTGAGAATGGAAAGCTTTGAAGGGTGTCCCGAGGCAGAGGGATCTGGGGGTTGCGGGGGACTGGGGAGGGCCAGAGCACCAGATCTGGAGGATTGCACCGAGAGCGGGAGGATCTTCGGGGGAGCAAGGGGGCGGGGCTCAAGATGGAAGGGAAAGGGCTGAGGGCTGAGAACGGGGTATGGAAGAGGGCAGTGGGAATGTGGGTGGGGGGCCCTGAGGGGTCCTGGGCAGTGGGAATGCGGAGGGGGCCCTGGTGGACAGCTGCGGAGCGAACGCCCGACGCTATCGCCCCCGCGTCTCCAGGCGCCGCGGCGCTGATGCTGCTGCTTCCTGCCACCATGTTCCACCTGCTCCTGGTGGCCCGCTCGGGCCCGGCGCGCCTCCTGGGCCTACCCCCCTACCTTCCGGGGCCCGAAGTGCTGTGGAGCCCGCAGATGCTGCTGCTGTGGCTCACTTGGCTCGGCCTTCAGGCGGCTCTCTACCTATTGCCGGCGCGCAAGGTGTGGACTCGGCTCTCGCGGGAGGCGGGCGGAGGGAGGGGGTTCACTCTCACCCCTTATCAGAGCCTCTTTGTGCTCACAGGTGGCGGAGGGACAGGAACTGAAGGACAAGAGTCGCTTGCGCTACCCCATTAACGGTGCATGGTCGAGGGGGTGGGGGGATGGATCCCCGCGCTGGAGTTGTGCCGGTGGGGGTGGAGCTCTAGACCCAGTGGAGTTTAGCCCCAGCCCCAAGCTCCGTTAGATGCCTGTGTTACGCTGTGTGCCCGGGGTAGCCTTGGGGGATTCAGTGTCCCTCTCCATGTCCCTTGTTATTCCACACCTACCCGCAGCATTTGCTCTTACTCTATGCACCAGAGCAGTGGTTGGGGTGACCCCCTGAAAGCCAAGGGCAAGGTCATTGACCTCCTTGGGCTTTGGACTGTGTCTGTGTGTCGGGGGGGGGGGGGGGGGGGGGCGACGAGGGCACAGGTGTAGAGAGGCTCAGCCCCCAGGACTCATTGTGTACTGGTTTCAGGCTTCCAGGCCCTGGTGCTGACAGCCCTGTTGGTGGGCTTGGCTGTGTGTGCTGGGCTGCCTCTGGGGGCCCTCCCAGAAATGCTCCTGCCCTTGGCCTTTGCAGCCACCCTCACGGCCTTCATCTTCAGCCTCCTTCTCTATCTGAAGGCTCTGGTGGCCCCTGCCTCAGCCCTGGCGCCTGGGGGGAACTCAGGTGAGAGGGGTCCCAGTAGGGTGCAGACAGAAGCAGATGGGGGTGCTTGCTCGCGTCTTCAGGCTCCGTTGTTCTCCAGGCAATCCC
Organism: Lontra canadensis; assembly: GCF_010015895.1. Taxonomy (NCBI): domain Eukaryota; kingdom Metazoa; phylum Chordata; class Mammalia; order Carnivora; family Mustelidae; genus Lontra; species Lontra canadensis. Next base: position 4,833,457 of record NW_022631060.1, read on the forward strand.
ATCTACGACTTCTTCCTGGGACGGGAGCTCAACCCGCGCATCTGGTCGTTCGACTTCAAATATTTCTGTGAACTGCGGCCTGGCCTCATCGGCTGGGTATGCTGGGCATGGCTATGTGGGCCAGGAGGAGGGGCGGGGTAGGGAAGCAGTGTTTGAGCAGGGCAGGGCCGGGCCACTATTGCACAGATGAAAACCATTAATCATTCATCCCACAAATACTGGTTGAGTGCCCTGGACACTACTCCAGGTACAAGGAGACAAAAGAGAAAGAAAGTTATAGGAAAGCAAAAAAACAAAACCCAAAAAAACAAAACTCTGTCCTTATGGAGCCTACACTCGAGGAAAAACAGACAAAACATAAGTGAAATCTGTACAGCACGGCAGGGGTGCTATGTGCTAGGGAGAAAAAGCATGGAGGGAGTTAGGTGAGCAGGTGCGACTTTAAATAAATCAAGCTCAAACTCTATTTTGAGGACTGGAGAGGCTGATGCTATGCCACCTGCTGGTCCTAGTGGCGTAGAACTTGAGACTGATCATTGGGCATAGCAAGCTGTCCATCACTAGTGGCCTTGAGGACATGCCAACTGTGGTTATGGGTTATAATCACCCATGCTGGACTGCGGTCACAGCTTCCCCAGGGGTCTCTTGGGTAACGTCCCTCATGTCACCCTGGAGACTAGAGGTGAGAGGAGGCCAAGGGTCCACCGTGGATCTGCACCCTGGCCTCCAAGGCGATTTCCCCACGTGTAAGATGGGATAAAGTGAGAACTTCCTGCAAAGGTTCTGGTGAGGGTTAGAAGTGGTAACGTTAGTGACAGCGCCAACCCAGCGCTACCAGAATGGGTTTACTCATGTGTATTTACTGTGAGCCAGGAACATGCCTCGTGTCAACAAGTCCAACAGCAACGTGAGGCAGGTCCATGATTAACTCCGTTTACCACATGGCATGGGGGGAAGGGGCCTTTGGAGAGGGAAAGCAATTTGCTCAAGTGGGAAAGCGGAGATTTAAAACCAAGCCTGACGTGTCCAGTGGCTTTCTACGTTGCTCTCCTCAAAGGAACATTACAGGACAAGGCGAGAGCCCACGGGCAGGGAGCCCCTCTGGAAGCATACGTGGCAGTCTTTGCCCCGGGTACAGGGGCTGGATCCACTCAGCAAAGGGCCGAGGACTTAGTGGCCGAGAGCCGAGAGAGATAAGGGGAAAGGCTAGCCACTGCCCCCCCAGGTGCTGCCACCTCCATGGAGGCGGGCTGGAGACAGACTGCCCTGTCCTCCCTCTCCCACGTCCCCAGGTCCTCATCAACCTGGCCCTGCTGATGCAGGAAGCGGAGCTTCGGGGGACTCCCTCACTGGCCATGTGGCTGGTCAATGGCTTCCAGCTACTCTATGTGGCCGATGCTCTCTGGCACGAGGTGAGGCTGGACCGGACAAAGAGGCAGGGAGGGATTTGAGGACCTCATGGGGACTAAGCGGGTGTGTCTGGGTCCCATCCCTGCAGGAGGCCGTCCTCACCACCATGGACATCACGCATGATGGGTTTGGCTTCATGCTGGCCTTTGGGGACCTGGCGTGGGTCCCCTTCACTTACAGCCTGCAGGCCCAGTTCCTGCTCCACCACCCGCAGCCCCTGGGGCTGCCCATGGCCTCCGTCATCTGCCTCATGAATGGTCAGTCAGGACGGGGCTCCTCCCCCTTTCATTCATTCCTGCCTTTTCTTCAGCACCCTGTTGATACTAAGCCTCAGGTGCTCCTCTAACACAGGGGTGGGGATGGGGGTGTGTGTGGGGGAAGGGCTGGGTCCTAGGTCTCCAGGCGAATGGAGTCTGGGCTGTGGGTGGATGGTCAGGGTCACCTAGAAGGCTCTAAACCTCGACCCTGACCACTTGCCCATGCCTTCCCCTAGCTGTTGGTTACTACATCTTCCGGGGAGCCAATTCCCAGAAGAACACCTTCCGGAAGAACCCTTCTGACCCCAGAGTGGCTGGTGAGCTGGGCTGCCAGGAAGCCATGAGCGAAGCAGTGCAGCTGGGCTCCTGCCGGTTCCCCCATCCCACTCCCTTTCTTCCCCCAGGCCTTGAGACCATCCCCACAGCCACGGGGCGACAGCTGCTGGTGTCTGGGTGGTGGGGTATGGTCCGCCATCCCAACTACCTTGGAGACCTCATCATGGCTCTGGCCTGGTCCTTGCCCTGTGGTGAGTGGCTTGGGGGGGCACGGGATGGGGATCACACATGAGGGGGACAGAGGTGGTGACCACAGGATGTCCCGTCTGGGTGTGGACGTGAGAACGGGGCTGTCCCATCCCCTAGCGGAGGGAGGGGTCAGGGAGCTGGGAACGGACTCAGTGAGTGGCAGGGGGCGGGCCTCCATGCCAGGCTTGCGAGCCAGCACCGCGCTGCAGACCTTCCAAAGGAGCCCTTGTCCCTGTGAGCCATTTGATGGGGAAACCTTTGTGAACTGGGGGGCTGCTGGGCGGTCACAGCCTCCACTTCCCCACAGGAGTGTCCCACCTGCTGCCCTACTTCTACGTCCTCTACTTCACGGCACTGCTGGTGCACCGCGAGGCCCGGGACGAGCAGCAGTGCCTGCGGAAGTACGGCCTGGCCTGGCGTGAGTACTGCCGGCGCGTGCCTTACCGAATCCTGCCCTACGTCTACTGAAGTGGCTCTGCTCACCCAGGCAGGGCAGGTGCCCACCCGTCTGCCAGTGCAGCCAGCACCGGGAGCCTGGGCCCTGTGCCGCTCTGAGCTGCAGCAAGCAGGGACGAACAGTCTCGGACAAGGGCTCTGGAGCAAGAAGAAATGCAGCCAGTGCCCAACAATGGGAGTGGAGGCGCTGCTCTTCCTCCTGGATAAACATCTGGAAGCCATGGTACCACTTCCCTCCCTTTCTGGGGCCAGGGTGTTTAAAAATTGGCTGGGTCAGCTCGGATCCAGGACAAGCTGAGAGGTGGCTTTTGGGCTTGAGAGTATGGGAATGGCGGGGGTGGGGGTGGGTGGACAGCAGCTGTGGGTCATAAGCAGGCACTGCTGACAGGGCAGACCAGTCACAGCTTTATTAAGGACAGGGAGATCCCAGATCAGCCCGGGAGTTCCTCGATGAGAATTCTTGGCGCAGGTGGCAAGGGGCCTCCCCAAAGCCGCTCCAACTCCCCGGTGAGGGCTGCGACCTCCTCGGCCGCCACAGCATGGGCTCGATGGGCCCTGGCACAGTCCAGAGCCAGCGGCGTGAGGGCCGTCTCATTTTCATTGGTCCAAGCCAACAGGAATTGGCACTTCTTCCGCGCCCGGTAGAGGCGATCTCGCTCCTCCGTGGCCACGGCTTGCTTCCGGGCCCTGCCCAGGGTCTGTGCCAGGTGCCACAGTGCTGCCAGCGTGTAGCCCTTCTGGTCTGCCGGGCCTTCGCCCATCAGGATGCGGGCAGCTTCGCGCATGGCGCCCCGTGTGCCCAGGGGCCCGGGAGGATGCTCGCCTGCTTCGAGCACCTGGGCTGCGGCCTGCAGGGCTTCCTCGGCAGAGGCAAAGACCTGCTGCGCACCCAGTGCTCCCGACACGGCGAGCAGCGTGGCACAGAAGTCAGAGAGCAGCGCATCGTCGCCGCCGTGATACAAGGCAAGAGTGTGCGCGTAGGCAAATAGCACGTTGGGCAGCTGGAAGCGGACGAGCGGCGAGGGCGGGCTGCGGCTCAGGCTGGCCAGCGTGGGGATCCGGGAGGGCACGGTGGGCGAGTGGGCCTTGGGAGCGTCTTCGAGAAACGGCTCGGCGGCGGCCTCCTTCGCGGGTTCCGGTGGGGTCCTCGCGGGGGTGGGCTCCAGCTCCGTAGGGTCACGGCCCGCGGCATCATCCACCTCCTCCAGAAGCCGCGGCCCGGCCCCGCGGCCCCACCACCACGGCCGCCACGGGGGCAGCAGCCGCCCGGCCTCGCCACGGCTCAGCAGCCGCTCGAAGGCCGCCTTCTCGGCCGGCGCCAGCAGCTCCCAGAGCCTGGTGAGGCCACCTGGCGCCGGGCCAGGCTTGAGGCCCGCGTCCTCGGGGTCATCCTCGGTCTCGCGTTGCTGCCGCAGCCGCCGTAGGGCGCCGGCCAGGCGACTGGGTGAGGCGCTGCGGCCGCGGAGCTCTCCCAGCACCTGGTCCCGGTAGAAGTCTTCGGCGCAGGTGCCGTGCGCCCGGTAGCAGCGCAGCGAGCAGTAGGGCACGTTACAGCGAGGGCAGGTGTAGCGCGCGGGCTGGGCCTCCCCCGCCGGGCAGAAACCGCAAGACCCGGCCGGCTCCATGGCAACTGGCGCCCCGCACACTTGCGAACAAGCGCAGGCAGCCCCGACAACTTCCGGTGCTAATCGGTTACTTCCGCCTCCTTGCTAGGCCGAGGGAGCGTAAAGCCCCCGAGGCCTTTCGGCAACTTCCGCCTACCCTCGGAAGCCAAGCCCCGCCCCCACTGTCAAATAGCTCTTGAGGAGGCGCAGGAGTTGGTCGGGACGCACCGGCCCGGCCCTGCGTGGTGAGCGAGCGAGGGCGGGTGCCCGAGGTACCAGCTCGCCCCCTAGTGGTTCCCTTGAAGCACGGTGCTTTACCTGGCGGAAATGGATCTTCTCGAAGCATCCCCTCAAAGGCCCCTAAATGCCCCAGGCCTATGGGGGATGCGATGCCTCCCTCCACTGGAAGGGCAGCTATTCTACTAGGGGACACAGACACAAAGGGGAGTACAGAAAAAGGGTGAAGATGGACTCCTTGGTCTAGACTCTGTATGTGTGTGTTGGGAGGCATTTCCCCTCTTGAGAAGAAAGAAACTTTTAACAGGTATCTGAACTCCTGTTTGATTTCCCCTCCAAATATATGGTTCGTCCAATTTTAAAGTGCAGAATCCATACTGGGTGCCAGAAACACACTGAGCAGCAAAGAGATGGGGTCCCTGTCCTAATGAAGCTTAGTTTGTAGAGTGGGGGGTGATAACCCACACAAACCATGCTAGGGCCCCCAGGACTTGGACCATCGCACCCATGAAAAGAGAGCTGTTTTTTTAGTCCCCCCCCCAGTAAGTTCTGCCTTCACAATCCCTTGTATTTATCTCCTTATGGATCATCTATCAAGATCTGGATGGATCTTGAATCCTATCAAGATCTGGATGGATTTGAAGACCTTCAAGTCCGCTTGTTTTCCACATCCCATTACTACTGGCAGTTTCAGTTTCTAGTTCCTTATCTGGTTCCCTTTCTTGCCAGCCATTCAGAGAAACCAGCCAGACGAAGCACTGGATCACAAGTCAGATCACATCAGGCCCTTACTTAAACCCTTCCCTGTACTTGGTGACCCTCCGTTGCACTTGGACTCAAAACCGAACTCCTGTTCAGGTCTGACAAAACCACACAGCTTTGCACACAGTCCATCCCCAACCTTCCCTCTTTCTTTGCAACACCCTTCTTACTTTCTTTGAGATTCTACCACTTGTTAACTATCTTCCTCACTTAACCCACAAGAATCAAATGTCTAGAAGGGAGGTGACTGACTTTTCCTAAAGATTACTAGAGATAAAAAGAGCCTTGTAGGCTTGCACACTTCCTATGTGGCAGGTGATCTAAGACCTTCACATCCTTTATATTCTTCACAACTCTCAAGACATGAGAGCAGAAATTAAGTCATTTTAAGGTTGGAGAGTCGGAAAATAAATGAAGCAAGGATTCAAACTTAAGGCAGTCCAAGTCTAAATACAAGGTCTTCACCTCATGTTATACTGTATTTCGAGAACCAGCAGGTTCAAAAACCTTCACAAAATGGGTAGGTACCCGTGTTGCTAGGGGAACTTTGAATCAAGCCCAGAGAATCCACTCCCAGGAACACTACCAACCAACCCACCAGCCTGAGCTGTGATTTCATTAATGAAGTTAGCCAGATAGGTGGAGCTACAAACAAGGTCACCATCATGCCAAGGTCATCAGGCAAGGCTTTCTGTGACAGCCACTTTCAGAGAACAGGCATGGGCAATGAAGTCCCAGTAAGGTAAAATAAAAGGGCCTACAGCCACCATGGGGCTGACTGCAAACAGGTCCACCTCGAAATTGCCGTAAGTCCTAGCTGAGCAACAGGCTGCTTACAACCATGCACAGGTACTAAAAAAAGTAAAGTTCCACAAGGTCCCTCAACTCTTCCCCCTCCCCTTTAACCTCAGCCCCCCAGACCACTGCCTCCTGGCAGTCTCTCCTTTGCTGGCCTGCCCGCTGCTCTTTTGCTGTGTATTCAATAAATTTCATCTCCTTTGTTCTGCCTTGGGTGAATTCTCTTTAAGGGCCTGCACCACTGACTTCCCCCCAATAGGGGTGGCCCGTATTTTCTCAAGTAGGGACATACTGGACCTGTGCCCTGGACTCCACTAAGGCCATAGCTGGTTCCAAGTTCAGGAAAAGTCAGACTGCCCTTCCCTGATATATCTTCTACCCAAATTTCTCTGCTGATGCCGCCATAATCCTCCCACAACAAGGATTCTTATCTCCTCTGTTTGAAGACCAAGAACAGGGTGCCTGGATGGGTTATTCAGTTAAATCTCTTGACTTGGTTTCAGCTCAGATCTTGAGATGGAGCTCTGTGTAGAATCCCATGCTTGGGATAGAGCCGGGGGGGTGGGTGTGTTTGAGCAAAGATTCTCCCCCTCTGCCCTCCACTGCTCCCTTTCAAATAGACCTTAAAAAACAGGGACGCCTGGGTGGCTCAGTTGGTTAAGCCGCTGCCTTGGGCTCAGGTCATGATCCCAGGGTCCTGGGATAAAGTCCCACATCAGGCTCCTTGCTCAATGGGGAGCCTGCTTCTCTCTCTGCCTCTGCCTGCCACTCTGCATGCTTGTGTTCTCTCTCTCTGACAAATAAAGAAATAAAATCTTAAAAAACAAAAAAAAACCAACCTTAAAAAACAAAAAACAAGGGTTCCTGGGTGGCTCAGTGGGTTAAGCCGCTGCCTTGAGCTCAGGTCATGATCTCAGGGTCCTGGGATCAAGTCCCGCATTGGGCTTTCTGCTCATCGGGGAGCCTGTTTCCTTCTCTCTCTGCCTACTTGTGATCTCTGTCAAATAAATAAATAAAATATTAAAAACAAAACAAAACAAAACAAAAAACCAGTAAAAAATGACTTGAGAGACTTATCAAGTTATTTGGATTAGGAAATCTCCCCCAATTTCCATCCGAAGAGCTGCCATCTGGAGTTACCAATTTTCATGGTAACCCTTTTTTCTACAGTTTACCACTGCTTCCCCAACCCAAGGCCCGTCTCTTCCAACCTGACAGTGCCAAGAAACCAGAACCATGCCTCACTGTTCTAATGAACACACCACCAGCCCTAGAAGATACCCAAACAAGTATCTTCCTGAGGCCCTCCCTGCATATTAAGGTGAAACAATGAAATGATTGAACTAAGAGGCTTTATTGGGGGAGAGCCAGGATTACAATGGACTTAAGAGTTGGCATTGGGGCCCTTCTTCTTGCCAAAAGTGGGCACAACGTTGACAAAGCGCCGGTTGTATTGCATCCGCCGCTTGGCTCGGCCTGTCTTCTTCTTCTTTTTCTCCTGTTTGGCCACCTGGGAAAAGGGAAGGATAATCAGACCTCCCATACCATCCCTCAGTCTTACCTTTAGGGAGGGAGAAGGCAAACAGAGGAAAGACCAAAGGTCTTGGCTTAGCTTAAAAACAAACAAACAAAACCAAACCTGCACACAAAAACAAAAACCCAAACTCTAAATAACACCACTAATACGGTCACCTACCTTGGGAGTCTGCCCTCTTACTTTCCCAGCACGGGCCAGAGAACCGTGGACTTTACCTGTGGTGGGAAAGGAGGTCAACGCAGTTAGGAGAGCAAGAGGGCCCCACCCAGCAGAATCCTTTCTTCCTCAACTCAAGCCTTTAAAAATAAACAGGGACCAATAGGGGCTGAAAACAAAGGTGCAGAGATATGACCTCTGACCAAGAGTGTTTAGTACAGTACGTTCCAGGGTTTCACTTCAGTATCTTCCAGCCCGACTTTAAACAAGAACTGAAAAGCACCTTGAGGAATCCAGTCAGACTTGATTTCAGTGAGCAAACAAGGGGCTAATAAGTAATTGAAACAGAACTAGGCTCCAGCTCAGTCTTCCATGGACCTCTTAATGAGGAAGGTAAACAGGAACCACCACCCTGGGGTTAGGACACTGAACCCCACACCCCACACTCGTATTATGACTTTACAGACATTTCAAAGTACAATGCTCCCCAACTCACCTCCAAGCATGCGGCCGGCTACTTCCAGGGTGGTCAGTGCCTCCACTCCACACTGACCTAGGGTAGCCTCATCCTCCAGGGGCGTGCCTGCCAGGAGCACGACTTGATCTTCAGGAGCGATGCCCTCCAGCGAGGCTACATGAGCCTACGGTAAAGTAAGGCTCATCAGCGTTCTCGCGGAGCGAGACTGAAGAACACAAAAGGACGGTGCCCAGGAAGCACCACGCAGCCTTACCTTGATCTGGGCGACCGTCTCCTGGCCGGTCACCTCGAGGGTGTGTAGCTCCTGGGCGCGGACGAAGAGCTGCATGTCGGCGACTGACGAAAGAATGGCTCGTAAGAGCAGAATGCTCTGGGAGAAAGGGGGTCGGGGGAAGGCAGCGGGCCGGCACCGATCGCGCTGGGATATAGGTGGTCGCGGGATCTCACGTGGGTAAGGCCGGGCCTGCCTGGGAGGTCGGGTGGGGACCGGAAGCTGGCCCTCAGAACACACCCTCTCCCCGTTTTTCCCGCGCCCTCTGACTTCGCGGCACACCTGCTACTAGGCCCTCCAGATCCAGCGGTGACCCAGATCTTACCTGAACCGCGAGCACCGCAGCCGCTACCGCGAAGATGGAGTCGAGAAAGAGGAAGGAGCAGGGGCGCGCACGTCCACACCGCCTGCTGCGTGCCACGTCACTGCTGGGCGACCGCTAGAGCCTTTGGTTTTTGTACCGCCCACAGCAGTTCTAGCTCCGCCTCTTTACGCTTTGCGCAAGCGTTCTTTCGGTCCCGGGAGCGCGCCCACGAAGGGGCGGGACCTGGCCGGTTGCGCGCGCAGACGACCGGTGTACGGGAGAAGTTCAAGATGGCAGCGGCCATGTTCCGCGCTACGCTGAGAGGATGGAGAACCGGCGTCCAGCGGGGCTGCGGGCTACGGCAGCTGGTGAGAACGCTGAGCCTGGAGATGGGGAGAAGAGGGCTGCGTTGAGTCTCACTGTTACTCCTGTAACCCTGGAGCTCAGATACAAGATAAAGGTGCAAGGCCTGTAGTGCTCCTCGGTGTTTGGGGCTTAGAACCTGATTGGTGGACCATTTGGGTTAGTCAGAACTGGGAGGGGCTGCCCATCGACTCCGGCTAATTTTTTAAAAGGGATACCGTTCCACAGGGTAGTGGTCGGCCCCAGATCATTGGCGACAGTAATGGGAACCTAGAGTTCATGATATACAGTCCACTCCAATCTGCTTCCCTTTTCTCGTAACCCCGGGCCTATCAGGACTCCAGGGTATCTTTTCGGAAAAGTGTCCAAAAAGATTCTTCAGGCTGGAGAATGGGAGGACGGTTTGCGGAGAGTTACCTTAGGTAGATGGTTTGTTAATGTCTTAATTTTTCTTACATGGAAAAAGGGGGTAGTAAAATACCTAACTTGTGTCATTGTAAGAATTCAGTAAAAATACCCGTAATATATTTAGTCCATCCATTGCCTGGGGGTGTTTATATGAGGCCAGAATGTTCCAGGTAAGCGAGGGTCACATCGGGTGATTGTGAGTGGGATTATCACGATTGCTGAAAGTGCCTAATCCAGAACTAGAATATTTCAGTAGAACGTTTAGAGGAAGCTTTAAAATACTGAAAAATTTTAGTCGGTCAGATTTACAGTAAATTGACTTTTTTTTTTTTTTAAGATTTTACTTATTTATTTATTTGGGGCACCTGGGTGGCTCAGTGGGCTAAAGCCTCTGCCTTCGGCTCAGGTCATGATCCCAGGGTCCTGGGATCCAGCCATGCATCGGGTTCTCTGCTCAGCGGGGAATCTGCTTCCCTCTCTCTCTCTCTGCCGGCCTCTCTGCCTACTTGTGATCTCTGTCAAATAAATAAATAAAATATTTTAAAAAAGATTTTATTTATTTATTTGACAGAGAGAGACACAGCGAGAGAGGGAACGCAAGCAGGGGGAGTGGGAGAGGGAGAAACAGACTTCCCGCAGAACGGGGAGCCTGATGTGGAACTCCATCCCAGGACCCTGGGGTCATGACCCGAGCGGAAGGCAGATGCTTAACGACTGAGCCACCCAGGTGCCCTGACTATGGTTTTTGAGTCACACAGAAATCCTAAGAGGGGCAAGCCCTTCAGAGTGCCTGAATTTCTTTTCTAGTCTCACCTCTATCCTGGCCGACTGAAGTCTGGGGCTTTTCTGTCTCCAGGCTTTTATTTATGCCATTCTTTGCACCTGTAGTGCTTCCTTTTTTTACCTAAGTTCTGCCTCTCCTTTGATGGGTGGGTGTGTAGTGGGTGGGCTCATAGTTGTTTGTTGTTTGTTTTTGGCCTCAGAGCCAAACCCAGGAGCCTCCTGATTACCCAAGCTTTGTGGAGTCTGTGGATGAATATCATTTTGTGGAGCGCCTGTTACCCCCTACCAACATCCCAAAGCCACCGAAGCATGAACACTATCCCACTCCCAGTGGTTGGCAGCCACCCAGAGGTGAGCTGGGCGATCGGGATGGCTTGAGGTTTATAGGGGGAAGCCTTCCTCTCCCTACTGGTCTACCTCCCCATTTGAGGCTCTGGATTCCCCAGTGGGTTCAGGACTCGTGTTGAGGTGTCTCAGGGCTTAGCATCTGTCTCATGTTCAAGGAAGGGCCTGGGAAGGCAGCCCTATTTTACTGGTACCCATCCATCCAAACTGTCGGGATGAAGTCTTCCCATTCCAGAGAAGTGAAGCATAGAGAGAAGACCTAAGAGCTGGGATCCCCACTCCCACTCCAGTAGTAGACCTTGTACCATCTTTGAGAACACAGCTTGGGAGTTGGGCATTTCTGAGTTCAAATTTGGCTCTGCTGTTCATTGCCAGTGTGATCACGAGTTAGTCACTTAGCTTCTCCCATATGGAGTTTCAGCAAGATGGAGATAATCTGCTCGGTACATAAAACACTTAATACAGAGCCCAGCATGTGGTAGGCAGGTGTTCAGTGCTGTAAATCCCCATTTCTTTGTGTCAGAGATTGCTATTAGCCTCCCTGACCCAGGGGAGAAGTGCAAGGATTGGCCCCAGATGGGGACCTAAAGATATAGGGAGGCATGGCCCTAACTTCATTTCTTCTTGAGCATCTTCTACTGCCAGGCCCTGTGCTAGGCCTGGGAGGTTACCAGGACAAAGCAGCTGGTCTTGGCTTCAGTTTAGGGAAAGAGCAGGTGTTCTGACCTGAAATCAAGAGGTGGCTTTACCATCGGGTGCACTGATTTCTCTGTACACTGGGGAAGGGCATCAGCTGAGGGGGCATAAAGCCTGGGGAGATTTGGCTTCTCACTGTTCTTGCATGTAACAGACCCCCCACCCGACCTGCCCTACTTGGTGCGGCGCTCTCGAATGCACAACATCCCTGTCTACAAGGACATCACACATGGCAACCGCCAGATGACTGTCATCCGGAAGGTGGAGGGGGACATCTGGGTAAGTGAGGACATGGGTCGGGGGCTGATACTAACCCTTTCGGGGCTGGAGGGATGGGAGTCTTATAAGAGGGGATGGTCTGACCTTGATGTGTCATCGTCCTCCCTCTCCCCCTCAGGCCCTGCAGAAAGATGTGGAAGATTTTCTGAGTCCACTGCTGGGGAAGACACCGGTCACCCAGGTCAATGAGGTGACAGGTACCCTGCGCATCAAGGGCTACTTCGACCAGCAGCTCAAAGCCTGGCTCCTGGAGAAGGGCTTCTGAGGCCCAGCCAAGCAGCCTGCATGATAGCATCCCCACCAGACTAGAGTCTGGGCGGGGAGGGGGTCTTGGGAGGAGTGAGGTGGCTGTTGGAGCAACTAGGACAGAAGGTATAAATGCCAGGGCTAAGAGCTTGGGCAGGGCGCAGTCAGGGCTAAAGGGCTTCAGAGCAGGCCTCGCTCACATTGAGGGGGAACGTGACCCTCTCCACAGATGCCCGCAGCGGGGACGGCTGTCTGCCGGTGGGGACCCTGCCTCTGGTGGAGCTCACTGGGCTCACTGTTCAGATTCTGGAGGTTGTTGACCGTTGGAAGTAACAGCCCAACCCAGTTGAGGGGCGGGTAGCGCAGAGCAGACCCACTGAGTACGTGTCTTCCTTGGCCTTCACACCCTCACTGCTGCAGATGCTCTCAAGCCCTTGCTCTGGGCCAGACCTGGTTCGGTGGCGGCTGTGGCGAACACACAGGACTCGGGCATGGTTCCCGGAGGTCTTCAGCTCCGAGTAAAGTCACCACAGGGCATAGGCATAGAGGGCCCTGGTCAGCCCCTGAACTCATTCCTTTTACTCATGGAGAAGTAGAAGGCCCCTCGCCTGGGCTCCATTCTTGGGAGAGTTGGGCCAGAGCCAGCCTGCCTTTCCCTGGTGGCCTGGTATCAAGGCTAGACAGGGGCTTTGCAGGAAGAAAGATGCTGGCCTTTTGCCCCTGCCATCCCGTCCCACCCCCCAGCCAATGAACCTTCACACTTGCCCCATCCTAGGGAGTTACAAAGGTCAGAGGCCTGAGTCCCCACCCTCAAAGCCTGGCTCCCCTACTTGTCCTTTAAGGCAGGGAATTGAATTTCTCTGGGGCTCAGTTTCTTCATATGGAAAATGGTGATAGCTCTGTAACAGTTAACGACTTGTCTAACGAAACCCATGTCCCTGGGGATTCTCAAGTCGCCAGCCCGAGCAAGCAGCAGCAGCCTGGCATGCTGTTCCCATGAAACCCAGCTCTATCAGTCACTAAGGCGAGTCTTTATTTGGCTGTATATACAATTTAAGCTATTAAAATTTGTACAATATTTACAAATTAAATAATCATCTGAAACGGTCTCCAGCAACTCTTGTAACACAGAACCGAGGGGAAAAAAAGACAAGGGCAGGCAGGCGGGCCTCAGCTCCTGTGGTCCCTACCTGGCCCAGTGCCTTTTCTAAACTGGAAAGACCAGGAGCCAGACACTCCTGCTCCTCTTTCCTAGGGTCAAACATTCAAGTTCAAAGACAAAATTTAAGCCAAAAGACAACAGCAGGGAAGTAGTTCCAATTCTTCTGAACCCGAGAGACATTCTGTGAGTCCAGAAGCGGCTTCCACAGATTCTGGGGCCTGCAGTGGTTCAGGAGCAGACGCACAGGCCCTCAGCCTGGCGCAAGGCTGGGCAGTGGTTGCCGGGTGAGACCAGGAATGGTCTCACTTGATAGACCGACCGCAGGGAGAAGGGGCCCTGGGGAGAGGGGCAGGGCACCTCAGTGCTGCCCCCTGGCTCCTCCAGGCCGAGGCAGGCCTCTCCCTGAGCTGGGCGGTTGCCAGTAAGACATGGAAACACCACAGGGCATGAGTGACACAGCCACCATCACAAAGGGCCTCTAGGGAGTTTAGCGTAAGAAAAGGGACAGCAGTACCAATCTTGGTGGGTGGCCCAGGGAGCAAGTTCCTGGCCTGCCTCCGGCCCCTTAAGTTCCCACATGGGATCGGGGCGCTAATACTGTTTAGCACGGAAGCGACTTCACAAACACACACACACACACACACACACACACACACACACAAACACACACAAAGTGGGCCTTGGAGGGGCTGCCCCTTCTCCCAGAGAGGGGGGAGGGGGAGAGGGCTTCTCAGAGACTGCCTTCCTGCCTTCACGGCCCCAGCAGAACAGGCTGAAGGGTGGGGGAGGGAGGCTGGAATGGACCCAAGATCCCCATGGCTGCCCGGGACTGGAAGGACTGGAGTCAACTGGGGCCTCAGGCGTCTTTCCACTTGGCCTAGGGGATGCCTCCTCCTTTCTCTCAGAGCTGGGGGTCGTTACTCCCTGGTGCACACCGAGAGGGAGCGGGCACTTGGTGGCAGGATGTGTTACAGCAAGAGAGCGGAGGCAGGGGAGGACTGGGGTAGTGTCAGTGGGCAACAGGGGACTCCAGCTTCTGCAGGCGGCGGCGGCGGAGCTCTGCTGCATCAGGCTCCCCGTCCTCAGGCAGCTCCTCCGTGCCCAGTGACTCAGGAGCTGGGGACAGAGTTCAGAAGTGGAACCGAGAGCAGTTCCTTCCCCACTCCCCATCCCAACCCCCAGGCTGACCGAGACTACCTGGAGGCTTTTCAGGCTCAGGGGCTGGTGGGGAGGCTCCAGGGGAGGGGGTGGTGGTCTCAGAGCTGGGGATGCTGGTGGGGGAGGCAGCAGTGACCACCGCAGGGGCAGTCTCCTCAGTGGGGCTGACTGAGGCAGCAGGTCGGGGGGGTCTGAGAAGAGAAGAAGGGGCAGGTGAGGCCTTGACATCCTGGCACGACTGGGCAGATTTGTCTGCCCCTTATGAGCCCTGCAGGGTAGCATCAGCGCTGAGGGACGTCTGAGGCCCAAGGGAACAGCAGACACAGGCGAACACGTGTTGTGGGAGTCCTCGTGGGCCCACACCGCAGAGGGGCCATAAGCCACCTGCGGGCGAGCACTGGTGGTGGCCTTGTTTGCTCTGAGACTGCGGGGTGCCAGGCTCCAAGGGACACCCGCAGACTTTCCCCTGAATAAAACCCCACTCAAATCTCTGACTCCAGCACCCCGCCAAGCCTGTGATGTCACCCCCCCACCCCGCATGCTGGGCCCTCTGCACGTGAACTATGGGCGGGACTTATTAAAATAAGGCGATAGTGGTCTCCAGGCAAGTGAGTGGTGTGACCAGAACTTGAACTTAGGGTGGGGTGGTTCTAGGGGCCTTTATATTTGCTGACTCAAATCAGGGCCAGTGGTTCTAAGGCACAGGGTCACCAACTTGTGAGAAGGGCCCCGTGATGAACGAAAGCACTGAGAATTAGGAGTCGTCCGATTTTAGAAAAACCTGAAAGAACGGGATGTGAAGTCCACGCTCTACTAACCGTCAGCCCTCCTGAGACCCAGGCAGGCCTTCTGCAGCAAGAGGACAGAGGCCTCGAGAACCTGGAGCCCCTGGTCTGCCTACAGATAGGTGGGCCGAGGCAACCCCGGCCGGGGGCCTCCGTGGCGGCCGTGGACGTACCCCAGGGAGGCGAGCACGGTGAGGTACTGGTTGATCTGCAGCATCGCGGCGTCCAGCAGCGTGTGGATGTTGCGCAGGCTCTGCAGCCGGGCCTCCAGGTGCTGCCGCTCGTGGCCTTCCAGAGCCCGCAGCTCCTCCGGCGTCAGCCCCGCAAAGCCCGCGGGGGGCACGGGCATGGGGGGGAAGGCTGGAGAGAGGCCCGAGGCTCAGCCTGGGTCCCACCGACCCCTCCTCCCCATCAACCCCGCCTGTGGCTCGGCTTACCAAAAGGCGGAGGCAGCGGCACGCCCATCCAGGGGGGAGGGAAGGGGAAGCCTGGGGCGGGGCCGGCTTCGGGGGCGGGGGCGGAGCCAGGGGCTGGGGCCGGGGCCGCAGCAGCCGCTGTGGTTGTGGCGGCTCCACTGGGCCGAGGAAGGGCTGCTGACGGGTAAGAACAGTTTGGAGAGTGTTAAGAGGCCTCCGCTTCCATTCCTCCCACCCCTTGGCTGTCGCAGTCCCGGAAAGACTCACCTGCACCGGTGGACGGAGGGGCCCCAGCCTCTCCTGAGCTGGGGGGAGGTGGGACAGGTGGGAAGGGACCCATCGGGGGCCACAGCGGGAACATGCCTGGAGGAAAGGGAGGCAGGAGGCCCTGGGGGACTGCAGAGAGAGAACAGGGTAGTGAGAAAAGATCCAAGTGAGACAGATGCAAGTCACACCCAAGGGGCTAGCTGTTAGGAACCCTGTCTTTGCTCCCAAGGGCCCGTCTGAACTCAGCACTGATGACCCATGACTACGAGCCATTTGATGTCTCTTCCTAGGACCCCCTTCCCTGCCCAGACTGAGCTCCTGGAGAACAGGGAGTCTGATTAACCTCGTGTTTCCCATACCCAGCTCAGAATAGGGTGTGCTGGATGGCCAAATGAGGGGGCCACTCACAGTTGGGGGGCTGCGGCAGGAGTGGTGGGGGGTGAGCGGCCGGCTGTGGCCCCTGCTCAGCAGGCTCCGGGGGCGCAGGTGACTGGGTTGGCAGTGATGCCCGGAGAACGTCCATGCGGCAGGTGGGGCAGGTCTGCTGCCGCTGGAACCAGGAGCGCAGGCAGCTAGGGGGACGAAGATAAGGCGATGGTCCGCAGATCCCTGGGGGGCAGCCTTCCAGAGCCTCTCCCCCAATGTCAGGCTCCCTGGGCACCCCCCCCACCTGGTGTGGAAAATGTGGTTGCAGGGCAGTCTCTTGGCCCCCGTCACCATCTCTTCTCGGCAGATGATGCACACGTTGTCCATCGCCTGGAGTTCCTCTGGGGTGGCATCTGGATACCTAGTGAGGACAGGCCAAGGCTAGGTCAAGACCAGAGGCGGAGTCGGGGGAGCCAGGGGCAGAGCTGGGGACAGCAGCCAGTCCAGCCCACTTACAGTGTGTTCATGTTACGGATGGCGCGGCGGGACATGATGGCATCCGTCACAGCCTTCTTGAACTGCCTGCAAGACCAGGTGCGGTGAACGCTGGGTGGGGGAGCGGGGGCGGGGGGATCAGGTGTGGGTCAGGGGCAGGGAGGGCTGGTCTGGGCTGGGCTTACCTCATGGCCAGGTACATGGGCCGGATGGCAAAGAGAGGGAAGGTGTGCACCTTGATCATGATAGTCATGAAAGCCATGTACAGCAAAACCTTGATGAAGCCTGGGGGCAAGGAGAAGTGCAGAGAGCAGCAGTCACAGGGCCTGGGAGGCAGGGCCGGGGACGCTGGTCCAGGTCCAGGAGGCCCAGGCTCTTCTCACCTGTGAACAGCTCCGTGTAGAGCATGTACACGGCCTTATTGTCCCAGGGGTTCTCGCTCTGGAGGTCCACGGAGTGCAGGACGTACTTGATGAAGATGGTGAGGACCATAGTCATCAGGATGGCGTACTGCAGGAGGAGGGGGCCGTCAACACACGGCGCCCCCTGGCGGCAGCCACATACGGCTGGGGCCAGGAGTCCGCAGGGCAGAGCGCAGCGATGGACAGGGACGCGTCACCCCCCAGCTCCTCCACTCCCGGGCTGCTGGGACTTCTGGTGACTCACCTCTCCAACCCTGGCAGCCTGTCTGTCCAATGACAGAATTAACTGTCCCTTTCTTTTTTTTTCTAAGATTTTATTCATTTATTTGACAGACGGAGATCACAAATAGGCAGAGAGACAGGCAGAGGGTGAGGGGAGCAGGCTCCCTGCTGAGCAGAGAGCTGGATTCGGGGCTCGATCCCAGCAGCCTGGGACCATGACCTGAGCCGAAGGCAGAGGCTTTAATCCACTGAGCCACCCAGGTGCCCCTTAACTGTCCCTTTCTAACGACATTCCTTTGCCAACGAAAAGCCACAGGTCGAGTGCTCGGCACAGGGTCTAGCGTCCAAGTGAGGGCTCAACCAGTGGGAACGTGGGCACCGAGCACCCCTCCTCACCCCGCTGTTGGTCAAGCTCATTCCTGCGGCGGGCAGCAGCCCCCTCCTCGGGCCACCACGTCCAGGGGGCCCTCCCAGGGCTCCAGGTTGGAGCTGCTCCTCCCCACGCGCCTCCCTCTGTGCTTTCCTGCTCTCCTGGGTGTGTGTGTTTACAAGGTGGGAGCTGATGCCGACGGATGGCCAGCCCGGCCCCAGAACAGGTGCTCAGGAGGGGTTTGTTGGGTTATTCGAGGCTCGTTCGGTGCTACCTCAGGCGGTTTTACCTCAAAGCCAAACACCAGCTGCACAGAGGCCCCGCGGGTCAGGATGCTGTGATAGGCGTGGCTGACGAAGAGGAAGTCCAGGGTACCCAGGAGGAACATGAGGGCTGTAGGGACCCCCCAAATGGGGGTTGGTGGGGTCAGCACCGGGCCTGATGGCCACCTCCTGCTTTAAGACCCCACCCTCCGGCCCACCATGGCCCTTGCCATCTAGTCAGGCGCCACACTCCACTGACCCCAGCCCCCTGGGAACTGCAGTTTTGCCTAGGAGGGTATTAGAGCGGCCCGAGCTCCAGGTGAGGAGGCCAGGGGCTGCGGGGCTGGGCAGCTGAGGAGCCCTGGGGTGGAACAGGACAGAGATGATGCAAATTAACTTCCCAATTTATCTTTCCTGTACAGCTGTGGGTCAAGGGGGATGCCGTGCTCTAGGGTACAGGACCACGGTTAGTGACTTGTCATGTTCCAATCGTCCACGGAGCCTCTCGTCCCTCCAGCTCCCTCCCCTCCCCTCCCAGGGATCTCACTCACAGACAATGCGGCAGTGAAAGAGCCAGGAAATATTGGGGCTGCGTTCCATCTGAGGCAGAGCAGAAAGGGGGCCCATCAGGAAAGCCGGGGCTTACCCCACATCCCCAACCCGGACTTCACTGCCCAAGCCCACCCACCAAGCCAATCCCTGGCTCCCATCTGCTCCGGAGAACGCCCTCGACCCAACTCACAAAGTCCACACGGTCCTCAGCCAGCCAGTGAAAACACTTGAGGAAGAGAAGGAGGGTGAAGAGTGCAACAAAGCGGGGGCTGAAGTCGTCCCGAAAGACGGTGAAGGCCAGACAAGTCTCAGTGACAGCATACCAGGAACGTTCCAGAAGGTGCTGGGGGGTGGACAAGGAATAATGAGGACCTCAAGACCCTCTGCTTGTCCAGCTCCCTGCCCTTCGCTTTTGGAGTCAAGAACATCTTACCTCCATCTCTGCTGCCCTCAGCTGTCCAAAGAACACCTTGCCCATCACTTTGCCCAAGAGAAAGACAAGGACAAAGGCCTGGATGTAGAGGACCTAGGAGTGAGAAAAAGCTATGGTTTGAGGTCACTTTCTGCTCTGCTATGTCTGGGGCTCCTCATTCGGGAACCACCCCCCCACAATGTTCCCATCTCAATTAATTCAAAGGCAGGCAGCTAGTGGGCTACTTGGCCTTTCTCCCACTTACCTGACTTCTAACTCCGCCCCTGCCTCAAGCCGACTCCGCCTCCCCGCCCAGGGAGATCCCCCCCACCCTGAGCTCGGAACTCACTGCCATGCTGGGGCTGGACTTGGTCAAGTACACCACAGTCGGGTAGAACTGGTGCTTGAGGTAGTAGGCATGAGCTACCACGGCCCCGGTCAGCGCCAGGCTGGCCGCCATCATCACTGCGGTGCGGAACATTGCCCTGGCCTGGAGACCTGCGTGGGGAAAGGGAAGGAATCACCTGTGTGATGCGTACACCGTGCAAACCCAGCCCCCTGCCCGACACGCAGTGTCACCAAATAGGAGTGAAAAAAAAAAAAAAAAAAACCCGCCTCGCCTCACCCTCACAATCATAACCTCAAGAACAGCATACGCGCCCCCATTTTACAAATAAGAAAATGGAGGCTCAAGGGGGGTTAAGCGAGCCCACTGACGCAAGGTCTGGAGCCTGGGTCAGTCTTGTTTCAAATCTAGGGCTTTCCATGCCGCCTGCCAAGCCGCCGCCTCTAGGGAGGCACGAGGAGAAGCAAACGTGCTGCGGGAGAGGGAACCGCTACCACGGCCTCTAAAGTGAAGATGATGGGGAGGATGCACACGCAGAAACCTCCAGAAGCAGGAACGTGCCGCCTGGATCGGGAGAAGCCAGGCGCTGGGGGGCGCAGGTGGGCAGGCGACAGCGCCGGTGACAGCTCGGCCAGGGTGGGCAGCGGCCACGCGCGCCCCGCGGGAGCGGGCAGGATACGTCAGCCTGGAACCCTGGCGTCCCCCCAACCCCCGGGGCAGTGTCCACCCGGGGGCAGCGGAGAAACGGCCGATCGCCGGGATGCAGCGGCGACACGGAGAGGGACCCGGGGCGCCCCCGCACCTGTGATCGCCAGGAGCTGCGAGCGTCGCAGGCGGGGCCCGGCCTCTGAAGAGCGGGCGCCTGAGGTCCACGACCAGCTGACAAGCCGCGAGCGGGGCTTAGGGGGCGCGCCGACCCCGGAGCCCTCAAGGGGAGGGCCCAGGTCCCGACTCCCAACCACAACCCGGGCCCGACCCCGGCCGACTCACCAGGAGCCCACCGCCGCGAGCCCGCTCGATCCCCGCGACTGCGGAGGCGGCCCCGGTTAACAACACAGCCCACCCCCTACGAGCCGGAACTTCGGGAGTGAGACACCTCACTTCCGGCGTGGCGCCGAGTGGGTCGTACCAAGTGCACCCTTCCGTTGGCCGCACCGCGCACCCTCCGTGGGGCCGACAGCGGTGGTCCCACCACTGTACCCAGGCGTCGCCCCCACGGCCGGAGCAAGAGATGCGAGAGGTGGTCGCAGCCGAATAGGGCAGCCCGGCAGGTGGCTGGAGTCCCCCCGACTGTTAGTCCCAGATGGTATCGTCTCCGTCTCTGAGTGGACTCAACCTAGAGGAGGACTCGGGCTCTCGGGGAGGGGAGGAAGGTGGGGCTTTGTGCGGGCCGTACCATTTGGAGGGGGGGGAGTGTGCCAGGTGCAGACATTACGGGCTTAAGAGAAATAAAATGTCTTACAGTCTCACTCCAGAAGATTTCACAGCAAATCAGATGCTTTCCTGGAGAACTAGGTTCAGAAAAGAAAAACTTGTTCCTCCGTGATCACCCCCAAATTGTGTGGGAGTGTGTTGGGTCCCCGTGGCTGCTGCTAATTGGCCGAGATAGAGTTACGCGGACCAGTAAGAAAAAAGAAGGAGACTGGCCGGCCTATGGAGAGAGCGTAGCAGGTGAGTGGTTGCTAGGTACTAAAGGCGCGTTGCCTAGGTCTAGGTCCAAGCCGGGTGGGCGGACAGCTGGCTGGGAGGGGTGGGGTGGAGGGGTGCACAGTGCGTGAGCGGGTGATCTGTGTCTGCCCAAGGGGAACGTTTGCTGCGCCACAAAAGAGAGGCGCAAGCTGTTGTGTCTAGGACTAAGAAGGCAGATCTTTAACACCGGCTGATTTGGAAGAGTGTTCTATGCAAAGGGATCGACTTCAGTTTCCCTGTGCGTACAGCTCTGCCTTGTATTGTCCGCTCCCCGGCCATAACTGCAGCTACCACGGGTCTTGGGTTGCGCATTATTTCAGTTTGTGTCTCAATCGCAGCCAAGCCAGTCTGCTCATTGACAGAATGAAGCCAGTACACCCAATCTGTATCTTTTTTTTTTTTTTTAAGATTTTATTTATTTCTTTGACAGAGACAGATCAGAAGTAGGCAGAGAGGAAGGCAGAGAGAGGAGGAAGCAGGCTCCCTGCCGAGCAGAGATCCCGATGTGGGACTCGATCCCAGGACCCTGAGATCACGACCCGAGCCGAAGGCAGAGGCTTAACCCACTGAGCCACCCAGGCGCCCCCCCCCCCAATTTGCATTTCTTCTGTCTCGTGTAGGAATCAGTCACCAAAGCGTATGGGCTACGAGGTGCCATTCTCCATTCTTAATGGAGGTTCAGAGGTTTAACAAGACCTGTTCCCGGATTGGCGTTGGGGTCTGTCTGACGCTAAATTCCCATCCTGTTGGCCTCAGCCACCTTCATCACCTCCTGAATTGGCCTGACAAGTTTAGCCTGTAACCTGTTACAGAGTTGGCTCCCCGACAAGGCCATGTGTTACTTTCTGGTGACTGCATCCAGCGGTCAACTTTCCCTTCTTGCCTGACTCGACCTCTCTCCCAAGAAGTCTCATACCTGAGATTCTGTGATCCCACAGGCCTCCGCTTTTCTTTCTGGCTGTGCATCCGACCCTCTCCTCTGGCCTATCTCGTCTGTCCTAGATATTGGTGTCCATACTGGTCCCTTCTGTCTTTTTTCTCTGTATAATGCCCTCTGCTCCTGTGGACTCCATACTCCCACCCAGGTGCTGATGTCTCCCAGGTCTGGTCTCCAGCTGAAATATCTTTTTTTTTTTTTTTTTTTAATTTTGGTGTTCGTAGTCCTCCACCCCTGCCCTGGCTTCAGAAACCTGGGCATCTTGTTCACCCTCTCCCTTTCCCATCTGTCCCCACACCCAAACTGGTAATTAAATCATTTATTCAGTTGTCTGCAAACCTGTCGGATGCAGCCTGTTCTAGGAACTCAGGATTTATCAGTGAACAAAATGACAATCTCTGCCTTTGTGAAGTTTTATCCTGGTGGGTGTGATGGATGCTAAATCAGATACATGATATAAGGGAATTTGCTACTGTGTTGGGAGGTAGTAAGTAGGTAATGAGAGCTGTAGGCAAAAAAAGAGGGGAATGAAGGGGATCAGGAGTGTGGTGGGGGTTCTTGAAGCAGGTTGCAGTGTAAGTGAGAAGCTAAACAAGGACTTGAAGGAGGAAGGGGCATGAGCCAAAGGGACCCTTGGGTAAAGAGTCACAGCTGGTGAAGAGTGGATCTGTCCTGGGTTGTTGGGAGGAGGGGAGTACGGCTGGAGTGGAAATAGCAAATGGGTAAGTGGGAGGAGGAGGAAGAACCAGATGGCGTTAGCCATTATAAGGACTTTGGCTTTTACTCTGAATGACAGGAGGAGCCATTGGGGGATGCTGAGTAGAGGTGGCGCGCCCTCTACTTAGGTCTAAAAGGATCACCCTAGCACCTCTGTTATTGAATGAGCTGGGGGGAGGGGCAGAGAGAGAGGGAAAAGCAGACTCCCCACTGAGCAAGGAGCCCAATGGAGGGCACCTGGGTGGCTCAGTTTGTTAAGCATCTGACCTCGGCTCAAGTTATGATCTCAGGGTCCTGGGATAGAGCCTGGAGTCATGCTCCCAGCTCAGCAGGGAGTCTGTTTCTCCCTCTCCCTCTGCCCCTCCGCCATCCGCACTCTGTCTCTCACTCAAATAAATAAAATCTTAAATTTTTTTAAAATTTATTTATTTGACACACACAGAAAGAGAACAAGTAGGCAGAGAGGCAGGTGGGGGGTGGGGAAGCAGGCTCCCTGCTAAGCAGAGGGCCAGATGCAGGGCTCCATCCCATGGCCTTGAGGTTATGACCTGAGCTGAAGGCAGAAGCTTAACCCACTGAGCTATCCAGGTTTCCCTCAAATCAATAAAATCTTAAAAAAAAAAATAACCAAAGCCAGAAATCTGTTAGGACTTCCTGAACCGTATAAATGGCATGTATGAAAAATGCAAGCTAACATTACAATAATGGTAAAAGACTGAGCGCTTTCCCTCTAAGACTGGATACAAGAAAAAAATGTCCACACTTGTCACTTCTATTCGGTATTATACTGAAAGTTTTAGTCAGGGTATTTAGGCAAGAAAATAAATAAAAACCATCTAGTTGGAAAGGAAGAAATAAAAGTATCTCTATTTGCAAATGACAGGATCTTGTATGTAGAAAATCCTAAGGAATCCATCAAAAAACTGTTAGAGTTAGTAAATGAGTTCCTCAAGGTTGCATGATAGAAACCAATGTGCAAAAATCAACTGTAGTTTTATTCACTAGCAATGAACAATCCACAAATGAGATCAAGAAAATTCCATTCACAATGCACCAAAAAGAATAAAATCCTTATAAATAAATTGAACAAGAGAAGTGTAAGACTGGTACACTGAATATTACAAAATATTATTGATAGAAATTAAACATCTAAATAAATTGAGAAACATCTCATATGTATGGATTATAGGACTTAATATTGTTAGATGGCATGGTCCTCAAAATTGATCTAAAAATTCAGCTAGTCCCTGTCAAAATCCCTGTTGCCTTCAGTGCAAAAATTAACAAGGTGATCTTTAAATTCATCTGCAAATGCATGAGACCCAGAATAGAGAAAACGCTCCTGAAGAGGAAGAAGAAGGTTGGAGTACTCATACCTCCTGATTTTAAAACTTAGTACCAAGCCACAATAATCAAGATTATATAGTACTGAGAAGAGGATAGACAAATAAAGCAATGGAGTAGAATTAAAAGTCCAGAAATAAACACAAATATTTATAGTCCACTGATTATCAACAAGGGTGCCAACACGATGCAGTGGGGGAGAATTAGTTTTGTCAGCAAATGGTGCTGGGAACACTACCTCATGCCATATACCAAAAATTAGCTCAAAATGGATCAAAGGCCTAAATGTAAGACCTAAAACTATGAAAGTCTTAGAAAAAAAAAACCAGGCATAAATCTTCATGACCTTGGGTTAGATAATGGTTTCTTGGATATGACAACAAAAGCACAGCAATGTAAGGAAAACCAGATAAATTGGACATCATGAAAATTTAAAACTTTTGTGCTTCAAAAGAAACCATCAGGAAATTGAAGAGACAACTCACAGAATAAGAAAAAAAATGTTTGCAAATCATATATTTGATAAAAGACTTGTATCTAGCATATAAAAAGAATTCTTAAAACTGAATTCAAAAGACAACACAATTCAAAAATGGCAAAGGAATTGAACAGAAATTTCTTCAGAGAAGAAATGGCCAATAGGTTCATGAAGGAGATGCAAATCCAAACCACAAGGAGATCGCTTCACACTTGTTAGGATGGTTACAGTAAAAAAGACACAAAAAGAGCAACCATGACAAGTGTTAGCAAGGATGTGGAGATACTGGTACCTCGTGCGTTTCTGGTAGGAAATCTCAGCTCTCCTGCAAATTGACCTAAAATTTCAATCTAAATCAAAATACTTTTTTCATGGAACTTAAGAGTTTATTTTAAAATGTACATATATGTGGGGACGTCTGGATGGCTCAGTTGGAAGAGTGTGTGACTCTTGACCTTGGGGTTGTGAGTTCAAGCCCCAAGTTGGGTGTAAAGATTACAATAGAAAACAAACAAACAAACAGGGGTGCCTGTGTGGCTCAGTGGGTTAACCCTCTGCCTTCGGTCAGGTCATGGTCTCAGGGTCCTGGGATAGAACCCCGCATTGGGCTCTCTACTCAGTGCAGAGCCTGCTTCCCCCTCTCTCTCTGCCTTCCTCTCTGCCTACTTGTGATCTCTCTCTCTCTCTGTCAAATAAATAATAAAATCTTAAAAAAAAAACAAAGAAAAACAAATAGACAAACAAATGTGGGGCTCCTGGATGGCTCAGTTGGTTGAACATTCAACTGGTTTGGCTCAGGTCATGATCTCAGGGTCATGGAATCAAACCCCACATCAGGCTCCAGACTCAGTGAGGAGTCTGCTTGAGATTTCTTTCTCTCCCTCTCTCTTTGCCCCTCCCTCCTGCTCTCTCTCTCCAAATAGATAAAATATTTTAAAAAAGAAAAGAAAACCCTCTTTCTTTCCTAAGCTGGTGGAGGGTACATAGATGTGTCTACATTTTTTTTTAAGATTTTATTTTTCAGCAATCTATACACCACACATGGGGCTCGAAACCACAACCTTGAGATCAAGAGTTACGTGTCCCACTGACTAAGTCATCCAGGCACTCCTACACTTTTCTCTTTTTGTAGCCTGTAATAGTTCTTTACATAGTAAGAATGAGGTAAGTTTCCATATCCTGATGCAGAAAAATTTCTCATTTTATTAGGTTAAAAAGTAACTCCCAGAATAATGTTAGAAGTATGGCCTCATTGATATAAAGAAAAAATAAACCCGGTGTGTGTATTTATAAACACATTATATATTACATGCACCTATTGACAAAGAATACACTTTTAAAAGGGACACCAAGGGGTGCCTGGGAGGCTCAGTCTGTTAAGCATCTGGCTCTTGATCTGAGCTCAGGCCTTGATTTCAGGGTCATGAGTTCAAGCCCCATGTTGGGCTCCATGCTGGGCATGGAGCCTACTTAAAGAAAAAAAGAAAAATAAATAAAGGGGACATCTCTAGGGAAAAGAGAAGGAGATGGGATGGGGGGAAGAGTGTTGCGATGAGAGATGGCTGTTTTACCCTGCAGGCTTATGAGCAGCTTAAAACCATATGAAAGAATATATTCATCTATTACTTGTATAACTATTTATAAAATGATTTTGAGGATTTCAATGAGTCAAAAAAAAAATGTAGATACCCCATGACCCAGCAATTCTAGGAATCCATCTTGACAAAGAATTCCCCAAAGTGCAGTTTATAATAGAGAAAATTTAGAAACAACCTACATGCCCATCAATAGGCCAATGATGAAATTTATATAACCATAGAGCAGAACGGTTACGGTAGTAACTAAAATTCATCTAACCCATCCTGGCAAAGTAGACGACATTACTTCTTTCATTTTATAGGTGAGGAAACCAAGGCTCAGAGAACTTGAGCCATTGGACCAGTCACTTGGAATCAAAGTGGTAGGACACAGGGTTTGAATGCGGGTCTATCTGATTCCATAAACATTCACCTTGACCACTGTGTCTCCTAAACGCAGGCATTAAGAAGGATGAGTTTACATCAATGTCAGTGCACGAAAAGTGGTCTATTCTATGTTATTGTAAAATGATTATACAGTAAGATTTCAATTTTGTGAACTGAAAAAAAATTACTCTGAAAATATCTGCAAGAATATTCACCAACTGTGACGGGTGGTTACGTGGGTGGAAGATGAGAGAGGATTAGGTCTGTGTTATGGGATGTGTTTGGAATTTCTGTAAGGTTTGAGTTTTTCACCAAGAAAGGGGATTCCTTTCATAAGCAGAAAAAGATTTTAAAAATAAAGGCAGCAACAGTCCTGGGTTGCTGGGAGCTGCGTGGCAGGGTTAGCCTGAAACTTCGTGGAGGAGGGCGCACCATTGGCATTCTGGAGGGCAAACAGCCTTCAGACCAGAGACCTGAGCTGCCTACCCATAGGCACATCTGGCCCGTGGTTGAGTTTCGTTTGCCCCACACGGCACTGACAATTTTTTATCAATTAGTTGTCATCACTTAAAACGTGTAAGATTTCGCATAAGAAGTAAGGATGTCTGGCTCCTCCAGGAAACTTGACCCGTCGGGCCCACTTCCGGGTTACAGCTGCTTGGATGGGGCCAGCGGCCAAGGTCACTCCTGCTCATTATCTGTCCCAGCTCTGTGGGCATTTAGCTTTGTTCCTTGGGACACATGTTGAAATGAGACATTCTTGGCACTCCTTGACAAGCCATGCCCACTCCTCCGTTCAGCTGGGTATTGGCTCCAGAGGCACATTTCAGGAATTTGTCCCATCATTTATCTGACATACGTTTATTACATTCTGTTTTTTCTCTAGACTAAGCCCATGCTGGTGTGAAAATTAAAAGGAAACCTCGCTGATAATGGAGCCAGGAGGCCGGCAGGGGGAGCTCTCACGCCCGGCGCTAGTTGTCCACCGCAGACCCAACAGGAAGAGGGGGACTGCGCAAGTGGTTACCCCTGTAGTATCCTATCCAAGCGAGGGTAAGGGAAATTTCTTCTTGCCTCAGCAACAGCCCAGCCAACGACAGACAGAGCTCAGCCATTGAGAAGCGACCGCACTTCAAACTCCCAATTTACTCCAATGGACTTTGAGTTTGTAACCCCCCACTCCCCCCTTTCCTCTTTAAAAGAGTGGTCCTCTCCTGGGGTCAGGGACTTGCTTGTGGTTTTGCTGGAGGTTGCTTGTCCCCCGTTGTAATTCTCAGTGATTGCTGACTAACTCGTCCTCTGCTGGGAAAGTAACGGGCCGCCCTAGATGATGCCACGTGCCAGAGGAAAGAGCTTTCCACTCTTGCCCAAATGGCAAAATTGTAAGGAAACACATGGTGGTTATTGTTGCAAACCTTCCAGTTTGAGGAGGGTCTGTTCCACAGCAACAGATAACCAAAACCAAAGTGGGCATGATGTCTGGTTTGTCTCGCCGTTCCCAGCCCCAGGTCCAGGGCCCGGGACACAACAAGAGTTTAGGGGATATTGGAGTGACTAGACATTCGTTTGGATGGATACATAGATGGGTGGGCATGAGCACTGACTTGGAGCTGACCGCCCCGGACATGGGGCTGCAGTTTCATGGAGGATTGGGATTGTTTTTATGTTTGTGTGGTTCTTTTTTTGTCTTTTGGGGTTTTGGGGGGTTTGTTTTGTTTTGTTGTTCGGATTGTTCTACCTCATTTCCTGGGCAGGGTTCCAGTCAGTGCCTACACTGCTGTCCCTGTGAGGTGTCCCTGCCATCCGGGGACTTGGAAGCCTCCACAGTGCAGGGGTTCCAGAGCCACACGTCTGTGCTGGAGCCACACCGGCAGAAGGAATGCCTGGGGCTGGCAGGGGGGTGAGGGTGGGGCTCCATTTCACTCGGTTCCAGAGTTAAGTCACACGTGATTGCAGCTTGCAGCTAAACAGCTGGAACTTTTTTTTTTCTTCATTCCAACCTCTGCAAGTCCAAGAAGGCAGCTGGGAGGAGGCTGGGACGGATGCCACGTGAGCCAGATGGCTACACCCACGTCCACTCCCTGCTCTGCCAAAGGCCTTCCACCCTGGGCATTCGGATTCCCGGGTGATCTGCCTCAGCCTGCCGCCCCCACTGTCCCTCGCGCACTTTGTGTGGTGGCCAAACTTAACTTGTCCTCATTCCTCATGCTCTGCTTTGTCTCTTCAGCATAGCCTTCTTCTCTTTCGTTCCCCCTTTGTGTGAGATGCTTTCCTCCTTCTGTTTGCTCAGAAAATGCTTACTGCACCTCCAAAGATACTTTCAAGCATTGGCTGTAAACCCAAATGACTCTCTCCCTCCTCTTGGTGCCCATGGCCCTGAGCCAATGGGAGCACAATCTCATCTGACCCTACGTTGTCATTGCTCCTGTGTCTGGGACCTCTGTCAGGGCAGGGTTTGGAATACGAAAAATAACTCCTCTGTGTGTGTGTTGTAAATTGTAAGGATTATCACAGCCCACGTGTGTTGAGCTCTGACTGTATGCTTGGCTCATCACAATCCTATGAGCCAGGCACTATTATCATGCCTCTGTCATGGATGGGAAAACTGAGGTACAGAAAGATTAGGTAAATTGCCTGAGGTTTGTAGAGCTAATAGGGAAAGACAAGTCAGGATTTAAACCCAGGTTGGCCTCACCATCTCTTTACTTTGCAACATATCCATTTTCTCAATACCCGTGACAAATTGCCATTTTTTTTCTGAAGTAAACTCTTAGCCCAAAGTGGGGCTTGAACTCATGACCCCGAGTTCAAGAGTTGCATGCTCTAGTGACTGAACCAGCCAGGTGCCCTAAGTTACCATTTTATTGATGAGAAAGCTGAAGCTCAGAGTGGCTAGAGAACTTAGAGACACCCTGCTGGAGAGTGGCCAAACTAGGATACTAAGGATACCATTGGGACATTGTCTGGTTTCCCAACACTCCCCAGCACTTCTTGTGATCCAACAGCCCCCACTGTCTGCACCCAACTCTCCCCATGAACTGTGTTGACTTCCACCCCCCCCTTCCAAGCAGTGTCTGGGGTTCACTCATTACCCACAGTCTTTGGACAAAACCAGGGAGCAGTCACCGCTGGGCTACACAACCTGAGTGTCCTTAGAAGGCAGAGCAGGGGCAGGGAGCCCAAGTCTCTGCCCGCTGCAGGGGGCAGGTGGCCAGGTGTGAGGCCGTGTCATAACTCTGAACCAAGACCCTGAGGGCATCTATGAAAGGGACATAGGATAGGACTGGGCTAAGGACAGGTCCAGGGATAGCAACTGTTATGAAAGTGTTTTATAGACAAAGAAAGGTATTAGGGACAATAAATTGCTAGCTTGGGCAATCAGCACACATTTGTAGGGTCCGTTATGTGCCAGGCACAGGGCTGTGTGCTGGGGACTCAGTAGGGAGCAAAAGCACACTTTCTGCCCTCATGAACCTTCTTGCACAGTGCAGGAAATTTGGGACCCATAATTTTCCTCCTACCTCTTTACCATGAGAATGGAGTCCCCCTGCTTCCCCTGATTCAGTCATTTCTTTATCCAGCAAGTATTTTTTTAAACTGAAATTCAATTAGCCAACATAGAGTACCTCGTTAGTTTCAGATGTAGTGTTCAATAATTCATCAGTTGCGTATGACACCCAGGACTCATCAGATCACGTGCCTCCTTAATGCTCATCAACCAGTTACCCAACAAGTATTCACCAAGTGCCCCCTATGAGCCAGCCCTGTGCTCAGTGTAGAGAACATATTCGTGAACAAAACCTGTCCTCTTGGAGCTTCCAGTCCATGGATAACTAATAAACAAGGAAACACACAGGAAGTGTTGACTTTGGAAAATCAAAAGTGGAGGGGAGGTGGAACAGATGAGGGGGACCCTGAGTGGCTGAAGGGAGGAGAGACCGTCTTTCTGTCCCCGTGGGAAGTGTGCATGGATGTGGGTTCAGGGAGATACGGGAACAGGACAAGGGAATGTGTGTGGAGGAGGGAGGAGGGAGGAGAAGTTGGCGACCAGTTATCTTAGAAGGAAGGACCAGGATCTGAATAGAGAAACAAGAAGAACTCCGGGAGGTGTGTGCCCAGGGACTCCTGCGTCCCAAGGTCACAGTGAGACCAGAGACAGCCCTCAGGTTATCTGACTTGCTTCTCCTCAGGTGCAGGAACCGCGTAGATGGACGAATGGGTTCAGCCAGGGTGTGGCGTTTCTAGGATACATCCATGCATTCTTGATACCTCTCTTTTCAAGAGGTAGCCCCAATTCCCCTCTCCTTGAGTGCGAACTGGGCTCGGTAATTCACTTTTAATGAGTAGATTCAAACAAAAGTGATGGCGTGACTTGTGAGACTTGGCTTCCTGTGTGCTCTCTGTCTTGGGTCAACTCACTCTGGGGGAAGCCAGATGCCATGGCAGGAAGACAAGCAAGCAGCCCTCTGGATAGGACCATGTGGTGTGCAATGGAGGCCCTGCAGCCCCCAGCCATGTGAATGAGCCCACAAAGAGGGGGACCCCCTGCAAACCTCCGGCCTCTACCAAACCTTCCAATGATGGTAGTTCTGGCTGACATCTTGACTGCAAACCTCATGAGACACAGTGAGTCAGAACTTCCTAGCTCTGTTTCTTCTGAACTGCCTAATGC
Organism: Lontra canadensis; assembly: GCF_010015895.1. NCBI lineage: Eukaryota > Metazoa > Chordata > Mammalia > Carnivora > Mustelidae > Lontra > Lontra canadensis. Next base: position 4,864,409 of record NW_022631060.1, read on the forward strand.
ACGGAACAGCGAGGTAGTATATTCTTTTTTTGAAAGTTCTGGGATAACTTTTATACAACAGCAGATAACAAATACACCAGCATCTTCAATAGAGAGGAACAATTGGAGGGCAGGCTTCCACCCGGTTATGCAAGAGCCCAGGTTCCTTCCGTCTTGTGGCTCTGCCATCCCCTGGGCAGCCTTGGAGCTCCCTGGAGATCTGCACTGGGCTGGAATTCTGGGATATAGGAAGTGAGGGAGATGGTTAGGGCAGTTTTCAAAGACCACAGCTGGTAATAAGTAATAAAAAATAATGAAAAATGGGATGAGGAAATGACATTTAGGATAGAACCGAAAGAGAATTAGAGCATGGGGTGGGGGGAAGGGGAAGAGGAACAAGGATCGGTAGGAAGACCCTCTGGTCCGAAAGTGTGGTTGAATTATAGGAAACAAGGAAAATCCCTGAGTGATGAGCTTGCGGAGTGAGGCACAGAACGGCTGAAAATGAGTCTGAAGAGGGGAGTGGAGACTGAGCACACTTGACCTAAACAGCCAGATGAGGGTCAGTGGGGAGGTGCTGCAGGGTTTGACCTGGAGGAGGAGGAGCAGGTCTGGGAAATGTCATCATGGCCACAGCAGAGGGAGGGACTGGCGGAGGGAAGGGGGTGGCAGCTGGAGCAGGAAGAGTGGTCAGGAAGCTGATGCAGCATTCAGAAGGAGATAAAAACAGCCTGCTCTGGTCTAGGGAGGGTGGACAGACACCCCGAAGGCAAGAGAGGGCCAGGAGGCGGTACTTTAGTAAATGGGGGAGAGAGAAAAAGGGAGGAGCCAAGCAGCCCCAGGCTTCTGAGTGGAAGATAGAATTATTCTCTAAGATGGGGAATCCCAGAGATGGCAGGTTGAGAGGAAGCCTGAGTTCACTTTTTAAAATTATGAAATACTTGGTTTGTACAAAATAATTGATGTCAGATATACATAAGCAATGGAGTGAAATAACAAACACCTGGCTGGGAAAACAGAACAGTGACATCGCTGTTTCCCCATTTCCTCTTTCCAGCACATCTCCCCGACCCCCACAACCCTATTTTATATTATTTTCAAAGTCATTACCTCACTATCATGTTTCTCATAAACTTGAGTGGCTGTTTTATTATAAAGATGCTTGCCAAAATGTTCCAGTTAAGAATTGAAAGGATTTTCTTTTTTTTTTTTTTTAAAGATTTTATTTATTTATTTGACAGACAGAGATCACAAGTAGGCAGAGAGGCAGCAGAGGGGGGGGGGGAAGCAGGCTCACCGAGGAGCAGAGAGTCCAACATGGGGCTCCATCCCAAGACCCTAGGATCATGACCCAAGCTGAAGGTAGGGGCTTTAACCCACTGAGCCACCCAGGTGCCCCATGGATTTGCTTTTTCAGTATGAAGCTGACTGCATGCCCAATAAAGATCCCAGGATTTAGATCCTGTTTCAACAACTGACTCAAAATTTCTGCCCAGACCCTACCTCTCTTGTTGCTCTTGGCCACATGTCCGCTACTGGTGCAATGTGTCCCATGGGGTGGGTTTCACTGGGCATGGGAAGATGCACTTTGTGCCGTCATTGAAGGGCTGCAATTTTTCTTCTCTAAACTGTTAAATGGCTAAATTGCATTCATTAAATTTCTCATCTCTAACCTGGCCTATTGATTGATCGATCGATTGATTTTAAGAAGGCTCCATGCCCAGCTTGGAGCCCAATGTGGGGGCCTGAACTTGAGACCCTGAGATCAAGATCTGAGCTGAGATCAAGAGTCAGATGCTTAAACCATTGAGCCACCCAGGTGCCCAATAACCTGGCCTTTTTAGAATAAATCTAATTTGCGCACAATGTGTTATCTTTTCTATATATTATTAGATTCAGTTTACTATTGATTTGCTTGGGGTTTTTACGTCTATGTTCTGAAGCTGCAGAATTTCTTATGTAGTCTTTATTGACTTTTTTGGTATCAAGTATGGTACCCTGATGATGTGTGGAGGAAGGGCCCTTTTTTTTTTTTTTTCTATATTCTGGAAAGATTTGTGTGAGATGCAATTATTTATTTTTTGAATTGTAGTTAATCTTACTGGTGGAACCATATAGGCCTGGAGTTTTCTTTATAAGATTTTGTCTAATGATTCAATTTGTTTACTGTTATAGGACTAAGCAGGATTTCTATTTCCAATGTTTTAGTTTCGGTGAATTGTATTTTTCTATAGGGACTTGTCTACTTTCATGTAAACAAATCTAAGTATATGAAATAAATATGTTTCTTTTTAAGATTTTATTTATTCAGTTATTTATTTGAGAGAGAAAGAGAGAGAATGCAAGTGGAGGGAGAGTCAGAGGGAGAGGATCTCAAGCCGACTCTAAGCTGAGTTCAGAGCACAATGTGGGGCTTAATCTCACAACAGTGAGATCATGACCTGAGCTGAAACCAAATCAGAGGCTTAACTGACTGAGCCACCCAGGCACCCCAGTATATGTTTTGTATATAAAATATAAATATAAAAGTTGTCATAATGTTGTTTATAATATCCTCATATATTTATTTTCTAATACCCATAGTTTTAGCTCCCTTTTCATTCCTATTATTGTTAATTTGTGCCTTCTCTCTCTCTCTTTGTTTTTTTAAGTTTTACTTATTTATTTGACAGAGAGAGACACAGTGAGAGAGGGAACACAAGCAGGGGAGTGGGAGAGGGAGAAGCAGGCTTCCTGCTGAGCGGGGAGCCCTATGCAGGGCCTGATCTGAGGACACTGGGATCATGACCTGAGCCAAAGGCAGACGCTTAATGACTGAGCCACCCCGGCACCCCTGTGCCTTCTCTTTTAAAAATTTCTCTGAATCAGTCTTGCCAGAGATTTGTTGATCTTATGGGTATTATCAAAGAACCCAATTTTGACTTTTAAATTTGTCCTCTTTTATTAATTTCTGCTCTTTATTATTGTATTCCTTCAACTTTCATTAGGCATATTTTGGTTCCTTTTTAAAAAACTCTTTATTTTGAAATAATTTTAGGCTTACAAAAAAATGAAAAAACAGTGCAAAGAGTTCCTGTATACCCTTCACCAAACTTCTCTTAATGCTGACATCTTACACAACCACAGGACTATTCTTGAAACCGGAAATGAACAGCGCTACAATACTATTAGCTAATCTGTAAACCTTGTTTTAATTGTGCCAACAGTCCCATTAGTGTCTTTTTCTGGGTCCACAATCCAATCCAGGATTCCAAATTGCATATCATTGGCATATTATTCATTGTTATGTAACAGTTATACTAAAACTTTGTAGCTTAAAACAACAAATATTTATTGTCTCATAGTTTCTGTGGGTCAGGAATTTAGGAGCTGCTTAGGTGGGTCCCTTCTTGGTCAGGGTCTCTGATGATGTTGAATTCATGATGTTAGCCAGGACTGCCCTAGCCTGGAAACGAACCATTTCTCCAAAGAGCCCCAAATACGTTTATTGGAGAATGGAACTGAAGAACTACGATCTGGATATTGGCCGTGCTCACGGCTGCTGGAGGCCATTTTCTCTAGGACTTGTCAGTGTGTAGAGTAGGGATATAATTATGCCTCCATACATCTCTTTGTTTCTAGATCTATTCCTCTGTGTGTGTGTGTGTGTTTACATATATTGTGCATGTGTTACATGTGTCATGTTATATATGTGTTTAACATATATGCAGATCATGAATTTATACTAATGCTTTTGATTCCAATCCAACACACCCTTTTCCTTATTCTAACAGTGAGAAATCCACAGGGTGTTACTTAATGCTTAATACAAGTATAAACATTAGATAGTTTCAGAATTCTAACCCATACCAGTCTAAAAAACAAATACTGTAATTCGAGTATAATACCTGTGTTGTTCAGTACCTCTGTCTTTTGCCTTACAGTATGTGGTCAAAATACTAGTATCTAAAGTGACTTAGGGGAATTTTTTGTCTTCCCCACTCCTTTCAGTGTGGTTATGCTACTTGTGTTTTTAAGATTTATTTATTTATTTTACAGACAGAGATCACAAGTAGGCAGAGAGGCAGGCGGGGGCGGGGGTGGAGAAGCAGGCTCCCTGCCGAGCAGAGAGTCTGATGTGGGGCTCGATCCCAGGACCCTTGGATCATAACCAGAGGCTTGACCCACTGAGCCACCCAGGCGCCCCATGTTACTTATTTTTAATGCAGTGAAGTTCATGTCTTTCTATTTATTTTCCTTTTTGGGCACCCCCCCATAGTCCAGTTGGTTTTCTTTATTTATTGTTTTGGGGGTAGGGAGACATTAACATGGGTCTAAGTGTCAGCACTTTACAAAAACATACTCAGAGAAGGGTCATTCTTCCCTAATCCCTTCTATGCCATTTCCATTCCTGGCTTCTTTCTAACCTGTTCCCACCTACTCCATAAAGGTAATAAATGTCATCAGTTCTGGTTTTATCTGTCTTTTTTTTTTTTTTTGCACAAATATCCCATTTTTTGCACAAATGGATAGATACAGGTATATTTTCTTATAACCCCTCCTTCTTGCATAATGGATAACATCCTATATGCTGGAAATTACTCCCTTGTGGTTCATAGAGATTTTCTTCATTATTTTTATTTGTTTTTAAATTTTATTTATTTATTTGTTTGCTTATTTGTTTGAGAGAGCAGGGAGGGGCAGCAGGGGGAGAGAGAGAGAGAGAATCTCAAACAGACTCCATGCTGAGCTCAGAGTATGATGCAGGGCTCGATCTCATGAGCCTGAGATCATGACAAGCTGAAAAATCAAGAGTTGGTCACTCAACCAACTGAGCCATCCAGGTGCCCCCCTTTTTCCCCTTTTATAGCTGCATAGTATTCCATTGTGTGGACGTACCAAATCCCCTCACTCATCTCCCATGCACGAGATAGTATGTAAAGCGTGTTTCAATTATTTGCAATGACAAACAATGCTTCAATAAATAACCTTGTGCATATATATTTTCATATTGTTGGAGGTGTACATCAGGGGAAATTCCTGGAAGTGGCATTACTGGGCCACAAAGTAAGTACACACGTAGCTTTGTTAGACGTGCCAAATTTCCCTACAGAGGGGTCACACAGTTCCCGTTTCCAGTGGCAACATGGGAAGGTCTGTTTCACCACAGCCTCGCCAACAAAATATGTTGTCATATTGTTTACTTTTTACCAATCTGGTAGGTGTTTTGGTGTTGATTTAATTTGATTTATTTGAGTTTGGACATTTTTTCATACGTTTGAAAATGATTCTTATGTCTTTTATTCAGTGAATTTTCTGTTGTGATCTCTTCCCCATTTTTAAAAATCTGGGTTTTAGTCTTTTGCCTCACAATTTGTAATAGTTCTTTCTATACTAAGGACACGGGTTGAAAAGTTTTCTCTTAATTTGTCCGGTGTCTTCCTTTGTTCAGAAGCTTTTGTTTTCTAGTTTGTATACAATGTTCCTTTTGCTGGGATGTTTTATGTGGATCAGGGATTAGCATGAGATCATTTCAACCCAAGCAAAAGTCTCCTCTTCTGAAGGCTTTAAAATAAAGGACATTTATTATTTCATACAACGAGAAGCTTGAGTAGGTGGTAAATGCCTCTGGTAATTAAGAGGTTCAATGATGTCATCAGAGATCCAGGATTTTCTTATCTTTCTCCCCTGACATTCTCAACGTGTTGATTTTTGTCTCCTGACCTGTCCTCTCAGGGTCCTAAGATGGCCATCACAGCTTCTTCATGTTTTCACCGGGCAAAACTATTTTCTTCACATGAGGTGGTCGAATTTATTAATCTTCTCTTTTACTGTCTCTGGATTTTGAATCAGAGTTAGAAAGGCCGTCTCTACTCAGAGGGGAATAAGAAAATCACTCATATTTTCTTCCAGTACTTCTATGGTTTTATATTTGACATTTCAACTCCTGATACACCCGAAGTGTATTCTCAGCTAGAGTGTAAAGAATGGGTCTTTTTTTTCTTCTTTGTCCAGATGGCTAGTGTTGGACCCACACCATTTATTATAAAGGCCACCTTTTCTCCAGTGGATTTGAGATCCCTCCTGTGCCTCCTGTCCCACACCAGATTTCCATTGTACTGCGGTTAGGTTTTCTCTTCTATTCTGCTGGTTTGCCTTTTCCTGTACCCCTACCACATTGTGTTACTTGCAGAGGCTTTATACTTGTTTTAATGTCTACTAGGACTGGTCTTCTGTCTAGCGATCTATTGTTGTGATAGCTATTTATCTCCTGTGTTCTAGCAACTTCTGTGGGCGCCTGGAATCTGGGTGCGGCCTCATTGAGGGCTCTGGCTCGAGGTGTCTCATGAGCTCATCTTAATGAGTTAACTTAATGAGTTAAGCAAGGCTGCAGTCAACTCAAGGCTCTGCGGAGGCCAAAGCTTAAGAGAGTCCCCTTCTAAGCTCCCTCACACGGCTATGAGCAGGCCTCAGCTCCTCCCCAGTTGGAGACCAAGGTTCCTCGTCGCGTGGGCCTCTCTGTGGGACTGCTTACAGCACGGCTTCCCTCAGAATAACTGATCCAAGAGAGAGGAAGTGAGAAAGGCTCTACCGCCCTTTTCTTTCTTTCTTTTTTTTTTTTTTTTAAGATTTTATTTATTTATTTGACAGAGAGAGAGAGAGATCACAAGTAAGCAGAGAGGCAGGCAGAGAGAGGAGGAAGCAGGCTCCCCACTGAGCAGAGAGCCCGATGCCGGGCTTGATCCAAGGACCTGGAATCATGACCTGAGCCAAAAGCAGAGGCTTTAACCCACTGAGCCATCCAGGCATCCCTATTGCCCTTTTCTTAAACAAGTGAGCTGGTACTTTTTTCTATTTTCTAATTTTTCTGAAAATCCAAGTCCAATTTTTATTCTTCAATCCATTCATCTTTGTTTTTGTTTTTATTTTTAATTGTTTCCCCATTTGTACTTTCTTTGGGTTTACTTTGTAGCTCTTTCTCTAACTTTGAGCTGGGAATTCACATTCATTTCTTTTCATTCTCTCATTTTAATGGTGAAAGTGTTTAGTGCAGCAAACTTCCCTCTGATTGTTGCTTTCAACAGATTTCACAGAATCCAATAGGGAGGATTCTTATTCTCATTATTTTTTAGAAATTGGTATTGCAGTTTGCTTTTGGTTTTGCCTTATTAATCATTTCTTATTTTATTATGTGCTCAGACAATATTGTTTATAATGTTTCTATGTTATTGAACTTACCGATGATTTCTTTGTGAACTGAAATGTGATATGTTCTTTTTTTGGGGGGGGGTACTTTTTGTTGGACTTGTGGTTGTTTTTTTCGGTGAGGGGAGATCTTGTCAGTTGATGTCTATTTTATTTTCTGATTTTTTGTGTGTGTTTGTATTATGTATTAGTAGGTTCCATTCCCAACATGGGGCTTGAACTCACAACCCTCAGATCAGTGTTGCATGCTCTACTAACTGATTCAGACGATGCCTCTACATTTCTTTCTTTCTTCATTTTTTTGTTTTTTGTTTTTTAAGATTTTATTTATTTATTTGACAGACAGATCACAAGTAGGCAGAGAGGCAGGCAGAGAGAGAGAGGGAGGTGGGCTCCCCGCTGAGCAGAGAGCCCTATGCGGGGCTCGATCCCAGGACCCTGAGATCATGACCTGAGCTGAAGGCAGAGGCTTAACTCACTGAGCCACCCAGGCACCCTCCCTTTTTTTTTGTTTTTAATAATAGCTCCATACAGATCTGTTAATAATCTTCTTTTTCATTTTTGTGGTATTGGAGGTTTTACAAGATTCCTAATTCAATAGCATACTCCTCTCAGTAGAGCAAAGTCTATGGTCTAGTGGATTTTCATTTATTTGTTGGGTGGGGAGAGGGATTTGTGGCCTCCAATATTTTGGTTTCTCTTTTGTCTTGTAAGATCCTAAATTTCCCCCCTTTTTTTTTTACCCCCTTCGCTACTCAACTGCTCCAGGATGCCTCTTGCTTGAAATTGGTTGAGTTGCGTTGTGCTCAAGAATTTAATCAATTTATTGGAAAGTGTTCTGGGTATGTTTTTCTGCATTTAGTGCAATGTTCTATATTGTCCACTAGGTCAAATTCGTTATTTCTTCCTATCTTTTATGCCTTTGGTAATTTTTTTGCCTGCACGGGCCGTCAAATCTTCTTTTTTTCCTTTTTTTATGTGCCATCAAATCTACAATTATGATTTGTCTGTTTTTCCTTGTGGTTTTATCCATTTATATAAATATATGTTTTATGTATCTATATACGAGTTTACCTATTTTTTAAAAAGATTTTATTTATTTGACAGAGAGAAAGAAATCACAAGAAGGCAGAGAGGCAGACAGAGAGAGAGGGAGAAGCAGGCTTCCTCCTGAGCAGAGAGCCCGATGCAGGTCTCAATCCCAGGACCCTGAGATCGTGACCTGAGCTGAAGGCAGAGGCTTAACCCACTGAGCTACCCAGGTGCCCTAAGTTTACCTATTTTTATTGCTTTATTGCTATTTATTTTTCCTTGTGGTTCTACATTTATATATGTATATATATATATATGTATATATATATATATATATTTACTTATCTTTTAAGATTTTATTTATTTATTTGACAGAGAGAGAGATCACAAGTAGGCAGAGAGGCAGGCGGTGGGGGGAAGCAGGCTCTTCACTGAGCAGAGAGCCCGATGCGGGGCTCCATCCCAGGACTCTGGGATCATGACCTGAGCTGAAGGCAGAGGCTTAACCGACTGAGCCACCCAGGTGCCCCATGGACAATATTTTTAAGAATAAATAAATTCTAAATTGCTATATATTTTAGAAATCATTATGGAAGCACCCTTTTCCTGCCTGGTAATGCTTTTAACCTGGAATTTGTTAATAGCTATACTAATGTAGCTATTTTAGCTTTCTTTTAGTATTTGCCTAATTTTTTTCTCTATCCTTGTACTTCCAAATTCTTTCTATCCTTTTTTTTTTTTTTCTTTTGAAAGAGCGCGAGCAATGTGGGGCAGGACAGATGGAGAGAGAGAATCCCAAGCAGGCTCCAAGCCCGGCAAGAAGCCTGACACACGGCTCGATCTCATGACCCTGAGATCACAACCTGAGCCGAAATCAAGAGGCAGCCGCCCAACCGACTGAGCCACCCAGGCGCCCCCATATCCTTGTGTTTCATGTGTATTTTTATACATAGCACACAGTGCTAATATACGATTTTATAAATAGCAAATTCAATAGCACAGCATAAATTATGCTGTAATAAATATAGTGGGTAGAATAGCAGCCTCTCAAAGATGTCTGCCTCCTAATTCCTGGAAACTGGGAATCTGACCTCAGATAGCAAAAAGTACTCTGGAGATGCGATTAAGTCTGGGATCTGGAGATGGAGAGATTATCGTGGGTTATCCAGGTGAGCTCAGTGTCATCATCAGGGTCCTTAAAAGTGGAAGTGGGGTCCGAGTTCGAGATTTGAAGCCATGGGGCTGCTCTCTGTGAAGACGGAGGGTGAGGCCATGAATCAAGGAATGCAGGCCAGGTCCACATGCAACCTCCAGAACCTACAATAGAACAGATTCATATAAAAGACAGTAGATTAGTTCTATTTCTGGCAATTTGTCACAGCAGCAAATAGAGATCTGATACAATAATAAGCAATTCCCAAATCTCAGTGGCTTTCAAAAACAAAAGTTTATCTCTTGCTCACAATCCATGCCCTTTACAGGTTGGCTCAGGAACCGTTCCATATCTTCTTTATTCCAGACTCCAGGCTAGAGAGGCTGTCCAGTGCAGCTGGAAAAGAGGAAGGGTAGAACCATCTTGGGGCTCCGACAGCTTCTGCTCAGATATGGCATAAACCATTTCTGCTCAAATTCCAGTAACTGAAGCAAGCCACCCTGGTAAGTATAAAAGGGGGTAGGGAGTAGAATTGTCCCAGAGGAAGGACACCTGTCTTATTGGGAGGAACTAGCATGCATAAAGCCCCTGGGGCAAGGATCGGGGGACAGAGTTCAGAGAAGAACTAAAGAAGCTGGTCTACCTGGAGGGTGGGAGAGGGGCAGGGCCAGGGCCGGGGTCAGAGAGAGGAGCAAGACCAGAGAATGCAGGGCCTGGAAAGCCATCAGTTCATCCCCGGAATGTGAGCAGAGGGCTACACAGTAGGCTCTGAGTCAGGGCTGGAAGCTTGGGGACAGACAAAGCTGACCAGGTCCCTGATCTAAAGGCACTGATGTACTGGGAGGTAACAAGAAAACGAGATGATTCCAGACAGTAATCATATCTAAGTACCACGGTTAAGGAGGTTGTATTTTATTAAAAAGACTATTTTTATTTTATTTTTAAGTTTTTACCAACTCCCCGCTGAGCAGGGAGCATGATGCGGGTCTCGATCCCAGGACCCTGAGATCACTACCAGAGCTAAGGCAGATGCTTAACCGACTGAGCCACCCAGGCGCTCCTGAAAGGACTATTTTTCAAAGATCACTGCAGCTCTAGGGAGGGCCAAGAGCACAAGAAGGCAGAGAGTACTCAGCAGACCACAGGGGTCATCAGGTAGGAGGTGATGGCCAGGGAGGCAGCTGCGGGGAGGTGGGCATGAACTAGGGAGGATTTTTGTGCGAGAATCCACAAGATGTAGTGATGAACTGGATGTCAGGGGTGCGAAAGAAAGTAAAAATACTTTCAAATTCTCACCCAAGTGGCGCCTGTGTGGCTCAGTGTGTTAAAGCCTCTGCCTTCGGTGCAAGTCACGGTCCCAGGGTCCTGGGATTGAGCCCCACATTGGGCTCTCTGCTCAGCGTGGAGCCTGCGTCCTCCTCTCTCTCTGCAAGCCTCTCTGCCTACTTGTGATCTCCGTCTGTCAAAAAAAAAAAAAAAAAAAAAAAATCCAAATTCTCACCGAAGAGGACACCACCCAGCAAGGGGAAGGAAGCAGCAGCATGACGAAATCTCACCCCAGAGCAAAACTTCTGTGCGCTTCTATTTACGTAAAGTTAAAAACAGGCAAAACTAACTGAGGTTAGAGTCCAGACCAGTGACTGGCCTTTGGGGAGCACGGGGGATGGGGGCGGTGGATAGAGACTGGGCAGGGCACGTGGGGTCCCCATCTACACAGGTGGGTTCTGAAAATTCATCACGGAACTCATTTGTGTTCTGTGTACTTTTCTATGTGGTTGACACCCGGCAATAAAAAATGTACTGAGAAACGACCCCTAATTTTGTTGTTACTATGTTGCTTTTGAACAACTGCTGGTAAGTGGCCGGAGAAAGGAGGAAGGAACGGTTCCTGGGGGCAGATAGTGAGTTAGGTGCCTAGAGAAAACAAGCAGAGGGCTGAGAGGCAGCGAGAGGTGTAAGTGTGGACGTGGGGGAGTGTCAGGGCTGGGAAGAGCCTCTGTGGCCTCTGGAAAGATCTACAGCCAGTGGAATAGACAAGGCAATTCAGGTAGCAAATCCAGGAGCGTGGGCCGAGAAGGGCGTCCAGAACCAGCCCTGGAAGTTTGGCTGCCCTCTACCTCCACGATTGTTCCATGGTGACCCTCCAAACATGCCCACTCAGGGCTCATCTCCAGCTCCTCCATCCTCCGGTCCCCACCCCTCCCCTGCTCCTGTCCCCTCCCCCCCTGCTCCTGTCCCCTCCCCCCCAGCCCCGAGACTCTGGCTTTTTCTTCTAGAGTGATCTGCCCTTGGCTGCCTCTCTCCTCTCTTGTTTTTGTCTCTCTGGGGCTCCTTGAGGCCCTCAAATGGGAGAACCCCTACCTTTGAAATCCCACAGTTTATTAACAACAATCAATCACGGAACATCATCAAAAATGAAAGCCGTGCTCCGTGAAAGACAACAGTAAGAGGCAAAATGACAAGCTATAGTTTGGGAGAAAATATTTACAAATCACTTATCTGACAAAAGCTTGCACTGAGAATATGTAAAGAATGCTCCAGACTTGACGGTAAGAAAACAAACAATCCAATTAACAAACAGGAACAGATCCCAAGAAACACTTGACCAGAGAAGATGCACGGATGCAAAATGTATGCATGTCCCAGGGCTGCCATGTAGCAAAGCACCATGAGTGGGAGTGCTTCAGGGAAAAATCTACTATCTCCGCCGTTGGAGGTCAGAAGCCCAAAATCAAGGTGTTAGTGGCTCCATGCTGTCTCTCTGGTGGGTGCAAGCAAACTTTGGTGTTCTCTGGATGGCAGTCACAACGTTCTGGTGTCTGCCTCTGCTGTTACATGGCTGTCTTTGGTCTGGGGATCTTATCTGAGACAGAGAGAGAGAGAGAGCGTGAGCACCGGACAAGGGGCAGAGGGAGAGAGAGAATCTTTATCAGACTCCCTACTGAGCCTGGAGCCCGTGCAGGGCTCAATCTCATGACCTTAATGAGATCATGACCTTGATGAGATCATGACCTGAGCCCAAACCAGGAGTCAGATGTTCCACCAGCTGAGCCATCCAGGGCCCCCTTACTCTCCACCCCATGCATCTGTCTTCACCTGGTGTTCTCCTCTCTGTGTCTGTCTCCACGGCTCTTCCCTTCTAAGGACCCCAGTCATACTAGACTAGGGCTTACCCTTATCAAGTCTGATCTCATCTTTACCTGATTACATCTGCAGAGACCCTGTTCCCAAATAACATCACATTCACAGGAAATGGAGGAGGGAGGGCTAACATCTCTTGGTGGGGAAGAGGGCAACAATATACTCCACAATTGAAAATAAGCACACAAAAAGATGTTCAGTATCATTAGCCGTTAGGGAAATGCAAATTAAATCCACACGACTAAGGAAACCACATAAGTAAGTATGGTTAGACACAGAAATGCGTGACACATTATACAAAGAGTTCCAGTAAAGATTGTTATTTTTTTTAAAGATTTTTTCTTTAAAGATTTTATTTATTTATTTGACAAAGAGATCACAAGTAGGCAGAGAGGCAGGCAGAAAGAGAGAGGAGGAAGCAGGCTTCCCGCTGGGCAGAGAACCTGATGTGGGGCTCAATCCCAGGACCCTGAGATCATGACCTGAGCTGAAGGCAGAGGCTTAACCCACTGAGCCACCCAAGTGCCCCAAAGATTATTGAATTAGAATTTGTTGCTTAGAAATCCAGTTATCGAAAGTTTATATGTAGAGGATGTCAGAATAATAAAAAATAATAAAATAATAAAATAAAATAAGAAAATAATACATAAATAAAACAAAAATAATAAAATAACTAAAAGAGAGAAGTTATATATTCCTTTACAGGTAGAAATACCTAGAAGGGAGTGAAAAGAAAGAAAAACAAACCATAGGTCTAAAATAAAGAATACTGACAATACAAAAACTGTCTCTGAAAAAGTTTCAGTCTCTTATAAAGTTAAACATACATTTACAGTATGACTCCCCCTAGGTGTTTATCCTAGAGAAACAAAAACGTATGGCCATGTAAAGACCGTACACAAACGTTCACAGCAGCTTTATCTGTAATAGCCCGTACTGGAGACAACCCATTCCGAACTGTGGAATACTAGTTGGTAATAAAAATACATGGTCATGGGATGCCTGGGTGGCTCAGTCGGTTAAGCGTCTGCCTTCGGCTCAAGTAGTGATTCCAGGGTCCTAAGATCAAGTCCCTAATCAGGCTCCTTGCGCGGCGGGGAGCCTGCTTCTTCCTCTACCTCTGCCTACAGCTTTCCTGCTTGTGTTCTCTCTCTCTCTCTGACAAACAAACAAATACATAAAATCTTTAAAAAAAACAAAACATGGTCATAAAAAGGAACGAAACTTTGATAACACCCAGCAACCTGGGCAGATGAAACGCAGAGTGAAAAATCCAGCCTCCAAGGTCACATCCAGTATGATTCTAATTGTGTAATGTTCTTACGGTGAGGACACAGGAATGGTTGCTGGAGGCGGGTGGGGCAGAGGGTGTGCCTCTGAAGGATTGGTGAGGGAGCTCCTCTGGGTGATGGAATTGTTTGTATCTTGCTTGGGGTTGTAGATACACCAGTCCAAGCATGTGATAACATTTATAGAACCAGACACCAAACAAATGAGTGCTTGTCAAAACTGATGAAATCTGGATGAGGTGCACAGTTTTGTTATACCAATGTCAATTTCCTGGTTCTCAGTGTTTTCTGGTTATGTAAGATGTTAGCATTGGGGGAAACTGGGCGAAGAGGACACAAAACCTTTCCATACTTTTCCTTTTTTTTTTTTTTTAAGGGGCATGAGAGTGGGGGAGGGGCAGAGAGAGAGGAAGAGAGAATTGTAAGCAGGCATCCCGTTCAGTGCAGAGCCCTGTGTGGGGCTGGATCTCATGACCCTGAGATTACCACCCGAGCCGAAATCAAGAGTTGGATGCTTAACCGACTGAGCCACCCAAGCGCCCCTCCATACTTTTTAGGCAACACCTATGTGAGTCGAAAATTCTTTCAAAATGAAAAACGAAAACGTTCTCTCCAGTGTGGAGCGTGGAACCCAAGGCTGGCACTGAGGGATTGGGCCTGAAGTCATCCGGAGGCTTCTTTGTACCCACCTGCTGAGGGTGGGAGGCTGAAAACACAGTTGGTCTGGGGAATTCGTTCATTCATTCATTCATTCGTTCGTTTGTTCTGAACACCTTCTCTGTGTCAGGCTCTGTCCGGAAACAGCGCTAGACCAGACAGCCAGGCTCCGTGGTTTAGGCTTCAGCGTGGGGCCTAGGCCAGACCGCCAGGTTGAAATGTGGCCCTCCCCTCACTAGCTACGTGGCCAGCAGTGAGTTACATAACCTCCCAGGGACCATCCAAACTCTGGGGTTTAGTTGTTGTCCTTCTGATCTGTAAAACGAAGCCACTAACCATATCCACGTCGTGGGTGGTCGTGACGAACATGGGAACTGATTCAGTTATAGGCTCTTTAGTGACATGTTTAGGGGACTTGCTATGACCGTGGGGGTCACAGCTTCCTTTCCGGGGAGGCCAACATCAAATACACAAGGGGAAACACAGACATGGCATCCCCCCACCCCACACACACAAGCAGGGCGGCCTGATGGGACCTGGTAGTCGGGGAGAGGCTCAGCAGCCTCAGGGAGCATAGGAGGTGGCCCTAAGGAGAGGACTCAGACCAGAGAGACAAAGAAAGGAGAGATTCAGAGATACTCACAGAGACTCAGAAACCCAGAGATTCTAAGGCACACAGAAACTGAGAGATGTCCAGAGATCCAGAGTGACCAAGAGATCCAAAGATGCATATAGAGACACAGACACTGAGAGAGACCCAGAGATCCAGAGACACCTGGAGAGATCCAGAGACACCAAGAAACCCCAAGACACGGAGACACCAAGAGACCCCAAAATACCCAGATACCCAGAAATGCAGAGAGATTGAGAGACACAGAGATCAAGAGATTAATGGATTCAGAAACCGACAGAGACGAAGGGACGCAGAACAGGAGGGAGAGTCCCTAGGAATGAAAAGTCACACTGGCAGCCAGGGTCAAAGCCTGAGACTGGGAGCAAAGCCAAGACGGCTGCTGAGTGTCCAACAGTGAACAGTGGCACTGTGGCAACTGAGGTCCACAGACCTGGCCTCCACACTGGGCCCGCCACATTCCTTCCCTCCTTCCCTCAAACGTCGGCAGGTTGAGGCCCCAGTGAGCCTCAGTTTCGCATCTGAAAAATGTCAGTGAGAACCACAAAACCGACCTGGCAGCGGCAGATGTGTTGGTCATGTGACTTGAGCCCACTTATGTTGTCACCACTGGTGGGATTTGAAGCATAAATGATTCAACTTCTTTCTGGCCTCCATTTTTATTGAATACATATTTTATTTTATTTAAAGATTAATTTATTTGAGAGAGAATGAGAGCAAGAGAGTTCAGAGAGGGAGAGTCAGAGGGAGAAGCAGGCTCCCCACAGAGCAGGGAGCCAGATGTGGGGACTCAGTCCCAGGACCCCGAGATCATGACCTGAGCAGAAGGCACATGCTCAACCGACTGAGCCACCCAGGTGATCGTAAATACGTATTTTAAAAGTCATCCGTTAGCACCTCTCACTCATTAGGGTGGCTACCAACAACAAAACAGAAAATAGCAATGTTGGCCACAATGCGAAGTTAGAACCCTCCGCCTCCGTTTGCGCGACTGCAAAATGGTGCGGTGGCTGTGGAAAACAGTCTGATGCTTCCTCAAAGAATTAAATATAGAATTACCACCTGACCCTTCTCAGTGTACACCTCAAAGAATGAACAGCCAGGTCTCGAGAAATTTGTACACTTATGCTCATGGCTGCCTTATTCACCAGAGCCAGGATGGGGGAAACAGCCTATGTGCCCAACGGTGAATGAATGGATAAGCAAACTGCGGTCTATCCGCGGAACAGAATATTACTCAGCCTTAAAGAGTTAGGAAATCCTGGGCGCCTGGGTGGCTCAGTGGGTTAAGCCGCTGCCTTCGGCTCAGGTCATGATCTCAGGGTTCTGGGATCGAGTCCCGCATCGGACTCTCTGCTCAGCAGGGAGTCTGCTTCCCTCTCTCTCTCTGCCTGCCTCTGTCTACTTGTGATCTCTCTCTGTCAAATAAATAAATAAAATCTTTAAAAAAAAAAAAAAGAGTTAGGAAATCCTGACATATGCCAGGGTGCGGATGAACCCTGAAGACATGCTAAGCGAAATAAGCTGGTCACAAAAAGACAACTCCTGTGTGATTCTCCTTGTAGGAGGCCCCTAGAGTAGCTGAATTCACAGACATAGAAAGCAGCATGGTGGTTACCCTGCACTGGGGGAGGGGAAGGGGAAGGGGGGGTGATTGTTTAATAGGTGTAGACACCCACTTTTGCGAGATAAAGCGTTCTGGAGATGGATGATGGTCATGTTTGCAAAACAGTATGAATGTACTTAAATCTACTCAAAAATGGCTAAGATACTAAATTGTACGTGATGTGTATTTGACCACAATAAAAAAAAAATGGGGGAAAAAGTGCCACCTGTCAAATGTGGAAAGTAATAAAGGTGCTGACTGACTGTCCCATAGGATTGTAGAGAGAGTAAATGACACAGTGAGGGCGGAAAGGCTTAAGGTGCGCACCAGGCTGGGGGCGGGGTTGGGGTGGGGTGGGGTGGGGTGGGAGGGGCTTGCTGGTCTTCGGCAAAGGCCTCTTGTCCTACCTTGGAGCCACTGCCTAGGGTCCCCCTGCCGCTCAAGGATCTTGGAAGGGGGATGTGGACTCTGGGAATTCTCATGCCAAGACACTCTCCTCTCTGGCTCCTAGGTTGTGAGGTTCCTGGATCTGAAACAAACACAGCCCCGGCCAACAACCCAGCCCCACCAAGGCACAATCAGTGAATGGTGCCCAGGCCTCATTTCCGGCCTGCCCCTTGGCTCCACCTTTATGAAGAGGTGGGGAGGGGGCCGTGTTGCCATTCTGGTCCTGGAGTCCCGCCGTCCTGCCTTTACTCCTCTTGCAGGTGATGAACCCTTGGAGAAGCTCTTACCTTGGGAGGCCGCAGCTGGGAGGCGAATGTGGAGACCAAGTTCACTCCACGCAGAGGTGGGTGGTGATGGCCCAAAGCCCCACCCCTCCCCAGGAAGGGGTCTGATTGGTGGAGGGCTGCAGGGGCGGAGCAGCGCCAGGAGGTATATAAATGCCGGCAGGGGGGCTGGAGTCATGCTGTAGGTAATCCCCTAGCTCAGGTAAGGCTGTTTGGAGAAGGGTGGGCTGCTTGTGGGAGCCTAGGTGGAGGTCCCCAGGTTGGTCACAGGGTGGTGCGCGGCAACTTCTGAGCCCCGGAGTTGGCGTCTCTCCCCGTAGCATGAAAATTTTGAGGTGACCCCACCTCACATGACTCTAAATGCAGGTATTGGTCTAATCACATCCCCCCTCTGGGCCTCACTTTCCTCTCCGTGAAGAAGGGGGTTGGTGGTCCTTCCAAGTATGCTGCTTTGGTGTGGGGTGAGGGGGGAGTTTGGGGGGCCAGAGGAGCAGTTAAACTCCTGGGCTTTGGGGGTCAGGCAGGCCCCATATTTAAGTGGCCATGAGACTTCCGCTCTTCACTTCCATGTTTGCTAGGTGGGTATTGACCTAGACCCACCTACCAGGAGGAAGAGAGAATGCCCTTAAAGAATTTAGCACAGCTCCAGGCACTTAGGAAGCCCTCCATGGGCCCTGTTGCTTCTTGGCTTCCTCCCTGGCCCGGCCTGGGGTGCCGGAATGGAGTGGGGGGGGGTGCTGCTGCTGCTACGGGCTCCAGGGACTCTGCTGCTTTTCGGGCCTCCTCACCCCACACAGAGGCCAGTTTCTGTCTGCTCCCAGCACCGCCCCGCCCCCCACCCCGAGTCTCCACGCCCATCTCCCCACCTCCTGGAGGTCCTCTGTCAGGCCAGCCTCATCAAACCCCTGGATTTGTGGGAGGCAAGGAGGGTAGGTGCTAAATCCGGAGGCTGCTTTCTCTGCAGGCCGTCCTGCCCCGCCCCACCTGCTTCCACCCACTGTGAGATGAACGACACTCAAGACTTGGCCACTTTGCCCCCGGTTGCCACCCAGGTGAAGCTGGGGGGCTGGAGCCGTCCAGGTGGGGGGAGTGGGTCTGTCCATCAGCGCCCGCACCAGGAGCTCCAGGCCTTTCTCAACCTGCTGGGTGAGTTCACTTGGGGGCCGGCATGAAAGGGGCTGTGGGGCCTGGCATTGACATCAGGATGAGAGGTAGGATCTCACTTGCCCTCACTCACCTCTGAAATCTCTGTCCCTTCCCTTTGCAGGTGACCCCAGTGTGGCAAGGGGAAGGGAGGGGTCCTGGCAGAATGTGGGTTCAGCTGAGGCTTGGGCTTTGGAACCCTGAAGCCACTCTTGTCTTGTGGGGGCCGATGGTAACCCCAGTCCACCATCTCTCTTCTCTACTGCAGAGCACAGCTTCCTCCAGGAATTCCTTTCCAAAGATCCCTGTTTCCAGATTTCAGATAAGGTGAGGTGACACCGTGGGAGTAGAGCCCACTCCCCCACTCTTCTGTTCCTTCCTGTAACCTCTCCCCCTTTCTGGGTCTGCAGTATCTTCTGGCCATGGTGCTGGTCTACTTCCGGCGCGCCAACCTGAAGCTCCACGAGTACACCCACAGCAACCTGTTCCTGGCTCTGTGAGTGGCCAGGGCGGGCAGTGGAGACGCTAGCTGGGGGTTGTGGGATGTGGGTTGTGGGATGTGGGGGGGGGGCACAGGCTTATGGCCTCTGCTCGCTGCCCACCAGGTTTCTCGCCAATGACATGGAGGAGGATGTGGAGGACCCCAAATGTGTGATTTTTCTGTGGGCCCTGGGAAAAGACTGGCATCTCCGGGTGGCGGATTTCCTGCATCAAAGGGATAAGCTGTGGGCCCGGATGGGCTTCCGGGCCATGGTGAGCCGCGAGTGTTGTGAGGAGGTGAGGCCCCACCATCGTTCTGGGGTGGGGGGCACAAGGCTGGACCTCCCACCCCCTATTTACTATGTACTCTACTCACACCAGGTCATGGCCAAGGAGCCATCCCACTGGGCCTGGACTCGAGAGCGGCACCCCCAGCACGGTGGGGCTCAGAGGGGTCCAAAGGCCCAGGTCCTCCTTCCTGGGCCCCCCAGCCCCTCGCCACCTCCCTGTTCCCTCCATGGCCAGCCCCCTTCCCACAGCCAGTGCTGCCACCAGCCCCACCCGGTGCCTGTCTTATCCAAGTGCCCTTCCCCAAACCCTGAGTGGCATTGCCCTCCCCTCCAAGCTTGTCTCTCAGTGGCTGAAGACCCCTTGGCGGGGGGCTTCCTCATCATCCCGCCCCCCCAACTACAGCTGGAGCCGGGCACCTACACTCTCCACAGTGAGTTGGGGACAGCAGCTGGGGCTGGGCTTGGGAGCCTAGGAGGCAGGTGTGGGGCCTGATAAAATGGGAAGAAGGGACATAGGACCTGGGGCCCCTGTCCCAGCCCTGCCACCTCCTAGCTGTGTGCATGTGGTAAGTTTCTTCTCTGATGAGCCTCTTCGTCCTTTCTCCCCAGTCCTCCCGAAGCCTCCACCATGCCCTGGGTGCTGACACTTGCAGGATGAAGAGTAGCCCACTTGCTTGCCTGCTGACCCAAGGCCCACTAGCTATGGGCCCCCCACCCCAGCCTTCTGTCCTATTGACGTCAGGCTGGCTGAGCTGCCCAGGCCCCCTGTCACCTCCTCCCAGATGCACCCACTCTGACCCTGGCCCCTCTAATAAACTCGTGTCCATAGGACACCGACTGTGCTTAGGCCCTGGCCTGGCTCCTTGACCCAGGGCAGGGGTGGGGAGGGAATGGGAGGAGAAGGGGGTCTGCCAACTTTAAGCGCCAGTGATGGAGACTCATGAGTACAGGCTCTGATAACAATTCCCTTTTCCAGTGACGACCAGTCACCCAACCTCACTTTCCCTTCTATAACATCACCTGTGCATGTTGTCTGTGAGGTCGAATGACAAGAGGTATTCTTTTTTTAAAGATTTTATTTGTCAGAGAGAGAGAGCACAAGTCGGCAGAGTGGTAGGCAGAGGGAGAGGGAGAAGCAGGCTTCCCACTGAGCGAGGAGCCCCATGTGGGGTTCGATCCCAGGATCGACGTTTAAGCGACTGGGCCATCCAGGCGTGCCTGTTGTGAGGTTTGAGCACGGTAATCCTAGAAGTGTTTAGAAGTGTCTCAAGAATGGAGCTCGGAGGCAAGCCCTGGGTGTCACCAGTAGAGTGAGTGGCTGACTGGGGCAAGTCTGGAGGGGAGGGTGTGTTTGGGGAGCTGCTGGTCTGAAGCTGGTGAAGTCCACCAGCCCGGCCCCTCCTCCGAGGTCACTTTTATTTATTGCTAAATATACATTTAAGAAACATATTTTGAAGAAACTGTCAAACTGGTTTCCAGAGTGGTGACATCATTCTGAATTCCCACCAGTGGCCTTGGAGAGCTTCAGCTCTTTCACATCCTTGCCAACATGGTCAGTAGTTTTCTTTTCTTTTTAAAAAAGATTTTATTTATTTATTTGACAGAGATCACAAGTAGGCAGAGAGGCAGGCAGAGAGGGGGGGGGGGAAGCAGGCTCCCTGCTGAGCAGAGAGCCCGATGATGCGGGGCTCGATCCCAGCTCGATCCCAGGACCCTGAGATCATGACCTAAGCTGAAGGCAGAGGCTTAACCCGCTGAGCCACCCAGGTACCCCTCTCTCTGGTCTTTTATCTGCACCCCCTGCTTCCTCTCTTGCCCCCTCCAACCCACTCCCTTGCAACCTCCTTCTTCATCTGCACAAATCTGACAGCCTTCTATCCCTAGTAGAAGAAGATGGAAACTCCTATGGTTCACCTAGTCCCGCTATAACTCTCTCTCTCTCTCTCTCTGCTCAAGTTACATTATGCCTACTTTAGTTTCTCCACTGTGCCAACGCAGTTCCCCAACCTGGCATCTCCCCTATCCTCTCATACCTCCCTGTGTCTGATTTATGCCCACTCCTAACCCCTGGACTAGATAGGGCTTGGTATCAATTCTTCCTAATTATGGGGATCATAATTACATGAGTGAGCCCCTCCTTCAGAGGGGGTGTGGCCCCGGGTCTTCACCATCTTGGGCTCAAGTGAGCCCAGTCTGTGCACATATAGGAGATGGTCGGTGCCTATTTCATGAACAATCAAAGACAGTAGGAGTGATAGTTTTGTGAAGGTGATTCTGGGGACTGTGGGATATATAGGTCGACCCACATACCTCTCCAGAGCTTCTTTCTTCTTCCAGGCCCCCTTATTCCCGGTCATCTAGTTACAAGGAACACCTGCTGTTCCCCTCATTGCCATGTCTTCTCCCAGCCTCCCGCCCTTTGCATAAGCTGTGTTCCCCTGGGACACCCTCTCCAGCAATTCATTGCCTAGTTAACTAACTTCTACTTGTCCATCAGGGCTCAACTTCCCAACCACCAAAACCAGGGGACCAGGAGAGCCCATTCCCCCAGCGTGGGCTGGTGTGTCTTAGTCATGGGTCTCCCGCTGTGCAGAGGCTTTGGCAGGAAGGTTTAGCCAAGATTGGACACATGAATGCTGAATGGAGAAGAGCAAAGAGCCCTGGTTCCGGCCCCAGGTGAGGGGGCTCGGCAAGTTGCATCCTTCGGCCTCAGTTTCCCTCATCTGTAAAGTGAGGCTGTGAATGAGGTCGGGTTAAATCGGGGCTCTCACCCTTCTTGGGGTCATGTGTCCTAAAATCCTAGGAAAGGTGTGCACTGTTTCCCCAACAAAATGCTCGTGTATACATGGTAGGAGAGCGGCAGCAGCTGCTGGGCCCGGCCCCCGAGGTCAGCGAAAAGCCCTGAGCGGGGGGAACGCCGGTCCTCCACCCTCAGGCTCCGGGCTCTCCGACTTCTCCCAGCACAGCTCCGGAGGCAGGAGGCGGATCTGTCGGTCTAGCTTGGGCCCGCCGACCTGCCTGCAGCCTCTGCCGCCCCCTCCCGGGTAAGGCGGCATAAGGGCGCTCCCAGGTGGGTGGGCCGAGGACTCGGGGGCGCGGGCAGAGACGCCCACCTCTCGCCGGTTCCGGGTTCAAGAAACCCCCGAGCGCAAAAGGAAGATGGGTTCCCGCCATTGCCGGGCTCCGTCCCATTCTCGCCGCACACACCCGGGAAACCGAGGCCGGGAGGGGCCGGGACTCGCCCAAGGTCGCGCCGCGAGCGGGCCGGGGGGCGCGCGGAGCCGCTCGGGCAGGGTTGGAGGCGCCCCGAGCTGGGGTCACGGGGGCGGGTAGTGGGTGGCGGCGCGGAGCGGGGCTGCCGCGCGGCCCCGGCTGCCGTGTGGCCCGCGTCCGGCAGGGGTGCGCCCGCCGCCAGCCCGGCCCCTCCTCCGAGGCAATCTCAGCCCCGCGCTGGGGGCGCGGCGGGGCGGGCGGGGGGCGGCGGGAGGCGAGGCGTGCTGAGCCCCGGGGAATGCCCTCCGGGGGCGCCGCCTGGGGTGGGGCGGCCCGGCCCTGCAACTCGAGCCGCTGCCCCGGGTTAAAAATACCCCCGGCCCTGCCCTCCCCCGCGCTCCCCTCCTCCGCCCCCGCGGTGCCCTTCCGTCTGGGCCGCAGCGGCCCCTCCCCGGGCACCGCTGTGCCTTTCGCTAATCTGTCCTCGCGCGGGCTCGGCGGCGGTGGGAGGGGCGGGGAGACCCCGGGAGAGAGATAGCCGGAGAAGGGGACGCCGAGATAAGGGGGAGCCGAGGGGAAGCCGGGTAGGAGGCCGAGGAGGAGCTGGAGGAGGGAGGGGGAGAGGAGGGCGGAGGGGCCGCGGGAGGAGGGCGGGGAGGAGCGCTCTTCCTGGTTGGGCCCTGCCCTGAGCCGCCACCCGGGAAGGCAGCCGCAGGGACTGCAGCGATCCCCCAAACACTGCTCCCCCAGGTAAGGAGCTGGGTGGCCGTGCCAGGATTTCCCGACCTCTGGCCACTGCTCTCGGGCTGAGGGGCTGCCCCCTGCGCCGGGTCTTCTGAGTGCCCGGGACAGGGGCGGCGGCTCGGGAAGCGGCTCAGCCCAGGCAGCCGGCCCAGCTTGCGCTCACCACTGTCTCCAGGGGCTGGGCTGGGGGAAGGCCGGAGGGGTCGGGACCGAGGCCTGGCAGCCCTGGATCACCCAGCCCGTCTCAGGGCGCTGGGGACGGGGTCCCTGGCTGCCTGGAGTTCTCAGCCTCCCAGTCGGGTAAAGGGGCCCGTGCCTAGGAGCTTGGCTGTTTGGGGAAGGGGTTCCTGTCATCTCCCGGCTCTGCCTTGCCCCACCTGCCGGGCCGGCTGAGCCCAGCACTGCGGCCCCGACAATGGAAGGGGAGGTGGTAGCATTATGTAGAGTTGGGGAGGGGTTGGCCAGTGCACCGAGGAGCGGAACAGCCCCGCTCCTGGTTTCTGGGGGCATAAGGAGGTGGCAGAGTCCTGGGTTCTGTGAGGGGAGCAGTGAGGTGGGGAAACCCCAGGTTTGGAAAGCACGGGTGGCCAGGGGCAGGCAGGAGCCCCAGTTCTAGCTCTGGGAAGGCCTGGGTTTTGAGCACGCTGGTGTGTCCTGCAGGATGGCTGAGGAGCTCATCACCGCCGTGTACTGCACCGGGGTGTCTGCTCAAGTGCAGAAGCAGCGGGCCAAGGATCTGGGCCTTGGCCGCCATGAAAACGCCATCAAGTACATGGGCCAAGACTATGAGCAGCTGCGGGCTCACTGCCTGCAGAGTGGGGCCCTCTTTCGTGACGAGGCTTTCCCCCCAGTGCCCCAGAGCCTAGGCTACAAGGACCTGGGCCCCAACTCCTCCAAAACCTATGGCATCAAGTGGAAGCGTCCCACGGTGAGCGGGACCCCCTCCCTGGGTGGGATTCTGTTTACCCCTGTCCTGGGTGAGGAGTGGGACTAGGACTCTAGGTCCCTGGTGGGGAGTGGACTGTGGGGCGGCTGGGTTCCAGTTTCTGGGGGGGCTGGCCCAGAGACCGACTCGGGTCTCTTGCAGGAGCTGCTCTCGAATCCCCAGTTCATTGTGGATGGAGCCACCCGCACAGACATCTGCCAGGGAGCCCTGGGTAGGCCCTTGGTGGGGGCGGGGGGAGGTGGTGGTTCTGGGTGTTTTTTCCAGAGTAGTTCCCCCTGCCTGTTCCTTCCGGCTCTGCCCTAACCCCTCCCTCCCTCCTGCAAGCTCAGGCAGGTTCTGGCTATCAGCGCTGGGCTGGTTTGCCTAGATTCCTAGGTTGGGTCTCTTTGTTGAGGGACATGGCGCCCAGGGAATCCCAGGTTCTTCCAGGCATGGCATCCATGCTTCCCGGGGAGCAGATGTGCAGAGCAGTCCTGATCGGGTCCCTCCCATCCCAGGGGACTGTTGGCTCCTGGCTGCCATTGCCTCCCTCACCCTCAATGACACGCTTCTGCATCGAGTGGTTCCACACGGCCAGAGCTTCCAGAATGGCTATGCCGGCATCTTCCATTTCCAGGTGAGGAGCCCCGGACCCACCTAGGACCAGGGCGTGGGGGGAAAGGGGGTAGCAGGCCCTGGAGGAGGTGAGGACCGGTGACTCACAGCACTCTGATGTTAGGGCAGCTTAAGTCCACACCCTGCGGGGATCAGTCCTCCCTCTAGAAAGAATTTGACCTCTTGATGCCATCTCAGATCTGTCATGTGTGAAACGGCTGGGCAAGGCAGGTATTTCGGCTGGCGGCTTTCCCTTGTGGTTGTGGATATCAGGAGGAAAGTGCTCGGAGGAATCGAGAGATCTCTGTAGTATTTCCTGTGGGACAAATGCTTTTCCTCCACAGGGTCTCAGTGTCCCATCTGAAGAATGGATAGTGTTCCCCTGGGGGAAAACAGACCAGCACAGGTGGCCAACCCCACCGGTGGCGCAAGTGGCCCCCCTTCCCCACCTCCTCCTGCACTTTGGCAGCCTCTAGCCTCTGACAGAGCCCTGCAGAGAAGAAAGAAGGGATTAAATCTGTTTAAACCTGCTACCCCCCCTTTCTAAAAGATTTTACTTATTTATTTGACAGAGATCACAAGTAGGCAGAGAGGCAGGCAGAAGGAGAGGGGGAAGCACGCTCGCTCCTGAGCAGAGAGCCTGATGTGGGGCTCGATCCCAGGACCCTGAGGTCATGACCTGAGCTGAAGGCAGAGGCTTAACCCACTGAGCCACCCAGAGCCCGCCTCCCCCCCGCCCCATTCCCTTTTTGCACACAGAGCCCATTTCTCAAGTCACATTAAGGAATTCTCAGTCAGCTGATGCTGGGAGAGAGAAACCCCCATCAACCCTGGATTAGACCCTCCGGCCCTCGTGGCCCCAACCCTGCCCCGGGGATTCCGGGGCCCTCTTCCCTCTGGCCTGTTCATGGGGTCCTTTTCCCTGTTCCATCCTGCCCTGGGCCTGAGCGGCAGACCAGAGGTGCTTAGGGTTGCACCTGCAGGGTCCCGCTTGCAGGAGTGTGGCCTCGCTGCCCCGCCCCCTTCCCTCCCTGGCCTCTTGATTGGCCTGTTCCATACGCCCGTCCCAAACTCCTAACTACTTGGGCCCGCTTCCTCTCCTTGCCAGGCTGTTCTGCACTCCTTCCCACCTCCCTGGCACACTGGCCCAAGGCTCTTGATGTCTCTGGCCCTGGGAAGCCTGTCTCTCCCGCCATCTCTGAAGCAAACCCATGAATGCGGGAACCGCATCCATCTCGTGGTCTAGACGCCACATTTTTTGATCCACACTTCATTTACATGTGTATCCTGTCGCGCACCACCTCCAGACACACATCCGGACCTAGAATGACCTAGAATAAGACCTAGAATGCAGAAGGGAGGGGACTAGGTCCACGAGAGCCAAGCCCCCAGGGCCTTCCAGTCTCTCCATACCCGAGAAAGCACCTTGGCCTGTTTCCAGAGTATCAGTAAGGCTGCCCTAAAAACTTTTTAGCTCTGTGAGCATGGTTTGTTTTCCCTTGAAGAAGGCTCCACTTTTCCCTTTTCTGGCCAAGGAAACAGGCTCGGAGAGGCCACCTCGTTCAGGCTCCTAGATCTGGGGTGCGTGGGAGCAAATGGTAGGGCTCAGGTGCTCACCGTGCTCTCGTCCCCTCCAGCTGTGGCAGTTTGGGGAATGGGTGGACGTGGTCGTGGATGACCTGCTGCCCATGAAGGATGGGAAGCTGGTGTTTGTTCACTCTGCCCAAGGCAACGAGTTCTGGAGTGCCCTGCTCGAGAAGGCCTATGCCAAGTGAGTAGGGGCCACGGGTCATGGCGGGGGACCCTGGGGCCTTGTTTGCTGCCGGAGCGCTGACCTGGGGCTGCCCGCAGGGTGAACGGCAGCTATGAGGCCCTCTCCGGGGGCAGCACTTCAGAAGGCTTCGAGGACTTCACAGGCGGGGTCACCGAGTGGTATGAGCTACGCAAGGCACCCAGCGATCTCTACCAAATCATCCTCAAGGCCCTGGAGCGGGGGTCCCTCCTGGGCTGCTCCATTGATGTGAGTGCACCCAGCCTTGACCCCGAGCGCTCCCCCCCACCCCGTGACCTGTCTTCTCTTCCAGCGGTTTCCTTTTCTAGCCCAGCCCAGGGCCTTGTCCTGGGCCCAGACTTGGCTCCAGACCCATCACCTCACCCCATCGCTGGATTCTCACCCAGCCTCGTCCGTCACCTCAGTCCTGTCTGCCGCCTCCGTGGCTGGTGTCATTCCTGTCCCCCAGACCTCAGACAGACAGCTGGTTTTCCTCCCTTCTGCTGCCTGGTGCTGTCGGCCGGTGCTGTTCACCGCCCCCTCTGCTGCTCTTCTGTCCTCACCACTTCCCCTGACCTCAGGCTCCTCCCCCTACATCACTGCATCCTCAGCTCTAACCCCATCCCCGCTCTCCCCTTCTCCCCCAGCCCTCGCTGACTCAGCCTGTCCTCACCCCCTTCTCCACCTCACCGCATCCCTCTACATGAGGGCCTTGGGGCTCTGGGGGAGCACACGCTATGTGTGTGTGTGCACGTGTGTGTGTACACGGGGTCTGGCCAGCTCTGGCCAAAGCAGTGTCAGTGGGCTGCCCAGGCCACCCCGCCAGTGGTGGCATTGGAGGAGTGACCCTTCCTTTCCAGGGGTGAAGTGTATGTGGGGGCATTAGGCAGAGTCAGGGTCCCCGCCTGCCACTCTCAGTGGCTGTTGTATGTGCATGGGGGATGTCTGGGACCTGTGATGCTTGGGGGTCACCTCCTGACTGGGGATCGGGGTGCCTATGGTCCCTGGAACCTGGCCCCTGACCACAACACTTGTGTTGCTGTGCAGATCTCCAGCGTTCTGGACATGGAGGCCATCACCTTCAAGAAGCTGGTGAAGGGCCACGCCTACTCTGTGACAGGGGCCAAGCAGGTAGCAGCCCACATGGGGGCCTTCCCTGGTGGTGGTTCCCGCCTTCTCGCTTGCCTTCGCCTGTTTGGCCTGTGACCAGGACGTGGGGGAGGGGCTGGCTCTTAGACCTCCCAAAGCGTCTTACTTGTGTCTCGTGGCCACGATCTTGAGATGTTTATCTTACTCTGCCCTGATTTTTGGTAGCTTGTGTGTATAGCTGCCTCCCTCCATGGTAAATTCCTAGAGAATGGGCTGTATTTCCCCTGCTGCGGTGCTGGGCGCTGAGCAGGGCTCCTGAGGGCGAAGGGGCGGGAAGTGACGTTTGCCAGAAGCGGGCACTGATGGGAGCTCTGGGGAACAGGTGAACTACCAGGGCCAGATGGTGAGCCTGATCCGGATGCGGAACCCGTGGGGCGAGGTGGAGTGGACGGGAGCCTGGAGTGACGGGTGAGGGGCAGCGGACCCTGGCCGGGGCGGCTGGGGGAGGCTGGTCGGGGCTGCCAGCGTCTGTGCTGGGGCTGTGCTCAGGAATGACTGGGGGGGGGGGGCGGTTGGAGGGCATCTCTGTGTTACTGGTTCTGGGGGACTGTCCCGACACAGTTCAGGGCGAGCATCCTTGGAGCTGGCCTTCCTGTGACAACCCCTAGAATTGGGACATTGGGCTGGACCACGCGGAGGCCTTCTGACTGGGGCTCAGGGAGGAAGGGCTCTGGGGACAAAGGCCGCCGGTCAGTCCTGCCAGCAGCTGGCAGCGCCCTCTCCCCCCAGCTCCTCGGAGTGGAACAGCGTGGACCCTTATGAACGGGAGCAGCTCCGGGTGAAGATGGAGGATGGAGAGTTCTGGTGAGTGGCCCCCGCCCCGTCCGGCCCCTCTGGGACTTGCGCTCCAGCTCCCGAGCCCCACGATCCCCACACCTGCCCCCTCCCTCTGTGCCCTGGCTGTGGACCGGGGCTCAGCTCTGTTCCGGGACCTCAGGATGTCCTTCCGGGACTTCATGCGTGAGTTCACGCGCCTGGAGATCTGCAACCTGACGCCCGATGCTCTCAAGAGCCGGTCCATCCGCAAGTGGAACACGATGCTGTACGAGGGCACCTGGCGGCGGGGGAGCACTGCGGGCGGCTGCCGCAACTACCCAGGTGACCCGACCTTGCGGCCTGCGGGGCACCCTGGGGGGGCCCGGCTGCCTCCTAGCTCGCTCACCTTGCTCCCCGCGTGTCTCCTCCCCAAGCCGCGGTTTTTCTCATTTGTGAGATGGCGTGGCTGTGCTGACCTCTGAGATTTTCTCGAGGGGCATCCTTTACTCCTCATTCTGGAACCTTCCCTCCTGGCTTGCTGTCTTCCTGCCTGGGCCTCTGGCACTGTTCCCTGGGCTTCTGAATCCATGCAGGTGACGTGGGCCACAGCCTGGGCTCTCCATTCCTCCCCATCCGCACCTGCAGCGGCCCTTTCTTCCGCCTTAGTTCAGGCACCCCCCGAAGGCCCACCGGAGCCTGGCCAGACCTCGCAGCCTGACCTCTGCCGTGAGCTTTGGGCCCCCTCCTCCCGCGGCCCTCAGCCTCATCTAACCGTCTGGTCCGTGAAGCCCACTGTTGCTCTTTCCTTCCCCAGTCGTTGTGTCTTTTCTTCTCACCAGTTAGTCACCGTGGTCATCTTGTCCCCGCAGACACTCTGGCTCCCGGCTCCCTTTGCTCCTCCCCCTCCCCCGCAGAGTCGCAGCTGCAGGGCCACCGAGGGGCTGGAGGGAAAATCACACAACGGGGGCAGCATTTTCCCTGTGAATTCACAGCCGGGGCCCTCAGCGGACCGCTTTGCTTGGTTCCCGCCAATTCCCTTGCCAGTCAGGAACGCTTCCACTCCCTCAGACCTTCCTCTGCGGTTACTCCCGTCTGCGGACCTGGCCTTCACTTGAGGGATGCCTCTACGTCCCGCAGGGCACCTCTGGTGTTCGGCCCGCCCGTCTTGGCCTATGCCCGTCACTACTGCTCTCTTGACTGTGACAGTGACAGAACTGCCCGTGCTCATGGGGGGCCACCCCTGCCCCTGCTCTGGCTCCCGTTCTCCCACGTGTCTGAAAGCCTTAGGCTCCGTCATCCGTCACCCCCGGCCCCTCTTCTCTGTTATGGAGAATCCCCCGTCTTAGAGCACCTCTCTCGTGACCGCATTTCCCCACCCATTGCTCTGCTCCCCTTTGAAGCAAAATGTTCTCGTTTGCTGCACTCCCCGTTTCCTTTTCAGCTTCCAGTTCAGATTTTTTTTTTTAAATACTTTATTTATTTATTTGAGAGAGAGAGAGAGAGACAGTGAGAGAGAGCATGAGCGAGGAGAAGGTCAGAGGGAGAAGCAGACTCCCCGTGGAGCTGGGAGCCTGATGCGGGACTCGATCCCGGGACTCCAGGATCATGACCTGAGCCGAAGGCAGTCGCTCAACCAACTGAGCCACCCAGGCGCCCCATTCCAGTTCAGATTTTTAACCCACTGTGGTCTAGCTTCCTTCCTCACCGTGCGACCTCTTTGGAAAACCACCCATATCTTTGGCTTACCCAGACCCCCCCGCCGCCCACTGCTCTGTTCCCATGTCCCGTGTCCTCTGTGTTCCCAGCATGGCTCATAGCCCTGTTTTGAAGCATTTTTTCCTCCTTGGGGGATCCAGTTCCAGTTTTTCCTCAAATAGGCAATAGCTGTGCCCTGCATCATTTATTAAGAAAACTCTCTCCTTTTCTCCCTGCGGTGACGCTCCATCCGATAGTTCCCGTATCCGTGTGGGTCTCCTTCTGGACTCACTGTTCCATCCCTTGGTTTTCCCCTTCTGCAGATAGCATGTTGATTTCATTGCTAGAGATCTGCAAGAAGTCCTTTGGGGGCGGGGCGAATGCCTTCAAGAGTCTCTTAGCTATTCTTGCCCTCTGTTCTCTTGTATGAATTTTAGAATCAGCTACTAAGCCTTACAGAGAATCATTTTGAGACTTTATGTGGAATTGCGCTGACACTATAGATGGATTTGGGGAGAACTGATATCTTTAAAGCTTTGAGTCGTCTTATCCAAGAATGTGGCATATCTCTGTTTTGGTCTTCTTAGTGTCTTTCAATGAAATTTTATAATTTTCATCTAGAAGACTTAAATATCTTTGAGATTAATTACTAGGTACTGTATCATCTTGTTGCTATTATAAATGGCATCTCTTAAAATTCTGTTTCCCAAATAATACAGTAACATGCACTTGACCTTTTAAATTTATTTTGTATCCAGCAATCTTTTTTTTTTTTCCCCGATAGTGCATGGGGCAAGAGAGTAGTTGCGGGGTGGGGGCGCAGGAACAGAATCTTAAGCAAACTTCATGCCCATAGGGCTCGATCTCATGATGCTGAGATCATGACCTCAGCTGATATCAAGAGTCAGACACTTAACCTACCGAGCCACCCAGGTGCCCCTCCAGCAAACTTTTTAAACTATAATTTTTTTTAAAAAATATTTTATTGGGGCACCTGGGTGGCTCAGTGGGTTAAGCCTCTGCCTTCGGCTCAGGTCATGATCTCAGGGTCCTGGGATCGAGCCCCGCATCGGGTTCTCTGCTCGGCAGTGAGCCTGCTTCCCCCTCTCTCTGCCTGCCTCTCTGTCTACTTGTGCTCTCTCTCTCTCTCTCTGTCAAATAAATAAATAAATAAAATCTAAAAAAAAAAAAAATTTTATTTATTTGAGAGAGAGATAGTGACAGAGATAGTTAGAGCACAAGCTGGGAGGAGAGGGAGAAGCAGGCTTCCCGCTGAGCAGGGAGGCCGATGCGGGATTCGATTCCAGGACCCTGAGATCATGACCTGAGCCAAAGGCAGATGCTTAACGACTGAGCCACCCAGGCACCAGTGATTTTTTGTATACCTGCAGTGTTGGGCCGTCACCACCACTATCTAATGCCAGAACCTTTTCATTACTCCCCAAAGAAACCTTGTATCCATAAGGAGTCACTCCCTCCCTCCCTCTCTCTCTCTAAGCCCCTGGGAACCACTACTCTACATTTTGTCTCTGCAGGTCTTTGTCTTCTAGGCATTGTTGTAAATAGGATCATACAACGTGTGGCCTTTCGTGCCTGGCTTCTTTCCCTTATCGTAACGTTTTCAAAGGCTGTCCCTGTGGCAGCATGCTTCCAGATTTCTTTTTTATGGCTGAAAAATACTCCACGGTGTGTATAATACCACGTTATGCTCATTCAGTCATCGGTTGTTGGACATTGAGATTGTTTCTAGTTTTGGGCTCTTACAAGTCATACTGCCACGAACATTCATGTACCTGTATTTGTGGGAGCAGATGTTCCCTTGGGTCTCTTCTTAGGAGCGAAATTGTTGGGTTGCATGGTAACCCCATTTTGACTCTGAGGAACTGCCACCTGTTTCCTAAAGTGACAGCACCATGGTGCATTCCCGCCAGCGCTGTCAGAGTTCCAGTTTCTCCACATGCTTGTCAACACTTGTCATTGACCAGGTTTTTTACTGTAGCTGCCCCTGTGGGCATAAAATGGCATCTCATTGACAGTTTGCATTTCCCTAATTATGAATGATGTCAGTAAGAATGTCTTCTCATGTATTCATCGACCACTTAAGTATGTTTTTTAGAGTTGCTATTCAAATAGTTTGATCATTTTAATTTAATTTAATTTAATTTAATTTAAGATTTTGATAATTTGACAGAAAGAGTGAGCACAAGCAGGGGGAGTGGCAGGCAGAGGGAGAGGGAGAAGCAGACTCCCCGCTGAGCAGGGAGCCCAGTGTGGAGCTTGATACCAGGACCCTGAGATCATGACCTGAGCTGAAGGTAGATGCTTAACCGACAGAGCCACCCAAGCGCCCCTCTAGAAGGAGTTCAGTTAACTTTGCCAAGATTCATCAGAGGAATCACTGTCTTCCTTACAAAATGTATTTCTTAAGTATTCAGACTTGAAAGACTTAAGCAGAAAGACTTGAAATTACTCCTTGATCCGGCAACTGCAGAATGGGTACTATGCTAGGCATGAAAATAACATTAATCTCATTGTGTGTCCCCATCAGAGTTCTTGGGTGACCAGGTGGATTGTCATATTTCGAAAGGAACCTTATGAGCAGGAGATCTCAGCAGTGGTCTTAAAATGTTTGTAAATGATGTTGTGAACAGATGAGCTGCCGCACAGGCTTTGTTATTCCATTTAAAGAGCACAGCTGGGGGCACCTGGCTGGTTAAGTAGGAGGAGCGTGCAACTCTTGATCTCCGAGTCGTGAGTTTGAGCCCCAGGTTGGGTGTAGAGATCATGTAAAAAAAAATTAATAATTTAGAGGGCACAGACAGAGTAGATTTGGCATAATTCTAAAGAGCCCTAGGATTTTTGGAATAGTAAATGAGCACTGCCTTCAACTTAAAGTTACCAACTGTGTTAGCCCCTACTGAGAGAGTCAGCCTATCCTTTGAAGCCTTGAGACCAGGCATTGACTTCTCCTCTCCAGCTATGAAAGTCACAGATGGCATCTTCCTCCAAATGAAGGCTGCTTTGTCTATACTGAAAATCTGTTGGTGAGTGTAGCTGCCTGCATTCATGCTCTCAGCTTTATCTGCTGGGAACTTGCTGCTGCTGCTCCTACTTGTGTCTCCTGGCACCTTCATGTTACGGAGTTGGCTTCTTTTCTCAAATGTATGAACAAACGTCTGGTGCCTTCAGACTTTCCTTCTGCTGCTTCGTTAACTCACTCAGCTTTCCTGGAACTGGAGAGAATTAGGACCTTGCTCTGGATTAGGTCTTCACCTAGGGAATGTTGGGGCTGGTTTGATCTTTTGTCCAGACCACTAAAACTTCTTATCAGTGATAAGGTTATCTCACTTTCTTATTGTGTGTTCACTGGAATAGTGCTTTTATTTTTTTTAAAGATTTTATTTATTTTGAGAGAGAAAGAGAATGCACACGGGCCCACGAGCTGGAGAGGGGTAGAGGGTGAAGGAGACTCCTCGCTGAGTGGGGGGTCTCATGCGGGGCTCAGTCCCAGGATCCAGGGATCATGACCTGAGCCGAAGGCAGACGCTTAACCCACTCAGCCACCCAGGCGCTCCTGGAATAGCCCTTTCCGTTTCCTTCAAGAATTTTTCCTTTGTAGTCACAACTTGGCTGTTTGATGCAGGAGGCCTAGCCTTCTGCCCCTTTTGGCTTTTGACACACCTTCCTCATTAAGCTTAATCATTTCTAGTTTTTGATTAAAAGTGGGAGACGGGACTCTTTCATTTGAACACTCAGAGGCCGTTGTGGGGTTATTCACTGGTCTCATTTTAATATCGTTGTGTCTCCAAGAATAGGGACGCCCCAGAAGAGGGAGAAAGGTGGGACAGCCGGTGGGTGGAATAGTCAGAACACACATGGCATTTGTCTAAGTGGGTACAGTTTGTGGTACCCCCAAATAAGCACAATAGTAGTGTAAGAGATCACTAATCACTGTAGTACCATATATGGTGTGAGGTAGGTGCCCAGCTGAATTCGTGTGCGTGTGGAAATCAGTTGTTTCAGTGTGATCTGTTGAAAAAACTATTTTTTCCCCATTGAATGGTCTTGGCACCCATGGCAAAAATCAGTTGGCCATCTATGTATATGGGTTTATTTTTGGACTCAGTCCTTTTCTTTTAGTTTATATATCCCTCTTTTATTTTAAGATTTTATTTACTCATTCATTCACTCAGAGAGTATGTGTGAGGGAGAGAGAATCCCAAGCAGACTCCATGCTGAGCAAAGAGCCCAAGGCAGGGCTCCATCTCACAACCCTGAGGTCATGATCTGAGATGAAATCAGGAGTCGGAAGCTTAACTGACTGAGCCACCCACACACCCCTCTATATCCATTCTTAAGCCTATACCACAATATTATAGTTACTGTAGCAATTACTGTAGCTTTGTAGTAAGCTTTGAAATCCGGAAGTGTGAGTCTTCTACCTTTTGCGTTTTTTTCATAATCATTATGACTTCAGGGCCGCTTATAATTCCATATGAGTCTAAGGAGAATGCTTTTCCACTTCCGTGAAAAAGATGTTGGAATTTTGGTAAAGATTACATCGAATCTGCAGATCACTTCTGATAGTGTTGACATTTTAATAATACTAAATTTTCTGATCCATGAACTTGGGGTATCTTTTTATCTTTTCATTAATTTCTTCCAGCAGTGTTTTGACATTTTCAGTGTTAAGTTTTTCAGCTCCTTTGTTAAATTTATATCTAGGTAGTTTATTCTTTTGCATACTGTTGTAAAGGAATTATTTTACTAATTTCCTTTTTCAATTGTTCATTGCTGGTGTATGGAAACACAACTGATTTTTGTGTCTTGAGCTTCATAATCTGCAGCTTTGCTGACTTTGATACTAGTTCTAGTAACTTTTTTGTGGATTCTTCATGTTTTTCTATATACAGGATCATGTTATTTGCAAATGGAAATAGTTTTTTTCCTTTGCAATTTGAATGCCTTTTTTTCCCCCTTGACTAATTGCTCTAGCTAGAACTTCCCATACCGTGGTTATATAGCAATGGTATAAGCAGGCATCTTGTTCCTGATCTTAGTGTGAAAGTTGCAGTCTCTGAGTATGATATTACTGGCTTTTCTATAAACATTCTTTGTCTTATTGAGGACATGCCATTTTGTTCCTAGTGGGTTCTTGTTTTTTTTTTTTTTTAAGATTTTATTTATTTGATAGAGAAACGGTGAGAGAGGGACACAAGCAGGGGGAGTGAGAGGGAGAAGCAGGCTTCCTGCTGACCAAGGAGACCGACATGGGGCTGGATCCCAGGACCCTGGGATCATGACCTGAGCCCAAGGCAGATGCTTAATGACTGAACCACCCAAGCGCCCCTATTCTTAGTTTTCTGAATTTTTTTTTTTATCATGAATGTGTGTTGGACTTCATGAAATGCCTTTTCTATATCAATTGTGATGATAATGTAGGTTTTCCCCCTTTTTCTGTTAATGTAGTATATATATTACATTGGTTGATTTTCTTATGTTGAACTATCCCTCATTCCTGAGATAAATCCTATTTCATGGGGTCTAATCCTTTTAAGATACCTTTGGATTTGATTTGCTAGTATTTTGTTGGGGATTTTTACTTTGATATTTGTAAGTGATGTCCTGTGATTTTCTTGTGATGTCTTTATCTGGCTTTGGTGTCAAGGTAGTGTCACATAGAATGAGTTAGTTTATCAAAAAGAAATGATCATGTAAATGAGAAATCATGTAGAATAGTAATTAAAACACTATGTGCCTGTATTCGAAAAAAAAAGATCTGAGATCAATAACCTGATCTTCTACCTTAAGAATCTAGTAAAATTGCAAACTAGACCCAAAGCAAGCATAAGAAAGGAAATAATAAAGATGAAAGTCCAAAGAAAGGAAATAGAGAATAGAGAAACAATAGAGAAAAATCAGGGAGATCAATAGTCAGTCCTTTGAAAAGCTCAGAAAAATTGGCAAATCTTTAGCCAAACTAAACGAGAAAAAAGAAGACTCCAGTTACTAAAATCAGGAATTAAAGAGAGAACATCACTACGAACCCAACAGAAATAAATGGATTATAAGGAGATACTGTGAATAATTGTGTGCCAACAAATCAGCTAACCTAGATGAAATGGACAAGTTCCTAGAAAGAGACAGGCTACCACATTGACTTAAGGAAAACAGAAAATCTGAATATGCCTGTAACGAGATTGAGTCTATAACCAAACCTCCCAGTTATAACCTGCTAATTATTGTTTTACTGTTGATTTCTCACTTAATTTCCTTGTAGTCAGAAAATACAATCTGTATGAGATCATTGCTTTGAAATAAATAGAAGCTGGTTCTACAGGCCAGCACGTGGTGAGTTTTCCTCCGTGTCCCCACATTCTCAATAAGACTGGCCAGCACTTAGCTGTTTTGTATTATATGCCAAGCATTCCTCTAAGTATTTGAAGTGCATTAACTTGCTTAACTTTCACACTGACCCTACGAGGTAGGTACTTTTACTATTACGTGTTTAACAGTTAAGGAAGGTGGGTCACTAAGAAGTGGCGGAGCTGGGATTTGAACCCAGGATTGCAGCCCTGTGGTCTCTTCTCTTGACCATGACACAGTTCTGAGTGCTAGGGGGAATGCTTCATAATTGTTCACCATATGAAACTTAATCTGTTAATTACTGGAAGAGGGAGGATAAAATCAAACACCCTCCTGATGGTTTTGATGATTTCTCCCTTTGTATCTATCAGTTATTTTTCTCTACATGTTCTGCATTATGATATTAGGTGCATCAGGCTTAGAGTTGTTTTAAGTTGCTAGTGAATTGAACCTGTTCTGTTGTTATTTAATGGCTACCTTTTTTGGTAACAACTTTTTTTTTTTTTTTTTTTTAAGATTCTGTTTATATGTTTGACAGAGAAGAGAGAGCAAGAGAGGGAACATGAGCAGGGAGAGTGGGAGAGGGAGAAGCAGGCTCCCTGCAGAGCAGGGAGCCCAGTGTGGGGCTCCATCCTTGGACCCTGGGATGGTGACCTGAGCCGAAAGCAGATGCTTAGTGACTGAGCGACCTAGGCTCCCCCTTCAGTAACAAATCTTGTAGTTTTAAGTCTATTTCACTCGATGTCACTATAGCAATTCCAGTTTTCTTCTGGTTAGTAATTTTGTGGTATGTTTCATTATACTCTGTGATGTCTGATCTTTTCTATAGCTCAGTGTTTTAGTTGTTACTCTTGTAAACTGACTGTAGCTGGCTTTTTAATAATCTGTTTGAAAAACTTTGCCATTTGATTAGAAAGTTTAATCCACTTACAGTTACAGTGACTACTAATAACTTTGTATTTATTTCAGCAGACTTACTGCGCATTTTGTTTGTCCCTCCTGTTATGCCTTATTTTGGATTGAATTCTTTAACCTTTTTCTCTGCTGGCTTTTCAGTCTATGAATTTGGAAGATATACTTTTTTTGGAAGATTTTTTATTTATATATTTGACAGAGAAAGAGACACAGCGAGAGAGGGAACACAAGCAGGGGGAGTGGGAGAGGGAGAAGCAGGCTTCCCGCTGAGGAGAGAGCCCGATGTGGGGCTCTATCCTAGGACCCTGGGATCCTGTCCCAAGCTAAGGCAGATGCTTAACGACTGAGCCACCCAGGCAGCCCCGAAGATATACGTTCTTAATACATTCTGAAGTTAGTTGATCAATATCTTTACCCTCCTCCTGAACGATGCAAAGACCTTAGACTACTTAACTTGGCTCACCCCTCCCTTTGTTTAATATGCTGTTTTTAGATTTTAATTCTAAACACTTTTCTTAATATCTTTATATTTAATTCTTAAATATCATCATCATCACTATTTGATATAGTCCATATTCATTAGATTTTCCACATAACAGTTTTTTTCTCACCATTTTCACAACTTTCATCTGAGACCATTTTCCATCTCCCCAAAATATACCCTTTTCTTACTGTCCTTCATCTCCTCCTCCCTCCTTCTGTAAACATTCTCAGTAGATCTGTAAAGTGTCCTTATAGGGTGTTTATTCTCAACAGTTCTCTGGACGCAGAATTCTGGGTTGTGAGACTTTCAGCCCATTGAAGGAAGTTGTTACTCTCAATTCTGCTTCCGTTGCTTTGGGAGTCGGACTCTTGTCTCCCACGCCTCCTGCAATGCTTTGTCTTTTCTGGTTTAAGATTGTTTACCTTTGATATTCTGTCATTTCACCATGATGTACTGAGGTGTGGATTTCTTTTCATTCCTCTTTGGAGTCATTGGACTTTGTCCACCTGCAAATTGATGTGTTCAGACAATTCTAGAAAATTTTTAGTCATGATCTTCTAGAACAGCAGCTCTGTCTTACACTCTTCATTTTTTTCCTTTTAGAATTCCAATCTAATGTAAGCTGGAACTTCTCGCTTAGTTGTCTGTGTTTCTTAACATCACTTCAGTTTTCCATCTAATCTCCCTGGGTCACATTCTGGAGCGTTCCTTCCATTCTCAATTCTCTAATGTCTTTTTTTTTTCTAATATTTTATTTATTTATATGACACACAGAGATCACAAGTAGGCAGAGAGGCAGGCAGAGAGAGAGAGAGGGAAGCAGGCTCCCCGCCAAGCAGAGAGCCCGATTCGGAGCTCGATCCCAGGACCCTGAGATCATGACCTGAGCCAAAGGCAGAGGCTTAACCCACTGAGACATCCAGGTGCCCCTGTTGGTTAATCCTTCTAACAAGTACTTAATTTTGTTTAAAAATTTACGTCTAGAAGTTCTGATATCTCTTTTTCAAATCTGTTCATTCTCCCTCATATTTTCAAGTTTTTCATTTATTTCTTTAAATATATAAGCCTAGTCTTTTTTATATTCTGTGTCTGATTATTGCAATATCTGAAGTCTTGGTGGGTTGGTTTTCGTCCACTGTGGCTGCTGGTTTTTACTCCTCATGCCTTCTTTCCTTGTGAGATTTTTTTAAAATTTTATTTATTTGTCAGCATAAGCAGAGGAGCAGCAGGCAGTGGGAGAAGCAGACACCCCGCTGAGCAAGGAGCCTCATGTGGGTCTCGATCCCGGGACCCTGGGATTATGACCTGAGTGAAAGGCAGACGCTTAACCGACTGAGCCACCCAGGTGCCCCTGCATTGTGAGATTTTTGACTCATTTGGCCTACAAGTTCATGGGTGGGAGATCTTTGAGTCCTTGGGTAAAGTTAGGTTCCTCTAGTGTTTCTGTCAGTCACCTGGGATGCTGCCAACCCAGGACTCTTTCAAAAACAAATTCTCTCCTTAAGATTTCCTTGACCTCACAGGAAGCATGAAGTAAAACCCAGGCTCTGGGCTCCTGGGTGGCTCAGTGGGTTAAAGCCTCTGCCTTCGACTCAGGTCATGGTCCCAGGGTCCTGGGATTGAGCCCCACATCGGGCTCTCTGCTCCGCGGGGAGCCTGCTTTCCCCTCTCTCTCTGCCTGCCTCTCTGCCTACTTGTGATCTCTATCAAATAAATAAATAAAATCTTAAAATGAAGTAAATAAATAAGTAAAACCACAAGCTCTCTTGAAGGCTTGTGGGTCTAAATTCTCTGGGAGATTTTTTCCCCCTTCTTCCCAACGGGGTTTGTTTTTCTATCACTATTAATACTGTTGGCATTCCTCATAGGGTCTCAGTTTTATCACCAGGATCTCCTATTAGATATTTTTTTAAAGATTTTATTTATTTACTTAGAGAGTGAGCAAGAGGGAGAGAGAGAAAGCGCATGAGCCAGGGGAGGGGCAGAGAACCAGACTCTCTGCTGAGCAGGGAGCCCGATGCGATGCCAGACTCATCCCAGGACTCTGGGATCACAACCTGAGCTAATGACGCTTAACCGCGTGAGCTGCCCAGGTGCCATCCTATTAGATTTGGTCTCCTGTCCCAGGGCTCAGGGTTTCCAGGAGTCAACAGAAGTCCTTTGGCGTTATTTACCTTGTAGGCTCCTAGTGTCCTTTTTGCTTGTTTGTTTGTTTCAAGATTATGTTTATTTATTTGAGAGACAAAAGCATGAGCAGGAGGAGAGGCAGAGGGAGAAGGGCAAGCAGACTCTCTGCTGAGTGGGGAGCCTGACGTGGGGCTTGATCCCAGGACCCCGAGACCATGACCTGAGCCGGAGTCAGACACACAACCTGCTGAGCCACCCAGGTCCCCCACCTCATGTCCATTTTTTAAAAAGGCTTTACTGAGATGTACTTCACATGTGATAGAATTTACCTCCCTCAAGTATAAAAATCACTGTGTATTTTCATATATTGTAGATCTATCACCACATCAATTTTAGAACATTTTTTTTTTTAAGATTTACTTATTTGACAGAGATCACAAGTAGGCAGAGAGGCAGGCAGAGAGAGAGAGGAAGGGAAGCAGGTTCCCTGCTGAGCCGAAAGCCCTATTCCGGGCTCGATCCCAGGACCCTGAGATCATGACCTGAGCTGAAGGCAGAGGCTTTAATCCACGGAGCAGCCCAGGCTCCCCTAGAACATTTTTTACCCCCAAAAGGAACCACACACCCCATAGCTGTCGCTCCTGAGCCCCTCTTCCACCTCGTTCCTACGTAACCCCAGCCTGTCTGTCTGTCTGCGTGGATTTGCCTGTTTGTACACTCACCCATGTTAGAGTGTGCACCTGTGCTCCATTCCTTTTTTGTTGCTGAATAATATTCCATCATTTGGTTATGCCACAATTTTCCTATCCCTTCCTCAGTTGATGGACAATTGTGTTATTTCTGCATTTGGGTATTATAAATAATGCTACTACGAGCACTCACATGCAAGTTTTTGTGTGAGTGTACATTTTTGCTTACTTGGGGGTGTGCCTTGGAGTGGAAGTGCAAGGTCATAGGGTCATTCTGTGTTTAACCATTCGAAGAACTGGCGGACTTCTGCGCAGCGGCTGCCCCCTTCTGCACCCCCACCAGCCCTGTCGGAGGTTCTGCTCTCCACATCCTGGCTGGCACTTGAGCGCATCTCATTTTGGTTAATGTCACCTTGTGTGTGGGGGAGGGGAATGCCGTGGCTTATTCGTGTCTAAAAAAAGCGGTTTCCAGTATCGTATCCATCACCTGGTTGTTTTAGGGGCTGTGGGCCGCTGAATCACCAAATGCCAGAAATTTCTTTGTCACCCTTGCAGCTCTGAGGCCTCCTGTCAGACCCTGCTTTCTCTTTTTCTTTCCTAGGTCATTGTCCACACAGCAGTCACCCGAATCCATTCGGGCCCCTCCTGGCGCAAGCCTGTTGTGGGTGGGGAGGTCCTTTTGCTTGATTCAAACCACACTCCTTACCACCCACCCTGCTCCTGCCCCTTTGCCACCTTTCTGGATCCCCCGTACTTGCAGGAGCCGGATGCTGCCTTAGACCCTGGCTGTCCCTCATGTGTGGGGCTCTTGGTTCTCTCTTCTGCTGCCCAGGGTCTTCCCAGGGCTTCTCCTTCCCATCTCTCTCAATTATCACCTCCTCGGAGATGCCGGGCCTGACCACCTCCAGCTTGCTTATTTTTGTAACTGTTCTGTCAATTATACTGACTTGCTCATACTTTGCTCCCCTCCTGGAACGCGAGCTTAGGAGGGTAGGGACTGTGTGTGTCCCCGCTGCAGGGCTGTCACACGGCACACGGTATATACACTTAGAACTATTTGTTGGATGAGTGGGTGAACAGACACGCGGAGGGGCCACTCCGCCCTGTTCCTCCTCTGATTCCTGCCGACCACCCGCCTCCTGCAGCCACCTTCTGGGTCAATCCCCAGTTCAAGATCCGGTTGGAGGAGACGGATGATACAGACGACGACTATGGGGGTCGCGAGTCAGGTTGCAGTTTCGTGCTCGCCCTCATGCAGAAGCACCGACGCCGCGAGCGCCGCTTTGGCCGGGACATGGAGACCATTGGCTTCGCTGTCTACGAGGTGAGCCCCGGGTTCCCCAGAACCAGCGGGGAAGCCCGCCTCCCGGTGCGCTGCCGGCGAGTCCCAGCAGAGGGCGCCAGAGGACCCTGCTGCCATAGCGTTCAGGCGGGAGGCCTGGGACACTGTCCCCCAGAGGCACCTGCTGAAGTTGCTCTTGGACAGAGGGATTTGGCTTAGTTGACAACTGGGGGGGTAGCTTCTAGGGGACAGACTTGGGCTCTGCTTCAGAAAGAAGTAGGCATGTGCGCTGTCCTGGTGGAGTAGTGAGCTCCCTGTCTTAGAAGTATATAAGCGGAGGCTGGCTTGGGAGGGCCTTGCTTCACCCCTTATGTTTAAGACAGAAACTTCTGGACCTTGCTGGTAGGGGCAAAGAATGGCTGCAGTCATGGCCCAGGCCCAGAGCTCCTGGCCGCAGACTGGTGTAGACCTTTGATGTCCCTGGCCTTTGGGACATGGCAGCTGGCCACCTGGGGTCTGTCCCGGGTTCCCTGGTTCAGAGCCAAGGCCCAGGGCGTTCTGAAGATGAAGAGAACCTTGCCTCCTGCCTGAAGAGGACCAGGCTCCCTTTCCTGAGGTCCTGCGATCCCTCTCTGCTGTGACGATGGGTCTGGGGCCACTAGTGGTCCTGGGCTCTGCCTCCTGGTGTCTTCAACCCATCATTCTTAAGAACTCAGGGCCTCTGCCCAGCAAATGCTGCCCACCCCCCTCCAGGCCAAGCACAGGTCTCTTAACTCCTCCATCTCTCTGGCAGGTCCCTCCGGAGGTAGGTGTGACGCAGGAATCACCTGGATTTCCATACCCCTGAACACAGGGGGCCTGATGGTGCCCGGAGGGGAGCAAGATGGCCTGCATGTAGAGAGTTAAGAAGTCACCTTCTCTTACTGCTCGCTAACTGCCCTCCTCCTTCCTCCCGGGGCAGGGGGCAGACACTGCTGTCCTGGGTGCCAGGGCAGGTAACAAGTGAGGGAGCTGGATTTGAACCCTGGCCCTCAGAGCACCCCCCAGCCCTCCCCCATCACCTGAGGCTCTTCCTGTCTTGCTGTTTCCCCTGAGTGAGCGCTGGCTGCGGCTGCCTGGGACTAGCTAAGTACTCTGCAGCCCTGAGCAAGCTGCCTTAGCTCCAAGCCTCAGTGTCAGTGTCTGTTCAATGGGCGCGAGAATACCAGCTCACATGGCCGGGGTGAGCTTTAAACGAGGGCCCCACCCCCTGGAACGTACCTGTGCTGTGTGACTTGGGGAATAATTGTGGGAATGTTTCTTCAGTGGTGCCCTAGTATCCCCGTCCACCTCCAGAGTGTCTCCTCGCCGCCGCCCTGTGCGGTAGGCAGGGTTGTCGCCTGCGCCTGACCCATGAGGAAACAGATGGAACCATTTGTCAGAGTTGTCAGGGTCTGGATCAGTGGGCAGCTCCTGGGGGGAATGGGGGGCGTGGCCAGCTTGCAGCCCTGCCCCCTCCTTGCCTCCTGCCAGCTGGTGGGCCAGCCCGCAGTGCACCTGAAGCGGGACTTCTTCCTGGCGAACTCGTCGCGGGCGCGCTCAGAGCAGTTCATCAACCTGCGGGAGGTCAGCACCCGCTTCCGCCTGCCGCCTGGGGAGTACGTGGTGGTGCCCTCCACCTTCGAGCCCAACAAGGAGGGGGACTTCGTGCTGCGCTTCTTCTCAGAGAAGAGCGCCGGGACCCAGTGAGTAGAGGGCCTCTCGCCAGTGCCTGCTCCCCGCCTGCTTCTGGTCTCCCTGCGCCCTCCTGACTGGACCCCCTCTC
Source organism: Lontra canadensis (assembly GCF_010015895.1). Taxonomy (NCBI): domain Eukaryota; kingdom Metazoa; phylum Chordata; class Mammalia; order Carnivora; family Mustelidae; genus Lontra; species Lontra canadensis. The sequence continues at coordinate 4,908,261 of NW_022631060.1, forward strand.
TCCCGACCCCTGCAGGGAGCTGGACGACCAGATCCAGGCCAATCTCCCTGATGAGGTACATGTCCTACCCACCCCCCACACTCCCCGCCCTGTGCCTTCCTCTTCTGTCCTCACCCTGGGTGTGTTGTGGGGACCTGGGTATCTTGGCTCGTGTGAAGAGCCGTGAGAGGGATCCTGATCCCTTATCGGGCCAGCACTTGACAGTTCGCAAAGGCTTTTGAGGTAATAGTGGTGCGAGATCCCTGAGCTCTTGTCTCTTTCGGGTTTTTGCTGAGCTCCTCGGTCACCCTATTTCCTCCATGACAACCGTGTCAGGATGCCGTCACCCTCTTCCCCTTCAGTGAGAAACTCAAGTTCAGGGAGGTTTGGGAACTTGCCCCCCCATCACATATCTGAAGGGTGTCCAGTTTGGGCCACGGAGCCCTGGGCAGGTGGAAGGGGGGGGTCTAGATTCCCACTTTCCAGGTGAGAAGAGTGAGGTTCCGAGACATGAGGAGGAGGGCAAGTGGTGACAAGTGGTCCCAGCCTCGTCCCTAACCTGCTCTCCCGTGCTCTCCATCCAGCAAGTGCTCTCAGAAGAGGAGATTGACGCGAGTTTCAAGACCCTCTTCAGGCAGCTGGCAGGGGAGGTAGGCTGGGTGGGCTGGGGTGAGGGGCTCTGGGGCAACGGGGGGCAGCCTTTCCCCAGGGTGGGTGGTGCCATCCTCCGTCTCCCCCCAGGACATGGAGATCAGCGTCAAGGAGCTGCAGACCATTCTGAACAGGATCATCAGCAAACGTGAGCGTCCCCGCACCTCTCCGCCCTGGGTCCTCGCTTCCTCTGAACTCCACACTCTGGGCTTCTGCTCCCACGTTGAGCCAAACCCAAGTCCTCGGTCTTCGTGGGCGGGGCAAGCCCCCACTGCCTTTCCGAGCCCCGCTCACCCCACTTTCCTCTCGGACTCCTTGCACCATCTGGCCGGTCCCTGTTCTCTATGTCCGAGTGCCGGGGCTCAGTATTGTTCTAGAAGCGGAGCTGTTGACAAGCACCATAGTATGAAGGAGCAGCCCACCCCCCTCAAGAAGATACACCCCAGGGCCGGGCCAAGTGGCATTGAGCAGAATGAGGCTGGCTTCATCCCCCCACTCCCACCCCCATGTGCACAGCCAAGGGCAGCCACCCCCGACCTTCCCTTTGTCCCCGCCTCTGACCTCCTTCCACGCTGCTCCCTCAGCCCAGAGCCCTCTCCTCTGGCCCCCCTGTGGGGCCCGTGGCAAACCCCAGCCCTGCCGTGGCCACCTTGGCCTCACGTTTGTACTGCGTCTGTCCCACTTCTGTTTGGCGCTGACTCCCTTTCATTCGTGGTTCTTCCGTGGCAGGGACACGGCTGACGGCACACCGGCTTGATTGTTCTAGTACTTTAAACCGTGCTAATGATAAAAATGACCTGACACACCCACTTTGCTAGACTTTCCACGCCAGGCGCCAGGAATCGTGCTCCCCCGGTCCCCGTCCCACCCGGGAACCCCTGCGTGGTGCCGCAGAAGCTCGCGGGGTTGAGATGTTGGAACTGGTTTTCTTGCAGACAAGGACTTGCGTACCAAGGGCTTCAGCCTGGAGTCATGCCGCAGCATGGTGAACCTCATGGACGTATCCTTCGCTTCTGTTTCCTGAGGCTGCTTTGGGTTGGGCAGCATGTGGGAGAGAGACACCCTGTGACCTCTCCCGGGAACAGTGCAGAGAAAGGGACAAAGCCCTGTCAAGTGTGGACAGACCAGCTCTTTTCCCGGGCAACTTCCCGGTGCCTGGGAGGGGGAAACGGAGGCACAGGCTTTGTGTTGAGCGAGTGATAGAGCAGGGTCTAGGTCCTTGAGTGACCTTCAAGTTGGTGCTTTTTGTATCCCTCCAAACCCAACCCCCCTGGCTTTGCAGGTTCCTGCCTCTCTCCATCTCCCCTCACCTTGAGGTCAGTCTCCCCTTCTTCCCAGTTGCTTCTCACCCTGTGCCTTTAAGCTGCCCTTTTTTAAAAAAAACTTATTAGAGCGCAAGGGTGCATGCACGTGCACGAGCAGGGAAGAGGAAGAGGGAGAAGCAGGTTCCCTGCTGAGCAGGGAGCCCGATGCCGGGCTCAATCTCTGGACCCCGAGATCATGACCTGGGCTGAAGGCAGACACTTACCTGAATGATTGTCCCACACGCCCCTGGTTTAAGCTTCTTAACAGTAGCCCCCAGCGGGACGGCAACGGGAAACTGGGCCTGGTGGAGTTTAACATCCTGTGGAACCGAATCCGGAATTACCTGGTGGGTGGTCCCTCAGCCCTGCTGGTGCCTGCCCTCTGCCGTGGCCTTGATCCCAGGCTGGGCCTCTGCCCGCCCTGGAGCCACCTCTCCAGATCCCAGCCCCTGGCCCGCCTTTTGGGTCTTTCCCCTGCACCCTCATCAAGCCCCCACACTGGGGGGTACGGGAAGGGCTGGGTGCCTCCCGCGGCCCGGCCCTCACCCTCCGCTCCCTGCTCCAGTCCATCTTCCGGAAGTTTGACTTGGACAAGTCGGGCAGCATGAGCGCCTACGAGATGCGGATGGCTATCGAGTCTGCAGGTAAGGCCTGAGTGCCGGAGGCTGATGGCCCCAGGCCGATTCCCACTGGTGACCCAGGGTGGCAGGCTAGCACACTGTCCTTGTCCCTGGGGTGGTGCTGATGATGGGTTGTGGCATCCTGTGGGGACTGAGCTAAGTGCTTTGTCAGCATTTCCTTTTGCCCTTGCTGCAGCCTGACTGGGCGAGGGTCTCTTACTATCTCCACTGTACGAGGAAGAGAGTAGGGCTCAGAGAGGGAAGGTGACTGCCCTGCGGCCACACAGCCAGGGAGGGGTGGAGCTGGGCACCTGAGCCTCCAGTGAGGGAGGTGCATGTCAGGATGAGGCCAGGGCTTTCCGCACAAATAAAACTGGACCCCTGGGCCCTCTGGCCCCTGATTCCCTGGGGCTGTCAGGCCCTCGCTCCCTCTGGGGCTGGCACTTGCTTGCCCAGCCCCTCCCAGCAGCGGGCCCTACTCAGGAGGCCTTCAGGCCTTGGAGCTGCAGGGAGCACCCTGCCTCCTGTCTCCAGTCCCCCTCCCTGTCCCCTCGGGCCAGGCCATGCCTCCCTGGCCCTTACCCACTCTCCCGGGCCAGGCTTCAAGCTCAACAAGAAGCTGTATGAGCTCATTATCACCCGCTACTCGGAGCCAGACCTGGCTGTGGACTTTGACAACTTCGTGTGCTGTCTAGTGCGGCTGGAGACCATGTTCCGTGAGTGCCCCGGCGGGCTCCTGCCTCTGGTTCTGTCTCTCGTCAGCTGTGGGGGAACGACAGGGCAATAGGGAGAGATAGGACATATGTGCCATGGCGTGTGCCAGAGGCAAAGGACACGGCACCTGGGACCCTGCAGGCTGAGTGCTGGGAGGTTAGGGGAGTGGGGACCTGGCAGCTGGGGGGCTTGGGCAGCAGGAAGAGATGTTTCCCGGCAGGCACAGGTGAGGGCTTGGGGTGCTGTGGGGATTAGGAATAAGGGGCAGGGTGGGTCCTGGTCTTGCGGGAATGTTCTACTGGGTTCTTGGTGCCAGAACATCTTCTTTTGAATGTAGGATTTTTCAAAACTCTGGACACGGATCTGGATGGAGTCGTGACCTTTGATCTGTTTAAGGTGGGCACTGCCCTAGGCTGTGGCAGGGGAGGGCGTTTAGGGTTGGGGGAACTTTCTTACCTGCCTGGGGTAGCATCCTAGGGTTTCAGACCCAGCCCCAAAGGCCAGGCCTCCTGAGTCCTTGAAGGATGGGGTGGGGTCGTCTGAGTCCTGGGAAGGGAGCAGGAAGGGAGGGCGAGGCTCCTTGGGGTCTCTGCGGCTCTCCTTTCCCCAGAGGGTCCCCTCCCACCTGCCCTCAGTGGGTGAAGCGACAGTAACTTCTGGGGTGGGAGGCTGGACTTGGCGTCTCTGCTGTCCCCGCCTGACCCGTCTCCCCACCCCCCACCCCCGGCAGTGGTTACAGCTGACCATGTTTGCATGAGGCAGGGGCTCAGGCCCCCTTGCCGTGTTCCTCTCCCTCGTCTGCCAAGCCATGCCTTCCCGCCATGCCACAGCAGGCCACACCAGCTGCAAGTGCCTTCCTTCGGAGCGGGAGGCAGCCTCGTCCTCCTGTCCTTCACGTCCCAGCTGCCGTGGCTCATCTGCTCTGCGCAGAGCCGTGTGGCCTTTCCTGCCTTTGCCCGCTGTGGGCTCAGGGGGCACTCGTCCGCCCCTCCCGTCGCCAAACAAGGAAGGCAGCTTTCGCTTGTCCCTGCCTCAGGATGGGGGCCCAGGGGGAGCCGACAGCCCCAGGCCTCCGACGATGTGTGCTCTCCCCTCACTCCAGAGGCCACCCCCCACCCCCACCACCCAGTGTCACCTGCAGACCTTCAGACAGAACCACTAGCTCTGCACAGTTACAGCCCAGCTGTGCAGGCCCTTCCCAGCCGAGGCCTCCTCCTGGGCCTGGGAAGGCCCGCTCCTTCCTGCGCAGAAGCCCGTGTCCCTCGCCAACTTGGCCTGCCCTGCCTGGGGAGCCAGGAGTCGCCGAGCCTGAGGGGTAGTCGGGTGCTCCCTCCCCCGCTCCTTCCTTTTTTATATTGGTGACTTTAACGGGGACTCTTCAGGGACTGGTGTACCAGTAATGGGGGTGCCAGAGGCACCTGGGTATGGGGTGGGGTGGGAATCTCACATTTCCATGCCGAGAAACCCCAAACAATAAAGGAAAAGGCCCCACGCCTGTGTCCAGAGTGTATTTCTGCCCCAAGCTGCTGCCCAGGAAGGCACCAGCAAGCCTGGAGCTGGAGGGACAGCCCGGGGCCTCCCACCGCCCCTGCGCTGCGGCTCCTCCTGGGGCCTCTCACCCCTGCTGGAGTCCCAGGTACCTAGGAAGCTGGGGAGGATGGGGCTCCCAGCTGCAGGGGCAAGACCATACTGGGGAGGTCCCCTTGACCACCTGTGCTAGTCCCCTTCGCCCTCCTCAAAGCCCCAGAGGCCTGACCCCTACCCTCCATGTATGCTCCGCCTGGAAGTTTCCGGCTGCAACCCGAACTCCCACTGAGCACAAACCTGACCCCCCAGGAAGCTTCCAGAACAGAAGGGCCTCCTTCATCCGGACACCTGCAGCTTATGTAAGCTGCTCAGCCCCTCTGGGTCGCAGCTTTCCTTACCAGAGATAAGAGTGGCTTGCGGTGAGGGTAGAAGAGAGGACAGTGGTGTGGGGGGGATGGGGGTAAGCCACAAACGAGGACGTCGTCTGCAGTGCAGAGGCTGACGGAGCCTGGGGTGGGGATGGGGGCTGCCCTCAGCAGCTGGGGGAGGCCCAGATAGAGCCCCGAGTGGCAGACGTTCTGGGCACTGCTTGCCATAGGCTGGTTCAAGGCCTGGACCCCTGTCCCAAGCCGGCATTTGGCCCCCAGGAGTCTTAGAGCTGGTCCTGGGCCTTGGCGTCCTGTCAGTAGCAGGGGGCGGGGGTGCCTGTCACTTGCTGGGAGTCTGGGCTGGTGAGGGGGCCAGGTGTGGGGTTGGGAGGACAGTCTCATGCCCCCCCACCCCTCATAGTTCTCTGTGTTGGGGTTTTGTTTGAGAGCGGGTTGAGGTAATGGTCTGGATGGTCTGGTGGCCTTACCCGCCCACACACCCCACTCTGAGGCTGAGTTCCTGCAACAGAGGCAGGGAGACCCGGGCTGCCTCTTAGCGCCCCTGCCCCAGCATTCCCATCCTGCCCCGCCCCTGTTTATCCTCTGCAGCCTCTTCTTGGGCGCTGGGGCCCAGGGACTGGGTCCCCTACACTGTCTGGATCGGGCTCTGGAGGGTGCCTCTCGGTGCCTCTCTCCCCAGGAGAGAGGGGAGGGTGGTGATGGGCAGCAGTGACTGCTGGGGTCCCGCGGCGGGGCCGGCAGGGGCCGGGCGGCTAGGCCTGTGGATCCCGGCGGTGGTGGGCTGCAAGGCAGCGCTCTGGGACCCCTGGTTTTCTAGCTGGGAGCGGAGATGGAGAGAAGTGAGGACCAAGGCCCTGGAGGGAGGGGGAGCCCTGCAGGCCTGGGGCCTCCCATGAGGTGTAACCGGACCCCTCTGACCTGCCAGGCGCAGGGCATATGGTCCTGACCCCGGACCTATTCCTCCACCTCCCAGGGGGCCCGTCCTTTACATAAGGCCGCAGCAGGCTGGGCCATAGCCCGTGGCCATGGCCTTCACCGACCTGCTGGACAGCCTGGGTGGTGTGGGGCGGTTCCAGCTGGTCTATACTGCCCTGCTGCTCCTGCCCTGCAGCCTGCTGGCGTGTCACAACTTCCTGCAGAATTTTACGGCCGCTGTGCCCGGCCACCACTGCCGGGGCTCTGCCAACGACACCATGGCCGCCACCAACCACTCGGGGGCCTGGCTGAGGGCCACCGTACCCCTGGACCAGCTCGGGGCCCCCGAACCATGCCGGCGCTTCACAGAGCCTCAGTGGGCCCTCCTGAGCCCCAACACCTCTGTCCACGGGGCAGCCACGGAGGGCTGCAAGGACGGCTGGGTCTATGACCTCAGCACATTCCCAGCCACCATCGTGACCGAGGTCCGCGGGGGAGCCAGCGCGGTGGACGGGTCAGGGGCTGCTGCCCGAGGCCGAGGCTGGAGCGCCCCTCTCCCTCTCTCCCCTGCAGTGGGATCTGGTGTGTGAGGCCCGCCCCCTCCGCGACCTAGCTCAGTCCATCTACATGGCCGGGGTGCTGGTGGGCGCCGCCGTATTTGGCATCCTCGCGGACAGGTGAGCCTTGGCGGGGAGGGTCCCAGCCACCTGAGCCTCTTCATTCATTTTCCTTTGTTGACGCTGATGGGTAGAGAGAGGACGCATTTGCATGGTTCACCGTTCTAGAAGGTGTGGGAGAGTGCAGGGAAGCGTTCCTTCCCGCTGCTGTCCCACCGTCCACTGATTTCTAGAGGGCAGCCGGGTTTCTGTGTCTCTTTCCAGATATAGTTTATGATTCTTTAAAAGTTTTTATTTATTTAATTGACACAGAGAGAGGGAACCCAAGTAGGGGAAGCAGGAGAGGAGAAGCAGGCTTCCCGCCAAGCAGGGAGCCCCATGTGGGGCTCCATCCGGGGACCCCAGGATCATGACCTGAGCCGAAGGCAGGCGCTTAATGACTGAGCCACCCAGACGCCCCAATATTTTATGATTTTATGTCATCCATGCCACCAGGTACCTATGCTCTGTCCCACCTTTGTCATGCCAATGCTGGAGCACCCCACGGGTGCTTCTGGATCTGGCTTTTACTTCCCCTCGAGGCCTCTGCATGGTCCTTTAGAAAGAACTTTCTGGTCCTCCCTACTGTCCCTGCTGAAATTCTATGGTATGGATGACCAGAACTAAGCAGAATGGCCCCTGAGGGTAGCCGGCAGCCCTTCTAGAGGGACCCCAGGAAATCCAACCCGGCTCTAATGGAGTCTGTTCTGCACCTCCTGTCCTCTTTCCTCCGCCTTCCAGCTCATCCACCCCTCCCCCTCTCCTCTCCTCGTGAGTTCCAGGGGTTCCCCTACCCACCCCCCACCCCCCCACTGCCGCTCCGCACCCTGGAAGGCAGACTGCTCCTCCCCCCAGCCTGCGTGCTTTAGGCCCCTCGTGGGCAGCTCCGCCATGACCGTGGCCGTACTAGGTCACGGCACAGCCCGCCCTTCCTGTGGACGAGCTTGTCTCTTACCCACGGTGTCGTGTTTGTCACCAGCCTCCAGTGCAGGACGGTTAGTTACCTAGAGGTGATTGAGGCATGTTTGCGTCAGAGAATGAACGCGTGAACGAGCGAATGGGTCAGGGGGTGAGCAGCGTGCAGCCCCCTTCCAGGCCTGCTGCCCTCCCAGCCGCGCCAGGGCTCTGGCCCCGGACCCTCACTCACACATGGGGCAGGGCCAAGGCCGGACCAGGATAACCCTGCTATCCTGAACCCTGACCTTCGACCCATTTGTGCTGTGACAAGCCCCCGCCCGACCTGGACCTCCCCAGCATGACCAGCTCAAATGAGGACTCGACGCTGGGGTCCTGCTCCCACTGGCCCCTGAGTCCTGGTGTGAGGCCTCCGTCCAGCCGGGAGCTCACTCAGGGGACCTTCTGACCACAAGCCCCAAAGATTAAGAGCTGGGTTGGGGGAGGGGCAGATACACTCCTTGATTGAAGGAACAAAAGACAAAAGACAAGTCTTCGTGTCCGGTTTTCCCTCCCTGACCCTCGGCCGGCCACGAGCGCCTGCGTCCCAGCAGGTGCCCCTGACTCTGTTGGAGGGACTGGCCTGGGGGAGCCGCTTCCTCTCTCCCTCCCCCTGCAGCCCCCACGAGGGATGCGGCTGCTGTCCCCGGAAGCTAACCCCAGCCCGGCGCCCGGCTCAGGCTGGGCCGCAAGGGCCCCCTGGTCTGGTCGTACCTGCAGCTGGCAGTTTCCGGGGCCGCCACCGCCTACTTCGGCTCCTTCGGTGCCTACTGCGTCTTCCGGTTCCTGATGGGCATGACCTTCTCTGGAATCATCCTCAACTCCCTCTCTCTGGGTGAGTCCAGCCAAGGAGGGCCCTGGCGGGGCGGCCGGCTTGCGGAAGTGGGGGTCGCGCCTGATCCGTGGATGTCTTTTCTGTTGTGTTGGGATGCACGTCCAGTGACTTCCACTCAGAAACACTCGCCCCCCGCCCGCCCTGGGGCGATCTGGGCTCTCCCCACTGGCCGTGAGCCGCGGACCCTGGGAGCAATGTGTTCCTCCATATGCTGAGAGGCTTGGGTTGTTTCCTGTGTGCTCTAGTCCCCAGGAACCACTTAGTAAGCACCTACTGTATGCCAGGCTCAGTGTGGGGTCAACAAGGGAGCTGAGACGCAGTGGTCCCCAAGGCTCCAGGCTGTCCTAAGATGCTGTGGCTCCAAAAAGGGCAGGGCTCACCCAGGCTCCTTAGCCCCATGGTGGAGACCTGGCCCCTTGGGAGCCAGATGGGAATGTCCCCCACACCCAAAGTGACAGGGTCAGTCCTCACTCCAGGCTGGTTTCCCGCAGCTGTTGGTCGCTCCGGCACGGAGCGCCGTCAGGCAGTAGAAAGCCCATGGTGCACACAGGCCGGCCACCGACTTGTGCGAAGGGCTTAGTTGGCACCTGGGACACTACCAGGCCCAGGGAGGGTCTGAGGGATCCAGACGCTGCTTCCGAAGACGGGATGGGTCCTTCATCTCAGGGATGGGGGGAAATCTTAGGGCTGGAGAACCAGGCCGCGCCAGGCTCGCACACCTGACGTCCCCCTCTCTGAATCAGGACCCTGAGGGTTGTTGATCTCACGCGTGATCCTGACAAATCCCAGCCCACTCGCCTCAGCCTCCAGGGCGGGCATCCAGCCACAGCTGGTGGGATCGGAAGGTGGGATCAGACATGCACGGTCCGTGTCGTGCTAGAATTGCGTCTGTGAGACACACCCCCTACAAACACACAGACTCTCCTACCTGTGCACACACCCATATACACATATCCCTGCGCATGCACGCACACACACACACACACACACACACACACACACACCTTGTACTACCACTACATACATACCAGATGCGGTTCTGAGCACCAGAGATGGAACAAGGTACAAAGCAGATTTCTGGTCCCACGGAGCCTCTGTTTTGTGCAGGAAGAGAGACAGCCACACGAACAAGCGGCTTATACAGTATGTGCGAAGGGCACACATGCTGCAGAGGAAACTAAAGCCCAGAAAGGGAATGAGCGAGCAGGGAGCTGGGGGGATGGTAGAGCGGCCAGGGGAAGTCCTCACTGAGAGGGGTCACTGGGCAGAGCTTGCAGGAGGGAGGGAGTGTGCCCCGCGGCTATCTGGGAGAGGAACATTCCAGGCAAAGGCCCTGAGGGTTGTGTGTTTCTAGTGTGAGCTCAAGGTGAGGGGGTTCTTTTTTTTTTTTTTTTAAGAATTTATTTATTTATTTGTCAGAGAGAGAGCGAGCATAAACAGGGGACCAGCAGGTGGAGGGAGAAGCAGGCTCCTCGCTGAGAGAAGGAGCCAGATTTGGGACTCGATCCCAGGACACCCGGATCATGACCTGAGCTGAAGGCAGGCACTTAACTAACTGAGCCACCCAGGCATCCTGAGGAGGAGGCGGTTCTTGTGGCGAGAGGGTGCGAAGCAGGGAGTGGAGTGGTGACAGATGAGGTCAGAGAGCTGGGGGTGCAGGTCCTTAGGGCCTGTGACCACTTACAGACTTTGGCTTTGACTCTGAAAGGCAAGAGCCCCTGGAGGATCCCAAGCCGAGGAGAGGCCTGACCGGATCTGACTGAGTGCTTGCCACCACGGAGGCCAGTTCCAAGCCTCATGCCTCCCCGCCAGCCAGCAGCAGAGTGGCTTGGCTGCAGGGGTGGGGTGGGGTGGGGTTGGGGTGTTGGGGGAGTGGCTAGCTACTCCCCCAGGAGGGTGCTAGCAGGAAGGGCTCAACGGGATTCTGTTGGTAGAAGCAACAGGCTTTGGTGATGGACCGGAAAGGATGCAGGAGCTGGCTGCTCCTGGGAAGGGGAAGTGTCCTCATTAATGTGCTACAGTTGCCTTGTAAGGGCATGTGTGATTTCTTAACCAGTGCCCCATGCATGGACAGCTAGGTTGTTTCCAAGTTCTGCTATTTACAAAAAAATCATATAATTAAGAGTCATAATATTTCCTTTCCTACCAAACATTTATATCTTTTGCCTGTTTTTTTGTGGGCTTTTTCTTTTTTTGTTTTTTGGTTTTTTTCTTTTCTTTTTTTGCCTTTTGGTGGTTTTCCTATCGATATGTAAGAGCCCTTCCCATATTAAGGAAATTTACCTTTTATCTATAATTTGAGTTGCAAATTTTTTGTTTACATGTTTTTGCTGACATTATGACTTGATTTATGGTGCTTGTTTGTTTTTGTTAAAGCCAGTCAAGGTGTTTGTTTTTATATGCAGACACTCTTATTTTTATAAAGTCAAGTTTGTTGATCTTCCCTTTCATTGCTTCTGGTTTTTTTCTGGGTTTTCTGGCATTCTTAGAAAAGATTTTCCTGACTCTAAGATTGAAAAAAAAATTGCCATGATTTTTTCTAACATTCTTGTGGTTTAATTGGTTATATGTATTTTTTCATTTTTTAAAAAGATTTTTTAAAAATTTATTTGTCAGAGAGAGAGAACACAAGAAAAGGGAACAGCAGGCAGAGGCAGAAGCAGGCTCCCCGCTGAGCAAGGAGCAGATGCAGGGCTCCATCCCAGGACGCTGGGATCACCACCCGAGCTGAAAGCAGATGCTTAACCGACTGAGCCACCCAGGTGTCCCTTACTGGTTATATTTAGTTCTTTGGTGCACCTGTGTCTCAGTAGAGCTCTGGAAAAATTTCAAGTGGCCACAGAGTCGCTATGAGGGCACAGGTGCATTAGACAACCTTGGGGGCTGTGGGTGCTACTGATCCTGCCCTGATTCCCTCTGCAGTCGTGGAGTGGATACCCACCCGGGGCCGGACCGTGGCGGGTGTCTTGCTGGGGTACTCCTTTACCCTGGGTCAGCTCATCCTGGCTGGAGTGGCATACCTGATCCGCCCCTGGCGGTGGCTGCAGTTTGCTGTCTCTGTTCCATTCCTCATCTTCTTCCTCTATTCTTGGTACGTCCCGACAAGGAGGGGGGTGGGAGGGTGCACCTGTGTGACGGAGCCCCCCCTCGTGACAATCTGGGACTGTGTAGTGACTGGGACTTGCCGGGTGTGGTGGGGACTTGAAAGGGGGTGGATGTTTGTGGGGACCACGGGCTCACGGGCATTGCCCACGGCTGTCAGGAAGCTCTGATAAAATCCCTTCCATTGATGTAGGGCTCCAGAATGCTCGAGTGGTTTTGCTTTGCTCGTCAGTTCCTTTGCAACTCACAACAGGAGGGGAACTGAGACACAGCCCAGAGAGGGCCATGACTTATTCAAGACACACGGCAGGGTCAGAACCAGATTCAAAACTGAATCTGTGACTGTTTTTAAGTGCTTTTCAGTGGGTCCCTGTCCGCTGTGCTTTGGGAAAGGGAAGCTGGTGTGTCCCCCCCAGTCTTCCCGAGTCTGGAGGCGGCTGGGAAGGAAACGAAGGTGTATTTGCGTTTGGAGAATGGAAGGAGCTCTACTCACCCCTGCCGTCCTTCATCCTTCTCTTGGCCCCAGGTGGCTGCCAGAGTCATCCCGCTGGCTCCTGCTGCACGGCAGGTCGCAGTTAGCCGTGGAGAACCTGCGGAAGGTGGCCGTCATGAATGGGAGAACACAGGAAGGGGAGAGGCTGACCAAAGAGGTAGGTGGCGTGGCTGGAAGAAAGGGGAGGGACCGTTTCTAATCTGGCTGGTGGCCTCAAGATGTGCCAAGACTCAGTAGCTTGCCGGGACGCGCCCACCATCCAGGTGGAGAGGCTGGGACTGAGGAGAGAGAGACTTCTGGGGAAGCTAGAAGGCATAACCATCGAAGGGCTGGGCAGTCTGCGAGAAATCATTTAACTGCTTTGTTCATCGGTCCATCCATCTCTGCCATGGGGAAATAACCCCATTCCCATGGAATTGCCGAAATTTAATAAAATAATAAAGTGAAAATATTGAAGTAGAAGCCATAAAAGGAAATTATCAAAGAATCAATAATAAAGGTACCCTTTACGATAAACACCAGCATCAGAGAATTACCACTTGTAAGATCATCACCATTTATTATGAGTAAGTAGGTTTTCTCGAGCCCCGTGCTAGTCACTCTGCTGAGGGCTTTATGTCCATAATCTCATTTAATGTGTCACTTTTGTGGCTGAGGAGGCCAAGTTTGAATGGGCCGCGTCATTTGCCTAAGAACACACAGTGGGAAACGGCAGAACTGCTTAGAACCCCGGCCCCTAACCACGGCCCAGGCCTATCTCAGAGTCTCTACTGGGAGTGAGGGAAAAGGGTCCCTCGAGAACCACAGGTGGCGATTTCAGCCTAATCAGCAGGCAGCTCAGGAGCCCTGGGACTCACCCTGGAGCCTCTGCTTCATCCCGAAGCTCTGGAAACAATCTGTTGAGAGCCATCAGTCCCAGGATGCAAAGACTAGAACCAGCCATCTTGCCGGGGACCGAAGCCTTGACCTTCCTCTCCCCAGATGAAGGGACTCCTCGCAGGAAAACAGGGTCCCAGATCTTTTCCTTTTGCTGATCAAACTTACCTTGTCCAGGTGGTGAACTCCCACCTCCAGAGTGAGATCGCAAGTGTGCGCACCTCCAACTCGGTCTTAGACCTCTTTCGAACCCCGGCCATCCGGAAGGTCACTTGCTGTCTCATGGTGGTCTGGTAGGTGATGTGCTTGAGCCCACGTCTTTGACCTGAGGCAGGGCTAAGCCTCTTATCCCCACTTCCAAACTCTGTTCTCAAATACTCTTAATGCAATGAGCAGGTGAGCCTCGTGAATTCGATCTTGTTCCCTACCCTTTCTCTACGGTACTCTCGCCCTCTGCTCAGCACTAAGATGCGGTCATAGATGAGACATTTGTGCTGACCTGGGGATCCCACATCTGGACAGTGGGTCTCACCTTGGTGGGGGTGGGGGCGCCCATTGGAATCACCCATGCAGCTTTTCCAAAATGCACTTTGTCCCCTCCTGATAGGCCCTTGGGGCTCTCCAGGAGATTTTGGGAAGTGTCCAACTCTGGAGAAACACCTGTGGGTCAGAAAGGGACAGACAGGGAGACAATAATGTCTATGAGGTATGACAGGTGTCCTTACAGCAGTTCTCCTGACTGGAGCTGCCGAGTACATCATGCAGGAGATGGCATCTAAGTGGGTTTTACAAAAACGGCTGTGGAGTTTGCCAGGGGACCAGGAAGGACTCAGAGAGGCCATCTAGATAAACAGGAAGTGTAAAACAGATCAAACTACAAGGGCAACTTGTTCCCATTAGCACAGACTGGAGCTGGCAAATCCTAAGATGAGGAATGGATTTAGAAAGGGGGTAGAGGGCGTTTTAAGGACCAGGATGTCCTAGGTATGTAAATAGTAAGGGTTGATATTTGCGAAGTAGGGAACACAGGCTACAAGTCATCTGTTCTCAGGAGGACAACCAGCATTCTTGTTCTGTGGTTACCGGCCAGGCTGTGGTAGATGACCAGATGACCTGGGTGACCTTGAGCAAGGCAGCCAGCCTCCTGGTGCCACAGTTTCCGGCTTAGATGCCTACCACTAAGGTCCTTTTGAAAACTAAATGTTTAGACATGTAACCCCCACACCTGGCCGAGTTAAGTGCTCAGGTAGCGTCTCTGATTTAAGTTTGGAGCTGTGTCACCTATGCGCTGGAAACGGGATTGTCCACCACTCTGGACCTTTGGAGGGCTTCTGCCTGGGCAGCCAGAGGGCTCCTCAGAACCCAAGTTGGGACCCGCCCCCTGCTTCGCTCTCCTCCTCCCACCGGGAAGAATCATCATGAATGAAAAATTCCAGGGTTGAAAGTCCCCTCTTGGATCCTTCTGGAGAGAATAAGCTAAGGCCCGTTTCTGTTTGAAGGAAGGAATTCGGCAGCTAGGGGCTGGGTCAGCCGGATGGAGTTTCTGCAGGCAGGTGGGGAGATTTGGGAGGAGGAAGAAGAATTTTGGGGAACTGGTAGGCTTTCACAAGCTCCTGTTGTAAATGCCTCCCGTAACGTGGATTTCTTTTTCTCTACTGGTTGGTTGTTTTTTGATTCCTAAATTATAAAACCACTGCATACTCATTGGGAAAAAATTTGTTTTTTCAAACAACCCAGAAACATAGAGACAGGGTCATGTATTGGTTGTGAGGCAGGACTCAAGTGTAGTTCAATTTAAAAAACAAGACAAAACAGGGGCGCCTGGGTGGCTCAGTGGGTTGAGCCTCTGCCTTCGCCTCAGGTCATCAGCCCAAGGTCCTGGGATTGAGCCCTGCGTCGGGCTCCCTGCTCAGCAGAGAGTCTGCTTCTCCCCCTCCCTCTGCCTGCCGCTCTGCCTACTTGTGCTCTCTGTCTCTCTCTGTCAAATAAATAAATAAAATCTTTAAAAAATTAAAAACAAAATAAAAATTAAAAACAAGACAAAACAAAAGGCAGGACTCTGGAACCCGACTGCTTGGATTTGAATCTCAGCTCTGCCACTTATCTGCCACAGCTCTGTCTGTGTCATCTTGGCCGAGTTCCTTAACCTCTCTGTGCCTCAGTTTCCCCACCTGTAACACTGATATCATAATAGTACCTACCACATAGGGTGGTTGTGGAGATTAGAAGCATTCACGTATAGAACAGTATCTTGGTAAACTCAAGACTTGTACCTGTTATCACTGTACGGAAGAAAATTGAATGCTCCTCCTCCCACTCTGCTTGCCCCGCCCCCAAGCAGCAAGCCCTGCCAAGCACGAGTCCATATTCTTCCAGACCTTTGTACACAGAAGACGCCACATGTATTCTTACAAAAATGGGTCAGTACCACACATATCTTCTACTTGCTCCTAATAACGCAACCATATCTGTAAATATCGTTGCATGTTACATGAACCCAGACCTGCCTAGAGTCAACAAGAATTACTGTATCAGCTTTCTAGAAGGGTCTTTTCTTCTCCATCTCCCCGACTCACGTAGCTGGGGGTAGGTGGGAGGATGGGAGGCATTTCTCAGTAAGCACTAAGGGGGCAGAGGCCGGGGCCCTGCTTGCAGAGGGCCCCCTGCCAAATTCCATTTTTCCACCTCCCCCTGCCCCCAGATGTCCCAGAGCTTGTGTCGGCATGAGGTGTTGCAGGGAAACGTAGCCAGGCCGACCCACCAGGTGCATGAGGGCCTGTCCCGTGCTTTTATTGTTAAGTAGGCTCAATGACACGTAACGAAGTTTGGCATCGCGATGGTTGATCACCGTGCAGTTTAGCGCCTGCTTCCTGCTTCCGAAGGCTGAGTAATTGCCCGCATTCCCCACGTGCTGTTTATCTACCCATCAGTTGATGGACACTTGGGCTTGCTTCCACCTTTCCGCTCTTGTGAACAATGCTGCTATGAACATGGATGTACAAATACCTCTTTGAGACACTGCCACAGGGACATTTTAAATTTCTCTAGAGCCCCCCCCTCCCCCAGAAGTGTGGGAATTCCAGACCTTTGCCGTCAGATTGACTGTAAACACTGCCTTGGCAGAAGCAGCCATCTACAGGTGCAGACTTCTCAGTAAACGTCGGGAGAAGCTGTGAGGGTCCGACGGGGTCTTTGCCTGGTTGGAAGGCTCTCGTTTTCTCCTTCCAGCTCTTAGATGTGAAGCTCAGATCAGCCACTGAAGGGAGGAGGAGGGGCTGGAGCAGTGCAGATAGGGAAAAACACTCACACTCTGGAGCCCACACTTGGACTCGGGGAGCAGGTGCTGGAGCAGGTGCTTAAGCAGGGACATGGAGGGAGGGTAGCCTGGGCTCTAAAACCCAAGTCAGAGACTTGGATTTGGTGAGGGGAAGGGGAGGGGTATGTTAAATTCAGGGGATTTTCACTCCCTGAAAATGGAGTCCTATGTCATTCATCCTGTGTGCCATCCCCTGGGTCCAGAACTGTGGACCTTGGGCTGAAGCAGGACCATTCTGCTGCCTCTTCCAGGTTCTCCAACTCCATGGCTTACTACGGGCTGGCCATGGACTTGCAGAAGTTTGGACTCAGTGTATACCTGGTGCAGGTCCTGTTTGGGGTCATAGACATCCCGGCCATGCTGGTGGCCACCACCACCATGATTTATGTGGGCCGCCGGGCCACCGTGGCCTCCTTCCTCATCCTGGCTGGGCTCATGGTGATCGTGAACATGTTTGTGCCTGAAGGTGAGCCATCTGCTCTTGCTGTGACCGCCCGGGAGTCTCTGGGGTCTGGTGGGCCTTGACTACAACAAGGGAACAGGACTGAGGGATGTTCTTCAGGATCTGGAAAGGAAGTGACTATCTATTAGCAGAGTTTTTACTAAGCACTCAGGACTCAGTATCAGGGTCATGGTGGAGAATTGGCAGAGACACGAGTCTTTGCCCCCAAGGCATTTACCATCTTGTCAGGGAGATCAGGTTGATGACCTTTGAAATTCCCAGTGCCCAGTGGTTCCAGTGTCAAGGAATGGGACCCAACTGTAGGTACCTAATAAACAGTCCAGTGATTCCAACAAGAAGCCGGGGTTGAGTGTCAAGAGTCCTAGAGCTTGTGGGAAGCCAAGGGCTCATGGCCTTGGGCAACTTGTCTGATTTCTCAGTGTCTTATTATTTCCCAGTGGAATGGTACATTACTACTATTGGTATTTTGACATATTTTCTTCCAATCTTTTCTTCTTTTTGTAGATTTTGTATTTGACATAATTGAGATAATATTATATGTGTGTATACATATGATTATATTTACATATGTGTATATCTTATTTATATATATAATATATCCTATTTCACTATATTACATAAATGTGCTTTTTCATTTTATTTATTTATTGTTATTATTATTTTTAAAGCTTTTTTTCATTCAGTTTAGAGAGAGTGCCAGAACATGGTGGGAGGAGCAGAGAGGGAGGGTTGACCCCAGGACCCCGAGATCATGACCTGAGCTGAAGTCAGTCGCTCACCCGAGCCACCCAGAATCCCCTATTTATTATTATTTTTTTTAAGTAGACTCCATGCCCAGTGTGGAGTCCAGCGTGGGACTTGAACTCATGACCCTGAGGTCAACACCTGAGTTGAGACCGAGAGTTGGATGTTTAATGGCCTGTGCCACCCAGGCGCCCCGAGATGCTTGTTCCTGTTCATACAAATGTCCCATGCCCCCAGTGTTGTATTACTTATGACAATTCATCCAGATCGGTAGAATCTCCGAGGGACCTTGAAAGAAATACCCAAACTTGAGGATCTCCCCAAGAGGCTTTAATGTCATGGAGAGGGGGTAGGGCCCAGGTGTGGGTATCTTTTAAGTCTCCCCTCCTGGACCCAGTGTGCAGCCGGAGGACGTACCATAATTTCCTTGAACGTTGCTTGGAGGTTGGGCGGGCC
Source organism: Lontra canadensis (assembly GCF_010015895.1). NCBI lineage: Eukaryota > Metazoa > Chordata > Mammalia > Carnivora > Mustelidae > Lontra > Lontra canadensis. The sequence goes on from NW_022631060.1 coordinate 4,926,255, forward strand.
GTGGGGGTTTTACTGTTCATAACCAATAGCAGGACAAGTTAATAATGGTAAGAGCAAACACTGAGTGAGCGCTGAGCCCTTTGCACTCCTGACGTCATGGAAACGTATGACAACCCGGCGAAGCAGGTGCTGGTATTTTCCTCGTTCTATGGTTGAGGACACCAGAGAGGTTAAATGCAAGTGACCAAGGTCACCCAGCTGGGTCAGAGCTGGGGTTTGAACCCAGGCCTCACTCCAAAGTTTGTCTTGCCTCGGAAAGGGGAAAAGGAGGCAGAAGTGAGAGAAGGGCAGGGTGGGGCATTCCGGGGTCTCCGGGGCAACATGAGGTGGTGCGGATTCCAATCCCTGACGCCTGCTGCTTGGCCTCCCTCCTCCCTTTTGGGGCTCTGAGCCTCAGCCTCAGCCTCTTCCCCATATCCCATCCCCTCCCGAGCACCCCTGCTCCCACTGCTACCCCTCTGCCTCCCTGACGCCTTTGGGGCTCTGAGCTCCCCCTAACCCCCAGCTCTGTCCACCTTTCTGCAGATACGCAGACCCTGCGCACAGCCCAGGCAGCACTAGGCAAAGGCTGCCTGGCCAGCTCGTTCATCTGTTTGTACCTGTTCACTGGAGAGCTGTACCCCACAGAGATCAGGTGGGTCCATGGGGTGAGGGGAGCAGAGCAGCACCTGCCCCAAGCTGGGAGACCCCGGAGCCCCAGGCCTCAGCACCTGCTGAGTTTGCTGAAGTAGGACCCCTCCTCCTTTCCATCTGCCCCCTGACACCTGGGGCCCGACCCTCTAGGCAGTCTGGGCCACAGCCACTGACCAGTCTGCACTTTTTAGGCAGATGGGGATGGGCTTTGCCTCAGTCAGTGCCCGCTTTGGGGGTCTGGTTGCACCCCTAATCACCACGCTTGGGGAGTTCAGTGCCATCCTGCCCCCCATGGGCTTTGGGGCCACTTCGATCCTGGCTGGGCTGGCTGTCTGCTTCTTGGCTGAGACCCGCAACGCGCCCCTGCTGGAGACCATCGAGGCCATGGAGAGGAGGTAAGGAGCCTCTGGGCATGGTGGGGAGGGGGTGGGGATGACCAAACAGGCTGCAGGTTCCTGTGAAATGACCTGGGGCCATGAGGGTCCTCCCGCTGCTGTACCAATGTCATGGTGGGTAGGTGGGAGCCACGCTGGGAAGACCAGCCTCGCCCACCCACCTTTGTCTAAGAGGCTTGGATTTCATCAAGGACAGACCCAACCGTGAATGGTGACACAGAACGAAGAATAAATTGGAGACCAGGCAAAACAGGGAAATGAGTTGAGGTCAAGCCTGGCAGAGACATGGGGATGACAGTTTGTAGGGAGGAGAGGTGCCACATTCAGAAGCAAAGACAGGCCTGTGTGGCTGCCCGGGGTGGCCTTCCAGATTGTCCCAGAACAACAGAAAGGGAGACCCCCCCGCTTAATGACTTTTGTCATATTGTCAGAGAGGAAAAGCGCTACCAGTTCTCTGGGGAAAGCGAAACTTTCCTCAACAATTAACACTGGAAGAAATTTCTCTCATGGATCTCCTCAGGGCGGTCACTGAGTAAGGTGTTGTCCTTGAGGATCTTTCTGAAAATGCGGTGGACTTGGTGCGTTTCCCAGCAACAGTGGGGTCACCGAAGACCCTTGGCTGTGGGGAATGGGACGGGGGAAGGGAACAGGGCCCGAGGCTGTAGCTTCGGGGTCCAGCTTGATCTGGCAGCCGGAGCCGTTGCCCCAGGGACCTGCGAGGTGGATTGAAATCCTAGCTCTAGAAAAATCTCAGTAATGCCAAAGAATTCGAGTTTTGGGTAACAGAGCTCCCTTTGATCCTACCAGGAACATTTATTATAAAGCTACTGTATGTTGTTACAGATGTGAACCAATTACATGATGGAGACCATTTACTAAAACTAATTTAATTTAATTTATTGAGAGAGAGAGTGCAGGGGGAGAGGGAGGGAGAGAGAGAATCTCAAGCAGACTCCATGCCGAGCACGGAGCCAGACATGGGGCTCGATCCCACAACCTTGAGATCACGACCTGAGCCGAAATCAAGAATCTGATGCTTAAAAGGACTGAGCCACCCAGGCGCCCCTAAAAATAATTTTATTTTTTTAAATTGTTGAGGGGCACCTGGGTGGCTCAGTTGGTGAAGCATCTGCCTTCAGGTGAGGTCATTAACCCTGGGGTCCTGGGATCGAGTCCCAAGTTGGGCTCTAGGCTCCCTGCTCAGCTGGGAGTCTGCTTCTCCCTCTGCCTGCTGCTCCCCCTGTGTTCTCTCTCTGTGTCAAATAAGTAAGTAAAATCTTTATTTTTTTAAAAGATTTTATTTATTTACTTGAGAGAGAGAGAGAGCAAGAGAGGGGAGAAGGTCAGAGGAAGAAGCAGACTCCCCTCAGAGCTAGGAGCCCGATGTGGGACTCGATTCCGGGACTCCGGGATCATGACCTGAGCCGAGGCAGTGGCTTAACCCAACTGAGCCACCCAGGCACCCCAGTAAGTAAAATCTTTAAAATAAAATAGAATAAAATAGTTGGGAGCAAGCCATTCTTTCTCACAATGATTTGCTGATCGGATCTGACCTAGCTGGTCCTACAGGAGCCCGGTCGTCCCAGGGGATGTGGAGACCTTGACCACGTGGGGAAACTAACCAACATCCAAAAACAGGGCGTTCTCTGAAGCTTCACAAATGCTGCAGAGTTGTTCGAGATTTTGTATGGTTTTATCGTTTATTTTTTAAATTAACGTATGTTTGAGGGCGTTTGCGTCTGTGTCTGTGTGTTGAGCAAGGTCTGCGGCAATCTTAAAAATAACATCTTTGTCTGAACCCTGGGGGAGAACGTTGTGGAGACCCCTCCGCCAAATACTCTAATGTGTAATTCTCTCCAACAAGGATGTTCTGTTACACAACCTCAGTGGAGCCATCCCAGTCAGAAAGCTAATATTGATACATGATTTCCGTTTAGTCCTCTGGCCTCGATCAAGTTCTGCTTGATTTCCCCACCCCCATCCCTGGCCCCACCCCCAACATCCTATAGAGCAAGAGGATGTGGTTCGGAATCAGAAGAGGCATTTAGACGTTGTATTTTGTTTGAGCTGGATGAAGTCCTCCGGTGTTCTCGGATTCTCTAGACTCCAACAGTTAGACAAGGTTTTATACTAGGAAGGACAAGCGTGAGGCCATAAAGCACACTTATAAAGGCCTTTCAGGAGATGAAGGATACAAAACAGTTAAGAGGGGAAAAAAAATGCAGGCAACCATCAGGAAGGCCCAGGGCATCCTGGTGTACCACCCGGGGGTCCTGTCTTCCCTCTGGTCTCTGTCACAGGCTGTCAGCATGAAAGGGAGATACCGAAATCTCAGGGAAGCCTAGGCACATACACCTACTGAGGGGTTTTCTCGGTATCCCGTTGGTCACAGCTAAAATCAGGTTGTAGAACCAGGTAAACCAACTGCAGACCATAAGTTCATAATTTTCAACAAACCATACTAGACGGGCTGGGAGAGGGGGCCTCCAGAGGGAGAGTCCCACTTTGACAGCACCTGATCAGTTACTGGCTAGTCCATTTCATCCTTGCTGTGGTTGATGGTCAGTGTCTTGGCTCCAGGTGTCTTTGAAGTTGAACACGGAGCTGCCACAGACTAGCTATGAATTCACCATGACATTGACCTTTTTGAAGATGCCAGACCAGTTGTTCTGTAGATTTCCCCCCGCTTTGGGGTTTTCCAATGTTACCAGTTGCAGCTTAGACATCTCTGGCACTGTTATCACAGGCGTGAGCCCGAGTCCTGCTCATTGTATCCCACCAGCTGGTACAACTTTTTGACTTCTGTGTTCTTTCACAATTCTTTCAGTATGTCCTTGTTTTCTGGATAGTCTAAGCTCATTTCCCCGTAGCTGTCATGGCAGCAACCCTTTCCCTGATGACTTGGTTCATTTTAAGAAAGACTGGTATTTAGAAGCCAAGGTCCTTGGGGCGCCTGGGTGGTTCAGTTGGTTAAGCGTCTGCCTCTTGATTTTTGGCTCAGGTCACGGTCTCAGGGTTGTAAGATGGGCCCCCGCCATTGGGCTCAGCAGAGAGTCTGTTTGAGATTCTCTCTCTCCCTCTGCTCCTCCCCCACCCTTCTCTCTCTCTCTCAAATAAATCTTAATTTAAAAAAAAATCCAAGATCCACGTATGAGAGACTCATCATTATGGGTTTTTTCCTGCTCTCAAGCCCTCTCAGTGGGCAGAAGTAGGGAATATATGAATATACGTATAGATACAGAGACCAGTACATCTTTTTTTTATATCTGTAGATCGTACTGAAAACCATGAGTCACACCATTACTTCCAACTCCAATCCAGCAGCACCCACCACCGGGTTTATCCCAGTTTGGTCCCTTTTCATATTTAACTCCCTTCTCTGACAAGGAGAAACCTGCCTTCCCTCAGCCTTAACCTAGTTGCCTAACTCATCAATCCGCCAGCATGTAACCCATCCCTCTCCTCCACAGACCCCTCTATACCCCCTTGGGCTCCAAAACCCCATCCTGGGCCAGCCCTCTATGTGGACACCTACCTTGCTTTGCCCCACATGATGGCTTTAAGATCCAATTGTTCAGAAAGAGAAGGGAAGAAAAGTTTTTTCATATATTCTTGATGAAGTTGTCATTGTCATAAACAGATAAAGGACAATCCCCCTGACCTCCCCACTCCGCCAACCTCACATGCCTCTAGATGCCCCCTTGAGATTATAGCAAGTATAACAAGGCCAAAAGGTAGACTAGCCACATTCAGAGCCTGTTTGCATCTCATATAAACTTTTGCATAAGAAATCTAAAGTTGTGAGTGATTTTTTGGCTAAGATTGTGTTTATTTATTTGAGAGAGAAAGAGAGAGAGCACGAGCAGCAGGAAGGGCAGAGGGAGAGGGTAAAGCGGACTCCCCATTGAACACAGAGCCTGACGGGGTCTTGACAGGCTCAATCCCAAGGTCCTGAGATCATGACCTGAGCTGAAGTCAGATGCTTCCCTGTCTGAGCCACCCAGGCACCCCTAAACCTGTGATTTATTAAGGAGGAAATAGCATGATGCTTTTTTAGCAAATAGAATGGGCTCACATCTTGGGGAACAAAACCTGCTCTTGGGTTGGAGCTGGACGAGCAGTTGCTTTGGGACAGTTTCTCAACCATTTCTCATTATCACCCCTCCCCTCCCCACTGCAGGGACTTTTCTATATATACATTTCTTTCCCCCTAATCACATCCCCACACTCCCAATAACAATGTAATACCACAGATACACTGTGTATCTGTTGACGTACTGTGGCCCTTTGGAAGGCCACAAACCATTTAATGTCTCGGATTTTTTGTGTCCCTCCTCCCCCCACCAAGAACCAGTTTTTGCCTCCTGGGGACAACATCACCCCCGTGAAGAATGAGTGTTCTTCATGATTACCTGTTCCAATAGCCATGGGACCTCTTGCAGTTAGGATTTTTTTTTTAAAGATTTTAATTTATTTACTTATTTATTTATTTGAGAGAGAGAGAGCTTGAGATGGGAGAAGGTCACAAGGAGAAGCAGACTCCCCATGGAGCTGGGAGCCCAATGCGGGACTTCATCCCAGGACTCTGGGATCCTGACCTGAGCAGAAGGCAGTCGCTTAACCAACTGAGCCACCCAGGCACCCGTAGTTAGGATTTTTAGAGCCCCTGAGGGGCTTATAATCAGATAACACATTTAATATGCTCCTGCATGATTCTCAAGGGTTCTGGTCCATGTTCTTCTTTAATAACCTGTCCAGGGTTCTTCTTGACAATTCCCCCATAACCAAATAAGAGACAGAAACAACTCAACTTGTTTTGGTTTCGTAGGAAATGGTGATGTTGGGGAACAGGAGGCAAGAAACAGCCTCTGTCGAGTCAGTCAAGCGGAATTTCCGATATCTGAAATATAAGGATTCAAGAACTGCTTAGCCCATTTCCTTTTTCTCCATTTCTAATTTCATCAAATAATTGTGAATGCTAGTCCCAGGCCTGGGGTGTCACGGATTAGGATGAGAAGAAAATGTCTCTTTTCAAGGTTCACATTACCCATCTCCAAAATGGCGGCAAACGAGAGGGATTAGCGGTAATACACCTTCTACTACTGGTTCCTGGGTTATGAAAAGATGTAAGGGAACTTCCTCTGTTTTTACTTCACAGGCTGCCAAAAATCCATTTGTTAATGAATAATTTCTATGTAAATTGTTCCCATCGTTCATTAATCACAAGACCAGATACTGTTTTTCCAGAATGGTCTGTATGCCTGGTGTGGGGCCAGGTCAGCCTCCGTGACCCAGTTGGGCTTATGCCCCAGTTTGTTGGGGCAACACAGCAAAGGAAGAGTGGACTAACCCTGCTCAAAAAATCCTCTTCTGTGAGAACAGAACATTCACAAAAGAGGAAATGCTGATAGAAAATAAACAGAGGAAAGCTATTCACGTCAGTCATAATCAAATAAATGTAAATTAAAATGGGAAAGAGGTCATTTTTAAATATCCAATAAAGAAAACGTTGAAAACATAGTAGTAGTCAAGGAAGATGTATAGACAGGAAGGAGGAAACTCCTGAAAGTTTCTGGAAGTTTCTTTGGCATTACTGATCATGAGATGGCAGATTTTCATATACTTCTAAGTAGCAACAACATTTGCAGGATTCTGCCCTAAGCAAATCAGCTGAAATGTGGACAAAGGATATTGAACAAGGATATTCATCACCATGTTTAATATGCCCGGAAAAAAATGTAAACTTTCCAGCTCTCCAACAATTTCAATCAATTATAATATACCGTGCAGTAGTAAAAAGTTATGTTGAAGAAGACTTTTTTTTTAAAGATTTTATTTATCCACTTGACAGAGATCACAAGCAGGCAGAGAGGCAGGCAGAGAGAGAGGGGGAAGGAGACTCCCCACTGAGCAGAGAGCCCGATGCAGGGCTCAATCCCAGGACCCTGAGATCATGACCTGAGCTGAAGGCAGAGGCTTTACCCACTGAGCCACCCAGGTGCTCCTGATGAAGACTTTTTAAGGGTCCGGGGAATGTTTATACTATATTTTTAAATATTAAAATTAATTATGATGTTTCCTAATTATGTCAAGAAATAAGAGACTCAGGGTGCCTGGGTGGCTCAGTGGGTTAAAACCTCTGTCTTCGGCTCAGGTCATGATCTCAGGGTCCTGGGATCGAGCCCCACATTGGGCTCTCTGCTTCGTGGGGAGCCTGCTTCCTCCTCTCTCTGCCAGACTCTCTGCCTACTTGTGATCTCCATCTGTCAAATAAATAAATAAAGTCTTAAAAAAAAAAATGAAGAGACGTCTGGCTGGCTTAGTTTGTGGAACATGCACCTCTTGATCTTGAGGTCATGAGTTCAAGCCCCACATCGGGTGTGGAGATAACGTAAATAAATGAATAAATAAATAAATAATTAAAATTAAAATAAACTTCAAAAAAAGGAATAGAGACTCGCAAGAAAGAAATACGTTAAAATGGTGACAATTGTTGCCTCAAGGTATGAGTGACAATTTTTTTCCTGGTTACTTTACTTTTTTTTTTTTAAGATTTTATTTATTTATCTGACAGAGAGATCACAAGTAGGCAGAGAGGCAGGCAGAGGGAGAGAGAGAAGCAGGCTGTCTGCTGAGCAGGGAGCCCGATGTGGGACTCGATGCCAGCACCCTGGCATCACAACCTGATCCGAAGGCAACCGCTTAACCAACTGAGCCACCCAGGCACCCCCTGGCTACTTTACATTTTTAAAAATTATCTCCAGGGGTGCCTGGCTGGCTCAGTCAGAAGAACATGCGACTCAATCTTGGGGTCCTGAGTTTGAGTCCTGCACTGGATAGAGATTAGTTAAATAAATACAACTTGAAAAATGTTTTAATAGGAAAATTATTTCCAAATTGTCTATATTGAGCAGGCTTTCTTTGGTAACCAAGGGGGAGAGGCACACAATGAAAACAATTATAAGAATTCAGTTAGGTCAGGGCACCTGGGTGGCTCAGTCATTGAGCGTCTGCCTTCGGCTCAGGTCATGATCCCAGGGTCCTGGGATCGAGCCCCGCATGGGGCTCTCTGCTCGGCGGGGAGCCTGCTTCTCCCTCTCCCAGTCCCTCTGCTTGTGTTCCCTCTCTCGCTGTATCTCTCTCTGTCAAATAAATAAATAAAATATTTTAAAAATTAAAAAATTTAAAAAAAAAGAATTCAATTAGGTCATTTCCCAGGCACAGGGAAGCCCTTCTCAAGGCCCAGAAGCTAGGGATGGGTCTGGAAAGAGGTTAATGCTCCTTAAAGCCTGCCAAGATGGTGGAAAGACCCAGAGGAGAGGCCACAGGGCCTGGGCAAATTTGTGAGGCTCCAGTTAGTGACCTTCCATGGAGTTTCTTCCACTGGTAATGGGGACTTAGAGAGGTGAGGGGGTGGGGGATGGGTTGCAGCCTTTCAGCAGGAGGTCTGATGCTCCACCATGACTAAAGCCCAACCCATTGGTCTACTGGGACCTCCTGCCACCATCTCACGCATGGTGAACACCAGCTGCATGGCTGACCCCAGTACACTTTTAATGCTTATTGTATTATATTCCAGAATTTTAAAAAAGAAGACCATGGATTTCAGGTCCCACAACAGGCCTTCTGGTCATCTTTGCTCATATGATGAATTTTAAAAATGGCGTTGAGCCAGTCTAACCATTGGAGCAGTTGAATCTGGAGAATGTCTGCCTTTGGGTTTTTAGGAATTGTCTTTGGAAGGGTTGGGGAATCCATGGGTGGGAGCTGAGGAGACAGAGGCAGGCGGGACAGACTTCTGTCCCTCAGCCCCCACCCCGCAGGCACACAACGGGTAAAACCAATAAGCTGAACGGACCCAGGAGACAGAGTCAGAAAGGCTACAAGACTTCAAGTGCAGAAAAGACAGACATGGAGGACAGTAGAGTGAGAAGAAAGAGACGTTTCTTTCGGATTATGTGAAGAGATCATCATACCCAAAAATGGCTTAAACCATTGGACTAAAAGGTTAGAAATAAAAGAGTTACAATCCAGGATGAAAACTCTGATAAAAACATCTGGAACATTGAAAACGTTCTCAAACAAGAGCCAGCGAAAGTAGACCGGAGAAATTGACGAGAGGTGTAAATGATGAAAACGAGAAACAAATGAAGACTAACAAAATTATGTAGAACAAACCATTCTCAGGGTGCACAATTCCAGGATAAAATAAAAGGGACCACAACCCAAATTATTTCAATGATAGAGGAATACAATCGAAAAAGGCAAAACTGCACCTGTTCAGAGGACAGAAAGCCCCATGGGGCAGCCCTCACACCGTTTGGGAGGCCCAGCCCCTGACTTTCCTCTCTGCTCCTGCCTGACTGATTCTCTACCTGGGGCAGAGGGAGAAGGGCCTTGGCAGTGCCCCGTCCCCCCACAGTCTCTGTGGGTGTCCTTGGTCCGCAAGGGAGCCAGGCCCAGCCCCAGCAAGTGCAGTGAGCCTGGTGCCCCATTCACCAGTTGAGAGACCTTGGGTGTGTGTCTGGCCTCAGATCTTCATTGGAAAACTTTTAACCTTGCAGTCTTTCCCTGAGGGGCCCCCATGAGAACTAGGGGAAGGGCCGCTGTGGCTTCTACCATCCTTGGGGGTTTGCGGACAGTAGAGATCCAGGTCTTGAAGGCTGTGCACACACCACCTGCTTCTTGCCACCTCCTTTCTGCCTTTTTGTCTTATTTTTCCATTTGCCTTTTCATTTCAACAGAGTCAAAAGAGGTCTTTCCAAGAAGGATGAAGAAGAGAAGAGGGAAGAAATTTCTCTCCAGCAGCTAGGAGCTTCTCCCCTCAAAGAAACCATCTAAGCTGCCAGAAGCCTGGTGCTGGCTCACAATACCTCTTTGGGTGTCCAGACACCCCCACGGCTGTTCCTGACGCTGATGGGGGTGAGGTAGGCCAAGGACCGCCAAGACTCTTCGAGTCCATCCCAAAGAGCCAGCCACAAACCAGGGCTCTGGTTCCTGGAAAGAAACTGACCACCAGCAGCCAACTGGCATCACAAATGTGTAAAAAGTCAAGAGAGACCCTGTCCAGGTGCCAAACATTGTGTCTTTGCAAGGTTAGGGTGGCTGACATTTGTGCCCCTGGTTGTCCCTGGGACGGCCCCACCCAGCTTGTCCTTGCGAACTCACTCTGCTCCACTCCTTTGGCATTTACTCTGTCTTGCCCGTATATGCAATTAAACTCTCTTCTCCTAGTTTGTATGACTTACCTTATCGACTAGCAAATGTGGGATTTGCACGTGGCACATGCTTAGTAAGTAGTTGGTTGAATCTGTGATGAAGCCGGACTCAGGCACTGGATGGAGACCTTTACCCCTCCCGCACATTCCTGGCAATACCACCTTGCAGAAACAGGATGTTGCTTGGTTCTCCAAACATCTCACAGGGAGGTGATTCCTGGTATCCCTCTGACTTCAGATCCATTTCCAGTCCAGATGTTGGACAGGTGCCTGCACCCCTGACCTTGGCCTTCTCTGTCACTCAGATTGGATTCATGAAGGATTCAAATCCTGGTTCACTGAGTAGTCTTTTTTTTTTTTAAGATTTTATTTATTCGTTTGACAGAGAGAGAGATCACAAGCAGGCAGGGAGGCAGGCAGAGAGAGGAGGAAGCAGGCTCTCCGCAGAGCAGAGAGCCCGATGCGGGGCTCGATCCCAGGACGCTGGGATCATGACCTGAGCCGAAGGCAGAGGCTTTAACCCACTGAGCCACCCAGGCACCCCTCACTGAGTAATCTTGAGCAAACTTCCCTGTCTGATCCCTTCCCCTGGAATTTCCAGAGAATCGATGAGATCAGGGCTCCACCCCTAAAGCTCTAGAAAAAAGGACAATCTGGGGAAAAAGTAAGAATATCACAGTTTGGGCAGGAACCACTGCAATATGTCATTTCGCCAAGGTCAAGTCTTTCAGCAGCTTACACTTTGGAACAGAGCTTGAAGGAGAATCCTCCAGAAAGCTGTCCCAAGGCATGAGCCCTGATGCACCAAAGCCTCAGTTCCTCCCACAGATCTCACCTCTCATTCAGCGATCTTTGATGTGAGTTTCCTTTCTGAGTTGTTCTCAACCCCAGCCCCCAGCGGATCAGTAATTTGAAAGGCAGCAGGCTGCTGTCATGCCTTAAGATCCACCATGACAGTCCCCGCCTCCAGGCAGCAGCATTCCCCGACCTTCCCTGCCTGCCTCTGGGTGATTCTGCCCTCACCATTTGTGATGGATTGATTACAGGCTGATCTAGCCTCGTGGCTCCTTGAAGACATTTATGTCAACTTCGTGTGTAGCTCTGCTCGGCAGGGAGCCTGCTTCCTCCTCTCTCTCTCTGCCTGGCTCTCTGCCTACTTGTGATCTCTCTCTGTCAAATAAATAAATAAAACCTTTAAAAAAATGATATGTCACTGCTGAACTCTGAGGGAGGAGGCAGAAAAACAAAATGGAAGACCTTAATAAAGAAACAAGATTTTGTACAAGTTTTATTGAAAAGCAGAATTTGAGAGCACCCGAGTGGCTCAGTCAGTTAAGCGACTGCCTTTGGCCCAGGTCATGATCTCCAGGTCCCAGGATCGAGCCCCGAATCAGGCTCCCTGCTCAGTGGGGAGCCTGCTTCTCCCTCTCCCTCTGCTGCTCCCCCTTCTTGTGCTCTCTCGCTCTATCTCTCTCAAATTAATAAAAATCTTTTTAAAAAGCCCAGAATTTGAGTAAATTTGAAGGTCTAATGGACTTTATTCAACATTTCATGCATCAGGCAACAGCTCATCCAGAATGTAGAAAGGAGCTCTGAGGATCTACACAGAATGGAAAGCTTTTGTGGACAGAAGAGGATAAGGATACGGCAGTCATAAACAAAAGACAGGATTATTTCAAGAAGGTAACCTTCCTTTAGGAAAGGACAGATTGTCGAGGGGGCTTTATCAAGCAGATGACCTCACTGGGGTTGATCAGGAAATTCCAGACTGATTGGTTCCAGCCTCTCCCAGAAAAAGCTAAAACTGCCATTCGGTTAGGTATTAAGTCTTGGTTCGTTGGTGTGGGGTTTGGCACAAGTGACTCTATTCTGGCCTGTTGTTCCTTTTTTTAACGATTCTGCCCTTTTGATTGGACTCCCAAACTGAGAGGATGTGATCAAATTTTAAGGCATGGGTGCCACTCTCAGCGACTGCTCTGTACTTGTCCCAGCATGTACTGATCCTCTGGGTGACATAGAGGCCACAAGTCAGGATGGTTTTTGCAAGGTTTTTTACCGAATCTCTGGTATTCACAAATCATGACTTCAGGTTTACAATTTTTTAGTCTTTATTCCTTTCTGATGTTCCAGTTTTCGAGAGATCATTTTCTTGGTGGTTAGTAGCTGCCAACATGCATTTAAACTTTTGAGAGAGGGACGTCTGGGTGGTTCATTCGGTTAAGCGTCTATCTTCAACTTGAGTCATGATCCCGGGATCCTGGGATCGAGTCTGGCATCGGGTTCCTCACTCAGCAGGGAGCCTGCTTCTCCCTCTGCCTGCCGCTCCCCCTGCTTGTGCTCTCTCTCTCTCTGACAAATAAATAAATAAAATCCTTTAAAAACAAATAAAACTTTTGAGATAATACAACATGCCAGGGAGATTACTCTGGTTATTATAGACAGGATAATTCCCAGTGACCGGAGCACACTTCAGAGCTATGGTGTCCGGGACCCAAACCAATCCAAATCAGATGAGTCAAAGACCCCTTTGAAGGAGTCACCTTTCTAAGCCAAGCAGCTGGCTCAGTGTAATTATGTCATGGTACATAATTAGGTACAACTGGGTTCATGTAATTGAGTTTCAACTTCCCCAGAAGTTTCCATCCAGGTATAGCAGGTAGTGTTGGCCTCAGCCCAGACACCTCACTCAGCTGAAAGATAGTCAAGGGTCATCCTCTTATCAAGAACAACTTGGGCCAGAGAACCTAAGACTTTTTCTTGGGTAGCTATCGCTTTAGCAGCAAATTCTGCAATACTTTCAAGAGTTAAGAAGATGTTCCTGATTATAGCCTCATTTACATTTATTCCTAACCGGGGAAGTAAGGCTCTGCATGGAGGCATGAATGACTTATAAAGGCCTTCTGGGAATTTCCTGCTGGATTCTGGACCAGAAAGGTGACATCCACGAGGCCTGGAAATATTTAAAGGGCTGTAGGCCACACAGGGAATTTTATTCTGGTTACCTTTGCCTTGTGTCCCTTTCTTTGCATAACAGCTTCAACACGCAGTCCCCCAAGTTTGGCACTGTTAGCCAGCAACAGCGAAATGGACCAAGAGGCCTCTGGCATCGTAGATAGGTCAGAGTTTTTTGTTTTTGTTTTTGTTTTTAAGACTTTATTTATTTATTTGACAGACAGAGATCACAAGTAGGCAGAGAGGCAGGCAGAGAGAGAGAGGGAAGCAGGCTCCCTGCTTCGTAGAGAGCCCCATGCGGGGCTCTATCCCAGGACCCTGGGATCATGACCTGAGCAGAAGGCAGAGGCTTTAACTCACTGAGCCACCCAGGCGCCTCAAGGTCAGAGTTTTTGATGACCAATCCAGCAGTCTGAAAGATTAGCAATCCCCCCACCCCGCCCCGCCCATGGCCTGGGAGATCCCGACGATGGTGTTGTTTCTTCAGGCCAAGCCCAGAGTAAACGAAAGAAAAGAAGGAAGGATTTCATGTGTAGCTGAACTTCGAAGTTTTGACTCAGCATCTTGGGTAGATGCACTCAACTTCAAGGTCAGCTGCTTCTCCTCCTGGTCAGTTCACTTTGGAGGTCTTCCGGGTCTGCGCAGGACCACATGGACCTGGGATAGTCCCTTTGAAAGAGATTCAAGGGCAATTCCAGATCGGAAGGGTGGGAGAAAATTAGAAACAGTTGGGGAGTCACAGCCAGATGTTTGAGGAAACTAGAAGAATTCAGGATTATGTCCATTTTACAGGTGTGTCCCAAAACCTCAAAGGCAATGAGCAGGATGAGAATCTAATATCTAGGCACAGGTGCAAACATAATTTTTCTCTCGGCGATCGTTCCCACCCGTCTGCTTTCTTTTAGCCAAAGATAATCACAGTAAAACTAATTTATTTGTATTAAACTTGGCCTGATTATCTACATTAGCACAGCAAGAATAGTGATTGACCATAAAAGCTCTTTTTAAGACAGCTTTGCTGAAAGCTTTTTTTTTTTTTTTTTTTTTTTTTATTTTATTTATTTATTTGACAAAGAGCAGGCAAGCACAAGCTAGGGGAGCAGCAGGCAGAGGGAGGCGGAGGCTCCTTGCTGAGCAGGGAGCCTCATAAGGGACTCGATCCCATGACCCTGGGATGATGACCTGAGCCGAAGACAGCTGCTTAGCCAGCTGGGCCACCCAGGCGCCCCTTTGCTGGAACTTTCTATAATGAAACTCAGATTGCATTCTTAAAAGCCGGAGGCCAGGAAGCCAAGCCAAGGTTAAAACAGCTCCTTAAAGCTATCTGATCATATCTGAGGCTTGCATATCTCTCTCAAATATGATGTTCCAATCAAAGGTTTGGTAATACACCCAGTGTCTCCGGTTGTGTCCTGTTACGAGAATAGATTCTTATTGAACTTACGCACATAACTAAATATATTACCATGAAAAGAACACTCAAGAGTTTCTGGCAGGATCAGGGAGGGAGAGGAGAAATTAATGTTTCGTCTTTGTTTACAAAGGTATACCTTAGCAAATCGCCATGAGCCATAGTAAGAGAAAAGAGAACAAAATTTTCTTAAATATGGAAAAAAAACAAATGTTCAAGAACCAGCAAGGTTTCAAACAAAAAGTCGTAAAAATTATAATCATCCTCATCAGTTCCTTTGGTCCCACTTTATTCATTCTTGTTCTTCTTGAACCCAGTTTTTCCATTAGTTCTGGAAATTCTTACCCAGTTCAGTTTTATGAACTTAAAGTGATTTTTTTAAATTTAAAATGATTTTAAAAAGAACAACAGCCCTGTATTCTAGAGTACTTTCCATGAGTTTCCTTGAAGATAAAGCAATTTGTTGGAACACTTTTATAAAAGCAACAGAGTAAAATAAAAACTCTGTAAATGACAAAGATTTTTAAATGTCCATTATTAAAGATCTGATGAGAGTTCATTATAATGGAACTGACAAGAAAGTCTGGTTATTTCTGTGACACAATATTTTATTTTATTTTTAAGATAGATTTATTAGAAGAGGGGGAAGAGGGAGAGGGAGAGAGAGAACCTCAAGCAGACTCCCCGCAAAGCATGGAGCCCGACACGGGGCTTGATCTCATGACCCTGAGATCATGACCTGAGCCAAAATCAAGAGTTGGATGCTTAATCGACTGAGCAACCCAGGCACCCCTTAGTATAACTTCTTATTTGACAATGCTTCCTATGTAATTTAACATATCAAATCAGCCTAATTAGTTTCACATCTCCCTTCTTATAAAGAGAGAGAACAAACCTTTTGAGATGTTCCAAGGACCTCCAAAAAATCCCCAAGTTAGTTTGAGATCAAACAGACTTCACTGGGGCTCTTGGGTAGCTCAGTCAGTTAAGCATCCAACTCCTGATCTCAGCTCAGGTTTTGATATCAGGGTTGTGAGTTCAAGCCCCATGTTGGGCTCCATGCCCAGGATGGAGCCTATTTGGAGAAGGAGAAGGAGACTTCATTTAAGAACTTGATTTTGAGGAAGTTTGTCAAAAATATCAAAAGTTTTTGGGGAGCCTAGATGACTCAGCTTGTTATGTGTCTGACTCTTGATTTTGGCTCAAGTCGTGATCTCTGCCTTATGAGATCGAGCCCTGCGTCAGGATCTGTGCTGAGCTTGGAGTCTGTTGGAGTTTCTCTCCCTCCCTCTCCTTTTGCCCCACAACCTCCCACTCACACATGTGCTCTCTCTCTCTCTCATTCTCTCTCTCTTTCTCTCTCTCTCACACACACACACAATCTCTCTTTCTCTCTCAAAAAAAAAAAATCGAAAGTTTTAAAAACTTTTGGTCAAATGGGATCATGGGTCACTGTAAAACATGACTAAGTTATCTATTTAACCAAAGTGACAAAGACTTCACAGGCAAATATAGACAGTTGCGTAATTCTGAGAAAAACTTAGTACTGTTAATATTGAAAGTATTAGCTAAGTAGTCAAAGATCATATAAAGACAGCAAACACAGGAAATAGTTTTGATTAAAAAGATCAAAGATAGGGTGCCTGTGTGGCTCAATGGCATCCAACTCTTGATTTAGGTTCAGGTCAGGATCTTGGGGTCCTGGTATCAAGCCCTACATGGGGCTTGGTGCTCAGTGGGGTGTCTGTTTCTCCTTTGCCCCTCCCCCTGCTCATGCTCTCCCCCCCACCCACTCTCACTCTCAAATAAATAAGTCAAACCTTTAAAAAAAAATCAAAGGTCCACAATAGCCAAACGATGAAAGGAGCCCAGATGTCCATCAACAGATGAATGAATAAAGAAGATGTGGTGTATATATACAATGGAATATTATGCAGCCATCAAAAATTGAAATCTTGCCATTTGCAACAACGTGGATGGAACTAGAGGGTATTATGCTAAGCAAAATAAGTCAATCAGAGAAAGACAATTATCATATGATCTCCCTGATATGCGGAATTTGAGAAATAAGACAGAGGATCACAGGGGAAGGGAGGGAAAAATAAAACAAGATGAAACCAGAGAGGAAAAAAAACCATAAGAGACTCTCTTAATCTCAAGAAACAAACTGAGGGTTGCTGGAGGTGGGGGGGATAAGGTGGCTGGGTGATGGAGAGTTGCTCATAGTATGTGCTTATAGTTGTTTGTATTTCTTTGGTGTTGGTTGTGATGTCTCCTCTTTCATTCATTATTTATTTGGGTCCTTTCTCTTTTCTTTTTGAAAAGTCTGGCCAGGGGTTTATCAATCTTATTAATTCTTTCAAAGAACCAGCTCCTAGTTTCGTTGATTTGTTCTATTGGTTTTTTTTTGTTTCTATTTCATTGATTTCTGCTCTGATCTTTATGATTTCTCTTCTCCTGCTGGGTTTAGGCTTTCTTTCTTGCTCTTTCTCCAGCTTCTTTAGGTGTAGGGTTAGGTTGTGTATTTGAGACCTTTCTTGTTTCTTGAGAAAGGCCTGTACCACTATATATTTTCCTCTCAGGACTGCCTTTGCTGTGTCCCACAGATTTTGAACCGTTGTGTTTTCATTATCATTTCAAAACACCCTTTTTTAGAAAAATAAAGAAAACATGTCCTTTCAGCAGATAAAAGAAAAAACTAAAGTTTAGTTTTGCATAAGTATAATTGATGTTAAAGCTTCTTTTAACCTTTAAATTCATTTAGCCTGACCACACTAAAATTCCTTTCCCCAGACTCCTTTCCACAAAACCTGTTTACTTTCAGATTTGTCCTATGTTTTTCCTCTTTAGACAACCAGCCTCAGATTGGAACAAAATTACTTCTCCCTCAACACAAAAACATGCCTCCATTCCCCATACCTTCTCACACTCTTAACTTTCCTCGTATGTGGACAATTTACTTTATTATTTCTAGTAGCTGATATATTGGAATTTTTAACCCTTAAAAGAAGAAAAGCAAAACAAAGAAAAAGGAGCAAACAGTTGTGAAATGATACTCTAGCATTCTACAGATTGGCCTCTTAATGAATACACTTAGATTCTACACAAAGTCAGGGGCGCCTGGGTGGCCCAGTCCACCGAGTGTCCGACTCTTGGTTTTGGCCCTGGTCATGACCTCCGGGCGACATGATCGGGCCAGGCTCCGTGCTCACTGTGGGTTCTGCTGGAGATTCTCTCTCTCGCTCTGCCCTTCCCCCGCAACTCGCGTGCTTGCACAAGCTCTCTCCCTCTGAAAATAAATAAATAAAATATATATTTTTTAAAAAGACAGTCAGCCGTTGTCTCAAGGTATTTTTCCTGCTGACAAATTCCGTAAGCAATAATATGAACTTACCAGGCCTTTAGTAAGCCTAGGAGGACTAAAAAGATTATTCAATGCTGGTAGCTCTAAAGATATTCCTACCTTAATTAAATCCACAAACTGGGCACCTGGGTGGTTCAGTGGGTTAAGCCTCTGCCTTCTGCTCAGGTCATGATCTCAGGGTCCTGGGATCGAGTCCTGCATCCAGCTCTCCGCTCGGCAGGGAGCCCGCTTTCCCCACCCTCTGCCTGCCTCTGCCTACTTGTGATCTCTCTCTGTGTGTCAAGTAAATAAATAAAAAATAAAATAAAAATAAAATAAATCCACAAACTAGCTTTAGTTTATTTGAAACTAAATTTTTTATTTAGTTTATTAAATTTGTTTATTTATTTTATTTAGTTTATTTGAAACTAGCTTTAATATCAAATATTTCCCCACATCACATGTCCCAGAAATTGATCTAGATTAAGTTTCTTTTTTTTTTTTTAATATTGATTTATTTCCCATAGTGTGTGTGTGTGTGCTTATACACACACGTGGTAGGGAAGGGGAGAGGGTGAGTGTATTAAGCTGACTCCTCGCTAAGTTCAGAGCCTGACACAGGGCTTGGTCCCACCACCCGGAGATCACAACCAGAGCCAAAACCAAAAGTTAGACACCCAACCGACTGCACCACCCAGGCACCCTCATCTGGATTAAGTTTCTATCATATTTCTGAGAATTTAATTTATATAAGCACTTGATTTTCTTTAAGCCAGTTAAGGGGAAATCTTTAGCAAATTAATTTTGGCAATACCATCTGCAGTTAGAAAATGCTATGAATTTACACACGCACACAGACACACGTGGACATAGGACAGACACAGAAAGGCCTCACAGCTTCCACTCTCAGATTCCCACCATGATAGGCATTTGTGGAGGAGACACTTAAAGTTGTAATTGTTTCTTATTTATTTAAATTTCAAATAAGCTTTCCTACTTTTGTTTTTCTTCTGATAAGAATGACTTCCCTGAAGTTGATATTTTACTTTATTTAAAAATTTTTAATTTTATTAATTTTTAAGTAAGCCTTATACCCAACTTGGAGCTTGAACTCACGACCCCAAGATCAAGAGTCACACACCCCACCCACTGAGCCAGCCAGGTGCCCCTGACATTTGTATGTTAAAGACATGACCTAGATAAAAGTTCCTGGAGAAGACCAGGTAGCACACGTACATCTCAGAGGCACAAGGAGGAGCCTTTGGAGATCAGTAGGAGAGGTTGAGAGATTGGTAAAAGAGACTGACAGACGTTGAATATTCTGGAGCCTTACCTGGATTCTGTAAAGATTCAAGTTGTAAAACGAGGAGAGCTGTTTTTAATTCCTCGGGGAATTGGATTGCCGCTTAAAAGATAGCAAAAGACTAACATATCCATCCAACTATATTGGAAAGTTTTTCTGTCCCTTTGGATACATTTAGCACAGCAGTGAAGGCCAAAAAAAAAAAAAAAGTTCTTATCAGGCTTGGAATATCATCCAACCACCTGTCCAACTTCCAACCATAGTGCTACTTAAACATTCTTTTAAATATTTTGTCACTTTCAGCTAGGACGAATGGCAACTCTTTCTGGTGTTATTAACCTTGTGGGCCCAGGAGCCATCCACAGGGAGGGTGTACAAGACACAATTGTCACAAGATCTGGAGTCACTCCCGAAGGTCAATGACTGTTGGCTTGGATTTGGAAAGGATGATGCGGTGCTGGCTCTCAGATGGGCCTTTGATTGAGGAGGGCAAGAGACCGGAAGAGGACCATCGGCAGCCTTGAGGGGTCTTATTTCAAAAGGTACCTGCTTAGCAGTCTCTCCCTAGGGGACAGGCAATGTACACGGCATCGTAGATGCTCAAGGGAGGACTGAGGGGAGCAGAAGGCTTGCTTTTCTCAGCCTTACAGTCTTTTGTTCTAGGTACATTTTGTATCTTTAATTTTTCATTAGCTTTTTACCATAAATCTTAGCCTTCTTGAAAAAAAAAATCTTAGCCTTTGGAGGTTTCTGCATGCCAGCCAAAATAAGTATCCTGTTCTGCTTGTTTAATTTGAAACCCCTTACTTTCACGTGCACTTTTTTTTTTTTAAGATTTATTTATTTATCTGACAGACAGAGATTACAAGTAGGCAGAGAGGCAGGCAGAGAGAGAGAGGAGGAAGCAGGCTCCCTGCTGAGCAGAGCTCGATCCCAGGACCCTGGGATCATGACCTGAGCCGAAGGCAGAGGCTTTAACCCACTGAGCCACCCAAGTGCCCCTCATGTTCACTTTTTAAATGAACAAACTTACCTCTAGGAACATTCCCTGTAATGACCATTGTAATGTCTGGTTGTTTTTATTTAGTTACTTATTTTTAAATTTTTTAAAAGATTTTTATTTGTTTGACACAGATAAAGAGAGAGACAGAAAGAAAGAGAGGAGATACAAGCAGGAAGAGTGGAAGAGGGAGAAGCAGGCTTCCCGCTGAGGAGGGAGCCCGATGCAGGGCTCAATCCCAGGACCCTGGGATCATAACCTGAGCTGAAAGCAGATGCTTAACGACTGAGCCACCCAGGCGTCCCTAAAAATTTTTTTAATTTAAATTAAATATAGCTTATCTGTAGTGTATTGTTAGTTTCAGACACAGAATTCAGTGATTCATCAGTTGCGTAGAATACCCAGTGCTCATCACATCATGTGTCCTCCTTAATGCCCATCACCCAGCTGTCCCATCCCCCCACCAACCCCCCCTTCCAGCAACCCTCGGTTGGTTCTCTATCATTAAGAGTCTCTAATGGTGAAAAAAAAAAAAAAAGAGTCTCTAATGGTTTGCCTCCTTTTCTGTTTATATCTTATTTTACTTTTCCTTCCCTTCTCCTATGTTCATCTGTTTTTTTCTTAAATTCCACATATAAGTGAAATTATATACCGTTTTTCATCCTTCTCTGACTGACCAACTTCACTTAGCACAACACCATCTAGTTCCATACCTTGCGTTGCAAATGGCAACATCTCATTCTTTTTGATGGCTGAGTAATATTCCATTGTATATACAGACCCACCACATGTGCTTTGTCCATGCACCTGTCGACAGGACATCCGGGCTCTTTCCGTAGGTTGGCTCCCATGGCCCATTGCTGGGATCACATGATTTTGCCGTGTTCCTAGCTGCCTACAGTTTCAGGGATCACAGTTCTTAGATATAAACCCACCAGCTGTGCTGGGAGGGGGTGTGCTCAACTCTTTGGAATTCAAAGATCCTATTCTATCATTATTTATTTATTTTTCAGCTGTGACTTTGGGTATTTTGGAGCCAAACTAATACCCAAAAGGATGTACCACTGTGGGTCGGGAACTGTGTGATGTTACACGGTGTACCTTGGTGCACAGAAATTTTCTTGAGGTTCGTAGGTGACCTCGTGTTAATCTCACCTCTTCCGTGACCAGCTTATCCTAACATAGAGTCTCTGGGTTCGGTGGCAGTGTCGTAGCACCTTTTAAATGCTTGAAATGAAATGAAATGACATGACATGACATGAAACAAAACAGAAATAAATATAAATAAATGCTTTAAATGCCCACCAATTTTGGTGGACTTTTTTTGACTCCTGGGGTTCTCATGAGCAACTGGCCTTTACCTGTACAAGACAAGATGAAGAAACACATGCAACCTTAATAGATCAGCAATAACCGAGACATGTCACTGTGTCCTGGCCCAGCAAATGTTCCATGCACAGCACCAACAAGTCCCTTGGAAGCTTGGACTGGGGAGAGAATTGAAGCAGCGGTCCCCAACATCTGGGGACTGGGGACTGCCACTAACAGTTCCCACATGGATCTTCTAAAGCAGTTAAGGGCTAGGTGCTTTCCACTCAAGAATCTGGCGATCGCAGTCTAAAAGCCTAGAGGCTTGCCTCTGGGCAGACCCATTCGTGAGCGCAGTTGGGCTCTGGACGGAATCGTCACTAGCTCAGCCTGACCCGTCCTGCATCCAAAGGCCAGTTAGACCAGGAGCTCAGAACTGAGAGGAACTTACCGGTAAAGAAAGAGAACTCAAAAAAGAGGTTTTAGGGTACCACACCTATGTCTCTTGCCGTCCCCAAATGCCATCGGAAATTTGGCTTTGGGACATCAGGCTGGCTCAGTTGGTAGTGTCCTATGTTCAAGCCCCATGTTGTGTGTGGAACCTACTTTAAAAAAAAAAAGAAAAAGGAGTCTGGCTTTGGATTCTGTTACTTTAGATCTTTGAAGATCTAATTGGCTTTATTCAATGATTCATGACTTGGGCAGCATCCCTCCTAGCAAACAGAAAGGAGCTCCAAGGAGCTGTACAAAATGGAAAACTTCTTAAGGCAAAAGGCCAACAGCTTTTTTAAGGCAGCAACATGGAAGTCACAAATGGAAGAAACGATTATTACAGTCCCCTTCCTTTGGGCAGAAGGACAGAGGTCTCTGTAGCAGACGACTTCACTAGTGCGGATCAGGAAATGCTACGCTAATTGGTTTAAAATTCCACTCCTAGGAGAGGCTAAAACTGCAATTAGGCAATTAGGTAATAAGTCTTGCTTGGCTGGAGTGGGATTTAGCACAAGTGACTCTATCTGGGGAAAGTTTTTTTTTTTTTAATAGTTTTAAAAACAAATCTGTTGTAAACACCTGTGATTTTTATTTTTAAAGAAAATGTAAAATCTTGATTCTCAATCCTGGAATCACTTATGTGCTTTAAAAAAAAAAAACAAAAAACAGTGCAGGGGCACCTGGGTGGCTCAGTGGGTTAAGCATCTGCCTTCAGCTCAGATCATGATCTCAGGGTCCTGGGATCAAGCCCTGTGTCCAGCTCTCTGCTCAGCGGGGAGCCTGCTTCCCACCCCCTTCTCTGCCTGCCTCTTTGCCTACTTTCGATCTCTCTCTCTGCCAAGTAAATAAATAAAATCTTTAAAAACTTAAAAATAAAAATAAAATAAAAATGCCAGTGCAAAAAAAAAAAAATTACCAGTACTAGGTTAAGCCCACTCCTAGGGATGCTGATGTCATTATTTGGCATGTAAGACATGGAGAAGACTGGAGAGGGCGAAGTGATTGTTTACGGAGTAGCCATGGGGCCCGCAGGGCTGTGGGAAGAAGGGATCACCTTACACCTGGGAGGTCAGGGCACAGGCAGGGACACTAATTTCTTTCTTGCCTGTTCACGGGACATCTGGCCAGTTTAACCCAGCCATTTGCTGCCACCCTCAACTTGACCACTGACTAATAAAGAGTCTTTGGGGGATGGGGGAGGGGCAGAGAGAGAGGGCAAGGGAGACTCTCAAGCAGGTTCCACTCCCAGTATGGAGCCCAATGCAGGGCTTGATCTCACCACCCTGAGATCATGACCTGAGCTGACATCAAGCTTAGACGCTCAACCAACCAAACCACCCAGGTGCCCGTAATAAAGTCTTAATCAGACACCTGCCAAAAGCTACTGAACCCAAGAGGGAGCAACCTCCACTCTAGAGGACAGAATGAGATGAACATTCTGGACACTGGCTTGGTCCCTTTGTTTTCCTGTTATTGTTGGATGGGTTTTGTGTTTCTCACGGACTGGTCGTCACTCTAAACTCTCCAGCACAGGTGGCCACCGGCAATCTTATTGCCCTGAACTTCCTGCAAGCTTGGCAAGGTGAAGTGCGTGGCCGGCGGCCACTCTTGCTGTGTTATTTGTTCAATGACCTATTTGCTGGCTGGCTGCAGAGGGGGGCTGGGCGGTGCAGCCCTGGGCAGCCCACAGAGGGGCAGTTGTGCTCAGTAGTCTGATAGTTTCTAAGACACGGAAAGTGGAGTGGGTCCACGCTAACCCACAGAATGGGAGAAAATATTTGCTGTTTATATATCTGAGGAGGGGTGGATATCCAGAAATACACAGAGGACACCAAAAGCTCCCTGACAAAGATGATTCAAAAAGAGGCAAAGGACTTGAATAAACATTTTCCAAAGACAGACAAATGGCCAGTAAGTATGCACGTGAAAAGATGCTCCATGCCACTGCTCATTAGGGGAACGCAGATGGAAATTATGATGAGATACCCTCCCAGACACGCATTAGATGGCTACTAATGACAGGTGCTGGCAAGGATGTGGAGAAATTGCCACATTTGGGCACTGTTGATGGGAACCTAAATGGCGTGGCCCCCTTGGAAAGCAGTATGGCGGTTCCTCCAAGCATTAAACATGGGATTACATTAATGATCCAACAATCCCACTTTGGAGTATATACCCCCAAGAACTGAAAGCAGGACATCCAAGAGACATCTGTATGTCTATAGTGATTGGCAGTATTATTCACAAGAGCTAAAATGTGGAAGCAAACCACGTGTCCACTGATGGATGAGTGGATAAACAAAATGTGGTCTAGATAGACAATGGGATGTTATTATTCTGCCTTAAAAGGAAGGCAATTCTGAACACACTACAGAATGGATGAACCACAAGGACATTATGTTAAGTGAAATACACCGGTCACAAAAAAACCTAATCTGTGTTACTCCATTTATATGAGGTGCTTAGTTTGGTGAAAATCGTAGAGACAGGGAGTAGAAGGCTGGGGGCTAGGGGCTGGGGGAGTGGGGGATGGGGATTTAGTGTTTCATGGGGACAGAGTTTCAGCTCAGCAAGATGACTTATAGAGGTAGACGGTGATGATGTTTGCATAACATTGCGAGTGTACTTAATACCACTGAATTGTGCCTTTCAGCATGGTTAAGCTGACAAATTTTATGGGGCACCTGGGTGGCTTAGTCATTAAGCGTCTGTGTTTGGCTCAGGTCATGATCCCGGGGTCCTGGGATCGAACCCTGCATCGGGCACCCTGCTCAGCGGGGAGCCTGCTTCTCCCTCTCCCACTCCCCCTGCTTGTGTTCCCTCTCTCTCTGTGCCTCTCTCTGTCAAATAAATAAATAAAATATTTTTTAAAAGATGGCAAATTTTATGTGTATTCTATCACAATTTTTTAAATCACAATTTTAAAATTTGGGAAAAATACTTGGTTCAAGCCCCTGTGAGTACAATTAACATCAGTATTTGACGGGGTGGCCTCAGCTGCGAATAAAGGGTTGGGGGTAGAGTTTTAGAGGAATGTGTTGGCCATGGCACCCTGGAGACCCCACCCAGGCCACGCAGGCAGAGGCTTGAACCACGGCTCGTCTACTTCTAGGAGAGAAGCTGCTGTCTTCTGGGACACCAGAGGGTGGGACGAATGTGGGAGCCAACCCAACGCCTCTGCCCTTTGCCCACCTGTGTATCCCGGAGCATTGTGAGACTTTCTTGTCACCCCTGTGTTCTGATGGGGTCGGAGGCCTCTGAGCGCCCCTTCTGGGAGAAAGCTGCAGGGTACAACAGCACTCGGCTGCGGTCTGGAGCAGGCTTAGCTGCGGGCATCCCACAACTCAACTTGCCATCCCCTAACCCCTTTGGTTTCAAGGTCGTCCTTTTTTGGATGTATTGGACCAGAGCCTCAGGGAGCTGACGCCTTTGACTTACTTGTCTTCTCACTGTCTGTGTAAGTAATAAACCTTAAAACAGAAAATGGCTTCTTGTGTCCTTACCAGCCAAATCAATCGGGCCTTGACCTTGGCCTGGCGCTGTCTCGTGTGCGGGTTTGACCGGAGCCTACAGTTCCGCCTCTCAGCTTAACCAAGGCTGATTCAGAGAATTTATCACTTTTTCTTAAAAAGATGTTTTAAATTAATTAATTTATTTATTTGACACAGAGAGAGAGAGAGAGCACGAGCGCACAAGCAAAGGGAGTGGCAAGCAGGAGGAGAGAGAGATAGCAGGCCCCAGCGGAGGAGGGATTTCCCAAAGCGGGGCTCGATCCCAGGACCCTGGGGATCACAACCTGATCTGAAGGCAGACGCTTAATGGAGTGAGCCTCCTGGGCTCCCGAGAATTTATCACTTTTTGTTGCCACACGCACAGCTGTAATGATGCCCGTGAGCCTGGGGACGATAACCAGTCTGCAGGTCTCCAGTAAATATTGACAATGGACTTATGCAATTAAGACACAGGGAACTTACCTGGAAGGCTTCCGTTGAAATGGTCATGTGAAAAGTTTGTTCCTTGAAGAAATATCCTTTCTTTTTTTTTTTTTTAAGATTTATTTGACAGAGAGACAACGAGAAAGGGAACACGAGCAGGGGGAGTGGGAGAGGGAGAGGGAGAAGCAGGCTTCCTGCCAAGCAGA
Organism: Lontra canadensis; assembly: GCF_010015895.1. Classification (NCBI taxonomy): domain Eukaryota; kingdom Metazoa; phylum Chordata; class Mammalia; order Carnivora; family Mustelidae; genus Lontra; species Lontra canadensis. The sequence continues at coordinate 4,952,451 of NW_022631060.1, forward strand.
GAGCTTGATTCGAGGCTGGAACCCAGGACCCCGGGATCACGCATGACCTGAGCAGAAAGCAGACACTTAACGACTGAGTTCAAGGTGCCCCTTGAACAAATATTCTTTTTTTTTTTTTAAGATTTTATTTATTTATTTGACAGACAGAGATCACAAGTAGGCAGAGAGGCAGGCAGAGAGAGAGGGGGAAGCAGGCTCCCTGCTGAACACAGAGCCCAATGCGGGGCTGACCTGAGCCGAAGGCAGAGGCTTTAATCCACTGAGCCACCCAGGTGCCCCTGAACAAATATTCTTAAGTGGAAACACCTTATTTCCTGATGCAGAGCAAATAAGATGTGATGATATCATGGTTCTGGACAGATACCCAGAAGCTCTTTCCCAAGAACCCACTAGAAGGAGGTGAGAGAGTCTATAAATTAGACCACGGTGCATGTGGGCAAACACCTCCATCAACAGCCACAGCAGAGAGCGCACCATGGGCTTCTCGGAGCTGCTCCACACCATCGGCGGCATGGGGAAGTTCCAGATCCTTCAAACTGCCCTCATGATGTTCCCCGCCCTCCTGATTAGCTGTCACAGCTTTCTGCAGAACTTCACCGCCATAACCCCAGAGCATCACTGCCGGCCGGCCAACTGGACCAATGGGTCTCATGTCCCGGGCGGTGTGGGGGATGGGGACTTACTGAGGGTCTTCATCCCCCTGGACGAGGACCAGAAACCTGAGCGGTGCCTGCGGTTCTCTGAGCCCCATTGGCAGATCCTAAGCCTCAACGACACCTCCTCTTTAAGCTTGGACACCGAGGTCTGCCTGGACGGGTGGGTGTATGACCAGAGTGTTGCCTCCTCCATCGTTTCTGAGGTGAGACAAGGCTACAGCTGAACACTGGGTCTTTAGATGCTTTTTTGTTTGTTTTATTTTAATGGAGACGTAAATTTTTCCATGAAATGCTCAAAATTTAAGTGTGCGGCAGGATGACTTTTACATAGGTAAACACCAGCTCAAGATACAGATTGCTTCTAAGGAACCCAGAAGGTTCCCTTGTACCTTTCTACGTCACTACGTCACTACATCATTATACACCCACCCCCAACACCCATGGGATCGTAGTATGTGTTCTTCAGTGTGCTGGGATTTTTTTCACTCAGTATGGATTTTTAAGGGTCAATCATCTTGATATATAATTTGGGAGCTGGTTCTTTCTCAGGGCCACGGAGCATCCCATGGCACAAATATGCTACACAGTCTATGTCCTTTCTACCGAGAAATGCACCTGCACTGTTTCCGGTTTGGGGCTATTATGAATATCACGGTCATGCGTGTTCTTGCACACGTATTGGGGTGGACGCAGGTTTTCATTTCTGCTGGGTGTATGCCTAGGAGTGGGATTGTAGGATCATAGAGTGGCCCCAGATTCTGCCAAAGTTTTCTCTGTGTATAAGACATTCGGACATGTCGGAGGGCTCCGTCCTACTGCGTCCCCAACCCCGACACTTGGTCTGATGTTTTTATTTTGCCTTCACTTAGCTATTTGCAAAGCAGTCAGAAAATCGACACGACATCCATTTTCCTGTGTGTGTGTGTGTGTTTGTGTGTTTTAAGATTTTATTTATTTATTTGGCAGAAAGCAAGGGAGCACAAGCAGGGGAAACAGCAGAGAGAGAGGGAGAGGGAGAAGCAGTTTCCCTGCTCAGCATGTGGGGGTCAATCCAGGACCCTGTGATCATGACCTGAGCTGAAGGCAGAGGCTTAACCCACTGAGCCACCCAGGTGCCCTTGTTTTCTTGTTCTCTCCCAAATTTCTCAGACCGCTGAATGAAATGGGAACAAAAAGAAGGAAAAAAGGAAGCCTTTCCAGTAAACTGGGTCTAGATTTGTGTTGGTTATCTTTCTTTTAGGGTAGAGGTTTCCTAAGACTTGGGACCAAGTGTTTCATGAAACATCTGGGATAATGTGCTTAATTCATCACAGTGACGCTGATATCGAGGTTTCCGCCACTTAAACTAAAAGGGCCAGTGCTCGTGACAGCAGGGTTATGAGCTGAAGGGCAAGCTGCGGGACCGTATGAGCATGTAAGAGGTGACAAGGCAGCTCTTACTATTCTACGGAAGCCACACGGTGAGGGTACATGAGCCACCTGCTGACAATTGTCTCTTTTCGTCCAGTGGGACTTGGTGTGCAAGCACAAGTCACTGAAGTCCATTGCCCAGTCCATATACATGATGGGACAGCTGGTCGGAGCTACTGTCTTTGGCATCTTCTCTGACAGGTGAGGGGAGGAGGCCTGAGGAAGTCTCCAGAAGCTTCCAACTAGGCTAGAGTTCATGCTATCCCCCCACTGTCCTCAACGGCTCAGGACCCCACTGGAGAAGACCCCCGCACCTCCTTCTCCCTGCCAGACGGCCAGGGCTGCCCCCCGACACCTCAAACAGAGGGGTCAGGCTAGAGAGCCCGCCCCTCCCTGCCCGGGTCCCGGACACCCCACTTTTCTAGAAGACAGTCCCTGGGCCTGCATCTAATGCGGACTGGGGGTGATGACACCTCCCTCTTATGTTCTGCAATGAATTGCAATCATGAATCTTGAATTACTCTCTGCTTGGGGATGAATTTGGAGTCACGCGGCCGAAAGCCTTCATCATGGGATTGGTGATGAAAGTGGGTCCGTGGTCTCGTTTCTGCCAGCCATGATTTCCCCGTTGGGTTGCCTCCACGGGCCGCCTCCCCAGGAAGCAGGAGCCCCTGGGACGGTCATTGTTGCTGTGAATGGCTGAGTCTATGCAGCACTCTCCCGGGTCCTCCCAACAGCCCTGGGTGGCTGCTCCCATTTCAGAGAGGACGTGGGGCTCAGCACCACTGGTCCCACGGAAAACTGATTCCACTGTGGACATTTTGTCCATGTTCTTGGAAGTGAGGACAATGTTCTCATCAGGAAGCAGCTTTGCGCTCGATGCCATATCTAGACAGATGATCCTTGTTCAAGCCGAGCAGGCCAAGGCACATTTCTGAGAACTCCACTCCCGGGTACAGCGTCTTCTAATCTTTTGCCTCTCTGGTTTTTGCCAGCCTGTTGGATGCTTCCCCCACCCCCACCCCGGTGCCGCAGAAAGAACATGGCGGGTGGATATTAGTGGAGCTGGGCTCTGCCCCTCTAGGAAACCTTGGAAAGTTCACTTAGCTCTTGGGATCATTTCTGTACAACTTAGGGGCTCTCCCAGTCACCCAGTGACCCCAGTCGCCCGTGTCTCCCCTGGCTGGGCTCCTGGAACACTCAACCGCAGTCCCCTGTGCTGGGACACCCAGCCTTAAGCTCTGGGCAGGAGGGGCTGGCAAAGCAAAGGCCTTGCTCATCGGAAAGGAGGTCACCTGGAGGGCCCCAGACTCTGTCCTCCCCACCACCTACTCAGAGGTGAAAGGAGGGAATTAAAGTCATCTCCATGGGGCTGGCAAGGATCTCTTGCTTTAAACGCCAGTCCCCAGTAACAAGGGGCCTGCAGCCTGGCCAGCTCATACTGTGCATACAGATGGCTGAGAGCTGCAGCACATCTTAGTAGAGCTCCAGGTCAAGAGCTCTCACCTCTGGGAAGAGCCCAGGTAGGAGCTGGATGGACCTCCAGAGTCTGTGAACCCATCTCTTCTCCACTGTTTGCCTGATCCCTTTTGAGACCTCCCCTTGGCTCCTCCTCCCCTCCCCCCTACCTCACCCACCATTTCCCTCCTCTCCGGTATCCCAGCAAACCCTGTCGGCTTTGTATGGCTCTGTATCGTCACAGACCTGGACCCACCTCCTCCCCTCGCCGCCTCCTAGGCCACCACTCCGGGAGCAGCCTTGTTCCCCTTGCCCCTGGCAGGCTGCAACAGCCTTTGAAGGAGCCTCCCTGCTTCTTCCTGTCCCTGACCCCTTCTGTTGCTCTCAGACTGATGGGTAGAGCGATCCTATCAGGTTCAGAACAGACCCTGCCCTTCCTCTGCCAGCTCGCCGGTTCCTAGCCTGTGAAGCCTGATGGGTGCGTGGGCTGCTGGCCCTGCCCGGGCTGGCCCCAGAGCCACTGCTCTAAACCCAGCACCCGCCCCGCCCCTCCTACTCCTTCCTCCTGCCTTTGCACTGGCTATTCCCCCACCAGGGGCACTAGTCCCAGGACTCCTCTTCAGGCCACGTCTCACAGCCTCAGAGTACAATGATGGGGATTTCTCGCTGGCTGCGGGTGTGGCGCGTCATTTCAACTTAAGCCTCTGTTTTCTCATCTGTAAAATGGGGAAAATGACACTCTTGACCTTAGATGACACACCTCGGTGCTATGTCCGTGGCACTCTGTGGTGTCACCCGCCCAGAGGAGCCCTCTCCGGCCACCCTATTTACGACAGCCCCTCTGACGTCCCCTGTTCTTCTCTGCTCTGCATTGTTCTGTGGCCTCTGATGGTCTGTGTGTTTTACCTACGTATCTTCCTTATTGTCTGATTCTCGCACAGGGGCCAGGGCAGTGGGTACGGGTAGGGGGTCCCATGGGAAGGGGCAAGGGAGCTCCTGGTCGAGGCCTCAGCACTTGGCACCTGCCTAGCACACAGGGGTCTGAGAGGAGGTAGAAGAGAATGAGTATGGGGTCGAGGGTCCCTTGGAACATTAGAGGCACTGCTCGCACTCCCTCCCCCATGGGGCAGGGACCAGAAGCCACACTCAGATGCTCATCACAGCCCCATCTGGAAACAGCTGTACTTCAACAAGGAACGGAGCCAAGAGGCAAAGAATTAACCCTCCTCCCCTGGGGGAATTCTAGGCCTTGGCAACTCGTGTGGGGAGGGGCGGGGGCAAGGAGGGAGTCCCTTCCCAAGGCCTTTCCTAAGGATGCGGGGGAGTGAGGGGCAGACTGGTGGAGGCGAGCAGGCTGGGGCGAAAGCGGGGGCAGAGAGGCCACTTGGCAGCCGGACCCCAGGGCTCAGCCGGCCGCTCCGTGTGTCCCGGTGGCAGGTGTGGACGCAAGACGGCGCTGCAGAGCGGGATACTGCTGATGATCGCCACGGGCACGAGCGCCGCTTTCTCGCCCAGCTTCCTGGCCTACTGCGTGCTCAGGTTCCTCAGCGGGATGGCCATGACCGGCATCATTATCACCAGCCTCTGCCTCAGTGAGTACCCCTGCGGAGCCCCGTCTGCTCCGCTCACCGCCGTGCGACCCGGGGGGCCAGGGGGCCCTTCAGTTACCCTGTCTGGGCCTTCGTTTCCCCATCTGTGATACGGGGTGATAATGATCGAACCTCCCTCATCTCATACATATTTATAGAATGATACCTGGCCCCCTCGAAGACCTTCAGGAAATGTCAGCTCTTTGAAGGTGGTGGCTTAAGCTAGCCCCAGGCTCGAATTCCCAGCCCCCGGGGACATATTCCTTGCCTGTGTTGGGGGGGAGCGATCCCAGATGGCCCTGTACAGGGGTGTTACAAAGATCAAATGAGATGGCAAAGTTGCTTGGGATGCTCAGGACAGTGTGCCCTGCATGGCACTAAGCGGGGTCAGAGCCCGCCCATCAACAGGGTTCATTGGGGGCAAGTTCCACAGGGGCCTTGCCTGGGGTCCCTGCCCCTGACTGACCCAGGCTGACCTCTCTCCCTGGCCCTGGGAGCTCACTACCAGCACTGCCACACTTGTCATCCCCAGCCATGGAGTGGACCCCGACGCAGAGGCGGACGCTGGTGAATATCTACACCATGTACATGATCACATTGGGCCAGGCGGTCCTCACGGGCCTGGCCTACCTCATCCGCCCCTGGCGCTGGCTCCAGGGCACCCTATCTGTCGCCTACGTGATCATTCTTCTGTACTCCTGGTACGTCAGCTCCCAGACGCCCCGTGGCCTGCACAGAGATGCCTTGTCTGGTCTGACTTCATGGGAAGTGTTTGCTGGCCTCAGAGCCGAACTTGGCTTGGCTCTGCTGAGATCTGACCTCCTTTTTTTTTTTTAAATACTCTTTTTTTTTTTTTAATGTAATGTTAATCACCATACAGTACTTCACGAGTGTTTTTTTTTTATAAAGATTTTTCAAATAGAGTTCACAAGTAGGCAGAAAGGCAGGCAGAGAGAGAAAGAGAAGCAGACTCCCTGCTGAGCAGAGAGCCCGATGCGGGGCTCGATCCCAGGACCCCGGGATCATGACCTGAGCCAAAGGCAGAGGCTTTAACCCACTGAGCCACTCAGGGACCCCTTCATTAGCATTTTGATGTAGTGTTCATGATTCCTTGTTTGAGTATAACACCCAGTGCTCCATGCAATCCGTGCCTGCCTTAACACCCATCACGGGGCCAACCTCCTTAAGGAGAAAAGAGAGGACCCTTGATATTCGAGGTGTTTTCATTTGGTTTCTTTTTCTCCATATCAACCTTGGCGAATCGTCCTGCGCCATCTGGGGTTCTAAGTGGCTGCACACTTGACCCCACCAGCCACTGAGAAGAGGTTTACCTTACAAATCCAGAGCCACAGGAAAGTAGGCAAAATTCTCAAAATGACAGTGGAGACCCAAACTAGCGCCATGAGAGGTATTGAGAGCGCAGCATGAAATGAGAAATGCAGGAGACAGAAAATGTGTACAACGTGGTCATAGTTTTGCAAAAACAAACTCGTGCCAGAATTTGTATCTTGCGGTAGGACCAAAAGAAAAATGGCGGAAACAACCAACCACTCACCCTTTCACTGCCGCTCCTCCCATTTTGTTCTTTCCGATTTTTCTCTTGGATCTCCCTGTTTCCAAGCGGGCCAGCCCTTGACCTATGGTGCTTGGGAGTGTGAGCCCCATACCTGCAAGAGCACTGTGGATGGAGATCCCTTGGCCCTTCCAGCTGGTCAGGGATAGGGTTGGGCTCAAGGCTCTGCCTGTCTGATCGGTCCCTCCCTCCAGACCGGTCCCTCCCTCACCGCACGCCCTCTCACTGTTAGGGGTCTGCCAGAATCGGCTTGCTGGCTCATCACCCACAACAAACTTGACAAGGCTGTGAAAAATCTGCAGGCTGTGGCAAGATTAAATGGCAGAAAGGAGCAGGGGAGGAAACTCACTCCAGAGGTAGGCACAAAGGGAACCCACACACTACCCAAACCCTTCCTCCTGAGTTGGCGGTAATTCTCAGTGAGGGCTTAAGTTGGCCTCCTGAGGGTGAACAAAGAGGTAAGTTTCTACATCCAGAAGCAGTTGCTGTCACCATCAGATAGGCAGAGGACCTGTGGCGAAAGTGTCTTGTTACACCCTTTCTCAGAAGCTACCACAGGGGACATTCCACCAAAACAAGGATGTAAGCCAGGGAATCCAGGAAATAGAAGATCCCAAATAGGAGAAAGGTAAAAAAGAAGGGAAAGAGTTGGACAGAAAACCTAGAGAATGACCAGTCTGTACTGAAACAAATGAATAGACATAAACCAGAGGCCTTTCATGAAGGAAAAAAATGATCTTGATAGATTGCTCATTATACTTTATCCTCTTAACAGGAGTTTTATCATTCTATCAAAGAATTTGGGGATAAATAAGTGCCAGGTACTTAAGAAACCAAGAATATTAGCAAGCAAATACACAAAAGAGGCAGTTATGAACTCCAGGAAAATAAAAAGCTCACATCACAAAAAGAAATGTAATCAGAGTACATGACATGGTTCAACTCTTTTTTTTTTTTTTTAAAGATTTTATTCATTTATTTGACAGAGAGAGAGAGATCACAAGTAGGCAGAGAGCGAGAGAGGAAGCAGGCTCTCTGCTGAGCAGAGAGCCCGATGCGGGGCTCGATCCCAGGACCCTGAGATCATGACCTGAGCCGAAGGCAGAGGCTTAACCCACTGAGCCACCCAGGCGCCGCCGACATGGTTCAACTCTTAATGAGACTTACATTGGGAGAATTACAGAAGGGAAGGGTTAGGTCAGAGGTAGTAGAGTTAAGAGGGTTAAGTCTTCATTCTTTCTTAGCATAAATCAATCTAAAGTTGGGAAATCAAGCCATAGCAGTGTAGCGTTTTATCCAGAAATAGGAAATAAGTATGAGAAGAAACACCTAGAAGAGTAGAAGACAGTTCTGGAGAGGGGGAATTGAGAGTGGTACTGGAGAAAGGGGAGGCAGGGACCTTTCTAACTATGAACATGAAGAAACAAAATAACAATGGCTAAGATCCCAGACTTGGGGCCATTCACCGGGGTTTGACTCCCAGCTCCCTACTTAGAGCTCTGTGACCTTGGGCAAATTATTTAACCTTCAGAGCTTCTGTTTCCTCTTCTGTAAAAAGGATTGCAGAATCTCCCTTACATTAAATAAGTTAGTTCACATCCAGTACTTAGACCCCCATCTGGCACATAACAAGTACTCAATAAATGGTGGTCATTGTTGACCATCAAGAAACACTAGTTAAAAGAAAAGGAGAAGTTGCTGCATAAGAGAATACACGCCCACAATTTGAAGTCCTCTATTTCTCCTTGAGGGTGTGTGTGAAGGAACTGGCCAATGTGGGAGGAATCAAGTAATTGTAGGGCATCGGGAAGTGGAAGGACTAAGGGCTGGAGCCCTTTCTTCCGCCATCCCCACTCTGGTCTTTTCCTACTAGCTAGTAAGGCTCCACATGCAGGAGGACACAGCAGCTATCAAGGAGACCCCATTCTTCCTCGATCTCTTCCGCACTCCGGGACTCCGCAGGACAACTTGCTGTATCTCCCTGGTATGGTGAGTGGTGGCCCAAAGAGTGACAACCCCCCACCCGAATCATTCACCTGACGGCTGCTCCTGAGTTGTCATTCCTTGGTGCCCCACTGGCTTGAGACAGAGATGAAGGCAACAGATCATGGCGAAGCAATCTGAGAAGATGGGAAAACCTGGCAAAGTCTGGAACCAGAGAGGATTGGGTTTTAGAATAGGATTGCATCCTATCCGTGGCCAGAATGTTGGAGAGACTCCTTCCATTGGAAAGAAAGGCAAACCATGGGTCACCTTTAGAGTAGGAAGTAAATTGCCGGCACTTTCTCTCCTCCAGGTTTTCCTCAGGCTTCTCCTTTTTTGGGCTGGGTTTGGATGTGCAGAAATTTGGGTTCAACATCTACTGGACACAACTGCTGTTTACAGTCGTGGATGTCCCCATGAAGCTGGTGACGGGCCTGAGCATGGGCTACTTTGGCCGCCGAATCACTGCCATCTCTTTGCAGCTGGTGGCCGGTTGCGCGATCCTTGTCACTGCGTTTCTTCCTCGAGGTGAGGTTTTCTTCTGGGTCTCGTGAAAATTCTCTTCTGATATGATGGATGACACATTCTGGTTTGATGATTCAGAGCAGACTAGAGAAACAGATGAACCTTTTTTCAACTGGTTTCCTGTGATCATGGACAAGTCGACCCACTTACCCTCCATTGACCCTCACAGTTGTTTAGAAAGAATAATTAAGAAGCCCTTATTTGGGGTTGACTGCCTGCCAAGCACTGTGCTAGCCCTTCACATGTATCAACTCATCTGATCGTCATAAGCTGCTGTTATAACTGAAGCATAAATAAATAAAGCACAGAGAGGTGAAGTGACTTGTCCAAGGTCACACAGCTAATAGGTGCTAACATCGGGGAAAACAACATGATGGTGGCAAGGGCATTTTGTTATAGCAATCTCTATAGTTTTCCATGTTTGAAATAATTTTTTAAAAATCATTAAAGATCCTGTGTAAAAAGTTGATATCCCAGTCCCCAGCTCATGGGAAACATTGAATAAATTTTAGCTATCATCATTAGGTAAGTTTATAAAGATATAAATTCAGCCTTCTGAGATCTAGTAGCAAGGGATACTAATCTGAGATGGTTGTGGGAATCACAGAAATCTAGAATCCTGCAAGTGGGAGATGTGTTGAAGACTGTCGCATCTATCATTTCACTGATGAAAACCCTGTGTCTGTGGGACAGTCACCTCTCCAACTCCCCAGGACAGGGCTAAATCTCAGCATTCCTCACTCCCCAACTGCCCCTGCCTCATCTGAAAATAGCAACTTTGGTTGGTTGTTAGTTATTCACAGCTCTTTCTCCAGCACCTGCCTACCCTGGGGCTCAGACCAGACCCAGGTTCAGGGAACACAGAAGCCTTTAGGGAGACAGACTGTAATTAATTGCAGTTGAGATCAATGCCTCAAAGGAGATGTCCAAGGAGTAAGGGAATATATGGTGGGCTCTGCTCAGTGAAACAGATCAGGGAAGTCCTCCTCACCAAAGTAGCATTTGAGTTGAGAAGGATGAGAAGAAGATGAGAAATAAGAAGGTAAATAGTGGGGAGAAGAGCTTGCTGAGGAGGGAGTACCGCCAGTGCAAAGGCCATGGGGCCAGGAGGTGCTTGACACAATGAGATGTCAGAACAGGTGATTGCATTGACATTTCATTAACTCCCTTTTTTCTACACCCCACCCACTGCCTTCTCTCAGACTTAAATACCTTTAAGATGATCCTCTGTTTGTTTGGGAAAGGGAGCCTGGCCGGCTGTTTCAGTTGTCTCTACCTATACACCATGGAGCTCTTCCCAACCGAAGTCAGGTAAGAAGATGGGTCAGAGTCTCTGGGACCAAGACGGAAGCCTCTGTCACTCAGAGCTGGGCCACTAAGGAAACCAGCCTTCATTTGGATATGGTTTTGTGGTTTCATGTCTCAAAAGAGCAGGTTCATGTCCCTATTTTAACGTGATTTGGGGTATCGTAGGACATTGCTCTTGGAATAGTGACGGGAACTTGGCAGGCACTCCATAAGTGGTATCATGTCTATAGCTTCAGAAAAATGTCAGTATCCCAGATAATGGTAGGAAATGAGGAGCTGAGGAGTTGAGTGTTGGAGCAGCACCCAGCACAGAGCACGTGCTCAGTATCAGCTGTCGGGCTTTCCGTCATTATCATGGTTCCCAGTAAGCATCCCCCCGGCCGCACCTGAGATCAAGGTTCCCTTCCCCATGATGTGCCCCCACATGACCCATCCCAGGATCAGGCCCTTTGCCACGCAGCCTTCTTATCTCTCGGGCACCAGCCCTGACACTCAGGGCCTGGTTCATTCATTCATTCACCAAATCCTCTCAGGCTTGGTGCAGGTGCTTGAATTCCGGCAGTACACCTGCACGGTCCCAACCCTTTCCGTGTTCTCTGTCTCCGCAGGCAGACGGGGATGAGTGCTGGGATCTTCAGCACACGCCTGGGCTCCCTCTTGTCCCCCCTGGTCTACATCCTGGGCAACCATAGCCCAGTGCTACAGCCGGTGATGTTTGGCCTGGTCCCTATCCTGGCAGCCACAACGGGCTCCTTCCTGATAGAGACAAACAACCAGCCGTTGCTGAACACCATCCAGGAGACAGAGAAGAGGTAGGAGACTTCCTGCTCCCATCTCTCCAGCATCTCAGAAAATCCTTGTAGCCTGTGGGGATGCAGCAGTGGAAAAGGGTCCGCTGGGGTTCTTGCTGCCTTGGCAGGAGTGGGGCACCCCCCCTGGGCCCATGTCAGGACCTCTGGGGCCACTCGCACTGCCCCTGCCCCTCCTTCTGTAAATGTCATAATGGCTTCAGGTGTCTTAAAATTGGTGGTGATCGTCTGGGAGCCTGAGGAAGCATTTGGAGGTAAATCACACAGGAGGCCATATACAGTGCTGCCAATTTCTCCTTCTATTAAACATCATCATTTTGTATGTGGAGGGGAGCTGTCGCATGGCTAAATCCCTCTTGTCACCTAACCTGTGGCTGCAAAACCACGTGGTAGGGACCAAGTGAGTCAGTCTGTCCCTTCAGATGAATTTCAGCCATGCTTTCTAGGCTAGAAGGAAGACGGTCATCTAATCTACCCACGAAGCACTTCTTTGCAAGTGGGTTCCTTATCTGTGGCTTGGAGGATCTGGGCTGGGCTTGGGTGTGTCTGCAGGTCAGATGGGCTGGGCTGGGCTGGCCCGGCCTGGGGGCACCTCTCAGGCGGCAGCTCTCCGTCTCCATTTCACCCTTCTTCTGGGACAGCAAGCACCCTCCTTCTCAGGGCGGTGGCAGAGACCCAAGAGCCCATCCAGCTATGAAGCTCTCGCTTTTCCGCTCAGAGCGTGTTGTTCTGTGTCTCTCCTTGCCCAGAGTGAAGATGGCTCGTGACAAGCAAAGAAACGTCAGTGAAAATACCACAAAGAAAGGATTGGCCTCACTTCTCCCAGAAAAGACAAAAGTAGAATGCACAGTGTGATTTCTCCGGACCCACACCTATATTCTGAATGGCCCTTCCTCTCTCTTCACTTTCTCATGTTTTGGAAATGTGACACGTCTTTCCAAGGAAATGCGGTGGCACCTCGCTTGACCGCCATTGAAAGCAATGATAGGGGCTGTGATCTGGAAATATTATAAGGCAGATGAGTCATTCGACTTAGAGACCAACTAAGAAATGACACGTATTGGACAATCTGTGACATTTGAATATGAAGAATGAGCTTTAAGTAGATATGAAGGGATCCGTCGATTTTGTGAAGTGCCATTAGGTTACAGAAGCCAATGTCCCTTTTTAAAAAAGAAAAAAGATGTGAAGCTGAAGTATTTAGGAATGAAATGAAACATCGGGAATTTGCTTTAAAATTCTAGAAAAGTGGACAGAGTGAATGCCAGGGTTGAAGCAGGGAAAATTTGGAAAGTTTGGAAAATTTTTTTAAGATTTTATTTATTTACTTGGCAGACAGATCACAAGTAGGCAGAGAGGCAGATGCATGGGGGTCGGGGAGCAGGCTCCCTGCTGAGCAGAGAGCCTGATGTGGGGTCGATCCCAGGACGCTGAGATCGTGACCTGAGCCGAAGGCAGGGGCTTAACCCACTGAGCCATCCAGGCGCCCCTGTTTGGAAATTTTTATGATTGAAGTATTTTTCAAGTCCAACAGCTTTCTTCTATGGTTAATCTAAAACAAAGACATGATGGCTGAAAACGTCCCCCCAGGCTGCCTCCCCAAGGGTTTTGTCTCCTTGGTGGTGGCTCTTATCAGACCCTGAAGCCCTTAGTAGCCGCAGCTCAAGGTCATATCCTACACTGCCTGTGGATGACCCAACCAGTTCTGTGGGGAGCAGCCCAGGGAGGCAGCCCAGATCACGGGGTGGATGCCTGAGACACCAAAAGGCCAAAAACCTAGCAGAGCTTCCAAAGAGAGGTGGTGGAGCGGTGTGTCCAAGATACTGATCAGAGCGCTATTGACATAGTACCTTTTGCTAGTTACTGATATCACTAAGTTTGGTAATGGTCATTTTGATATACAAGGACATATGCTTGAGACCCACAGGGCTTCAGTATGGAGAAGAGCCTCCTGAATTTCTGAAAATGAGGGTGTCCACTGGTTATCACCAAGCTTCTCTATCCAGCATGGGCATGTAAGTGTATGTATTTTTTTTCCCTACACCTAAGTTTTCTCTAACATAGAAGACATATGGATTATTGAGGTGTTCATGTTTTTGTTACTAGCCTCTGATCTAATGATGTTAAATAGAATACAATAAATTCTGCTAAGTTTCTCAATTGCTAATTCATATTTTGTTATTTCTGTTTGTTTACTTATTTATCTGCTTTAAGTATGAACAATTAACCAATATCCAATTCTCGTTTGAATTATGATTATGAATTATATCATGGTTTGTTTTTAGAAATAAAAATCCTTTTTTGGAAACAGATAATGATTGAACATAACTGAATTAAAGTAGTACATCAAAGCGGACTATAAACCTTAACTGCTTCAGAAAACCTAAGTTTAGGGGCTCCTGGGTGACTCAGTGGGTTAAGCCTCTGCCTTTGGCTCAGATCATGATCTCAGGCTCCTGGGATCGGGCCCCACATCCGGTTCCCTGCTCAGCGGAGTGCCTGCTTCTCCCCCTCTCTCTGCCTGCCTCTTTGCCTACTTGTGTTCTCTCTTCATCTCTTTAATAAATAAATAAAATCTTAAAAAAAAAGAAAGAAAGAAAGAAAACCTAAGTTTACAAAGATTTAGATCAGGGGCACCCGGCTGGCTCAGTCAGTGAAGCAAGTGCTTCTTCTTCTTCTTTTTTTTTTTTAAAGGTTTATTTATTTGAGAAAGAGCGCGTGACGCCACACACACCGACACACACTCACAGCGGGGAGGGCCAGAGGGGGAGCGAGAGAGAATCTCAAGCAGACTCCCTGTTCAGCATGAGCCCAATACTGGGCTTGATCTCAAACCCCTGAGATCATGACCTGAGCCGAAGTCAAGAGTCAGACACCCAACCAGCTGAGCCATCCGGGTGCCCCACGAGGAACTCCTGATCTCAGGGTTTTAAGTTTGAGTCCCACATTGGTTGTAGAGATGACTTAAAAATAAAATCTTTTGGGGCACCTGGGTGGCTCAGTGGGTTAAGCCTATGACTTCGGCTCAGGTCAGGATCTCAGGGTCCTGGGATCAAGCCCCGAATGGGCTCTAGGCTCAGCAGGGAGCCTGCTTCCCGCCCCCCTCTACCTGCCTCCCTGCCTACCTGTGATCTCTCCCTCTGTCAAATAAATAAATAAAATCTTAAAAAAAAAAATTTAAAAATAAAATCTTTAAAAATAAATAAATAAATAAAATATTTTGATCATACCTGAGTTCAAGAATGATAACTCATATACGAATATGATTTCACATATCATACAAATTTCTCAGAATTTTAATGATTAACTTTAGTATTTCCTATTTTGCTTGACCAAGGCCTTAAAAATCTGTATGATCTTTGTTTTATTTTTATTTGTTTATTTATTTTTGGTGGGCAGCAAAATGAGGTTTATTGAGCGATAGTGAAGGGATAGTACAAAGCTCTCAAGGAGGGAGGGGACCCAAAGGGGTTGTCACCGGGAGTTTCTAAGTCTAGGATTTTTAATGGGCTCATTGGCCAGCTGTTTTCATCTGATTAACCCTCCCTGCACCTGTCATCCAATCAAGTTTCTGTCACCTATCTATCCTATGGGAAAGGATGGAGGGCTCCTTCCAGGGCAGCGTAAAATCCTTTAAAGGGTGGTTTCCTCTTAAGGTGTGGGGGGTCCCTTGTTTCTGCCTGCCTGCCTTCCAATTATCCTTCATCATTCCCTCCTCTAAAGAGGTAATCCTAACTACTGTCAGAGAAAAAGGGTGATGACCAATCGTAGCTACTTCCTGTTGGTCAGGGGCATGGATGGGGTGGCAGTCAGGGCTCCTCTCATCAAGATCTGTCATGAGGTCCCCTGCAGGTGTCTGGTTTGACCTCCATGCGAGGCTCCTTCTGAACCACCACCATTTGGAGTTCGATGATCTTTATTCTGGAAGATCTAAAGTGGGTC
This sequence comes from Lontra canadensis, assembly GCF_010015895.1. NCBI lineage: Eukaryota > Metazoa > Chordata > Mammalia > Carnivora > Mustelidae > Lontra > Lontra canadensis. The sequence goes on from NW_022631060.1 coordinate 4,967,704, forward strand.
AGAGCACTTAGGAGGCAAGGCCCAATGCATAATGCAATACCGAGTACAGCCAGGGGTCCGGCAAGAAATAGAGTATGTATTTGTGAGGCGACGGCAGGCAAAAGGAAAAAGACTTATCTGTTTCTTGTGCCTCCAAGACAAGTTTGAGGTCCTCTCTGGGTTCCCAGAAGGATTTCGGGGACCCAGTCTTAGGCACATTGCTGTTGGGAGTTGTCCCTGTGTGCGGGTCTTCCCAGACTGGCTCTAACAAGCACTTGGCCCCCAGGGTGAAGTGGGAGAGGTTGGTTATTTGGGGGCTGGGAGTTGGGAAGCTTCTTGCAAGAGGGATGAGATGATTTATTAAATCAAAGACTTCCTTGTCTGTCAGCAGGTCATTGACAAGGAAGGGTCTCCCATATAACGTGATAGGGAGTAGAGACACCCAATTTTTACTTGTCTCTTGTGCCATTTCATTCTTCCAAGGATTGACGTCTTCAGACACGGTGTGATAGAGCCCCAAACCTTGGCTACTCCCTCTGCAGGGCCTGGGGGAGTCCAAGCCAAGGGATCTTCTGGGGCTTTTTTGGTTCTAGAGGGAAAGACCTTAACCCAGTAGGTGAGGGTGTCTACCCAAACCAGGGGATACCTGACCCTTTGCCCGTCTTCCCCAGGGTAACTTCCTACTCGCTGTTTGCCTCTGGGGACTTGTGAATGGGGTAACTGGTCATTCTTCACGTTTTTCCTGTCCCAGAATCAGTTTCATAGACTCGGGAATCAAGGGAGCTGGCAGCTATAGCTGCCCCTAAGGCATGCCGGCCAGCCCCCAGCCCCCAGCCCCCAGATGCAGCTCTTTGCTGAAGTGGCCCACTCGCTGTTGAACTGGGACCCGGCGCCTGGATTAGGACGCCCGAGGCCATTCCCTTTCTGTCACATCCTTCACAGTGGAAAGACTTAGAGCTGGGCACTGAGCAAGGCCCTCTTGAGATTCTTAAAATCTTTCTCTGACTCTGGATCCCACATTAATAGGTGGGTACTGGCTTGTCTGGGTGTCTTTGATCAACCAATAGAGGGGACCTGCCCTTTCTCCGTGACCATGTCCTATCATGTCCTGATAACCTTTCCAACAAGGGAAAGCAGTGGGGTCCTTAAGGTATATGGGGACAGGCACTGCTTATGTTAAGTCCCAACCCACCTTGGCCTGAGATGCCCAGACCTGGGAATTAATATCAGCCTCCATTACAGGGAGGCCATTGCCAGCCTGCCCAGAGGCCATCACTATGAGAGTTTCTCTTTACCTAAGAGATGTTTGGGGCTTCCGGGCCTTAAAAAAGTGAGAGAGGCAGCTCTTCCTGCCCACAGGTCCTGTCCCTGTGCTTCAAAAAAAATCTTTTTGCACCAAAGCTTCTCAAGAATTCTTTCTTGGCTGTTGGCTTCGAACCCTAATGTCTTTCCTACATCCCTGTGATGGAACAGCATTCGGGGATTTCACCAGCTGGACCCCAGGGCCTGATGCTCACTGCCTACCTGCTTGTACTCCCTGACCTTTGTCTTACATTTCTCCTTCAGCTCTTTCCAGCTGACCTCAACTGCAGCAAATGAAACCCGAAAACACGCCTTAGGTGATGGGTGATGTGGGAAACAAAGGCAGAAGAAAAATTATTAAATTTCCTCACTACCCCACTGACAGTCCTGGAAACAGGCAGGGGACCTTCTTCCTCTAAGGACTCAATTGCCTCGATGATGCTACTTTCCTAAGGGCAAAAGCCAATTTTAGCCCCACCCCCCACCCCCCAAGATCCTGTAAGTCCACTTTAACATATAAAAATTCCTTTAGAAGATTCCTTTATCTCTAAACCCCATCAAGATCCATGTTAGCAATCACCTCCCCGCCAAGCTTATGGCCCACCGGTATACATCTGAAGAATCTCATGACTAAGGTTTTATTAGACGGTAATAAATCACATTTTGGCAACAATAGCTAGTCTCCTCAAGGTCCTGGAAACCTTGCTTCCAAAATTCTTTAGAGACTTACACTCTCCCTAACCCCCACCCGACTTGAATGTATGTGATGGGCCACTTCTTCTGACCCCACTGCAGCTCCTTCTGTCTATGGTCCTGTCCCCATGCTTTAATAAAATCACTTCCCCCCCCCAAAAAAAAAAAAAGAAAAGAAACGAGTGAAAGAAAGAAAGGAAGGAAGGGAGGGAGAAAGGAAGGAAGGACGGAAGGAAGGAAGAATGGAAGAAAGAAAATCAGATCTCTCCAGGTGCATCCCAGAAGATGAGAAAAAAATCTGGCTAATGGGTCGCCCAGTGATACCCTTAAGGACAACATCGCAATTGAATAGTTGGCCCAGGGCAGAGAGGACAGAAAAGGTGTCTCCTGTATCAAGAAGGAAATGAACTGGTTTTCCCCGTGTTTCCAAAACGGCCTGGGGCTCTGGGTTCCCTAGGGTGAGCTGTTGGGGAGGAGCCCCCATGGAGAGCCCCAGGACCCAGCAGTCCCAATCAGGGCTCTGGCCACCTGAGCCCTTAAGGATTAAGGTCCCCGAGGGCCTTCAGATTTCCAGTGTCCTCCTTGGTTTTTGTCACTGGGGGCATTCTCACTTCCAGTGTCCTGGGCGGCCATAGATAGGGTATTTGGTGCCAGAGCCTTCGGAACCTGGCAACGGCATGCAAGACCCCGACCAAAGTCGCAGACTTCCTCTGTAGCTTCTCCTCCTCACTCTCCTCTTGGTCTAAAGACCCACCAGCAGCTCGTCAGAGCTCTCCCAGGGCCCCCTTGGGGCCAGCAGCCAACTTGTGCACTTTTTCCTCACTATCTGGAGCTGATTGGGTCTTTAAGAATGACCTCGGCATGGGGAGCACCAGGAGAAACAGCTGTGTATTCAATGAGAGCCTCTCTCAATCTAAGAAAATTGTTGGGTTTTCTTCCCAAGTTTGGGTTGACACTTAACTTACCAACAGACCCAGATACCCTTACCAGAGACTTTGAAAGCCACCTCCTTAACAATTTCCCTAGAAAACTTTGAGACAAACAAGATTAACCACCAATTTTTTACCAATAGACCCAGATATCCTTTAAAAGCACAAACCTAAGTCCGGTAATCAATGCTTTAGCACTTTATCCTATTTGGAAAAGACCTAGATGTAATCTCATTTAACATCCAAGCAGAACTTCCTTAACAATTACCCAGGAAGACTCTGAGACAAGATTAGCCGCCATTTTAACGCGAGCTTATTTGACCTTCAGCAAACCTAGATGGAATCACTCCCGGTTCTAAACCTTACCAGCTTGGACAGACGAGGAGATGCCATGTTTTTTCCCACCAAAGTGGAAATATGCAGTCCGTGTCAGGCCAGAGAAGACAGTGAATTTCCCCAAAACAGAGTTTCGGCAGGGGCTTGGGAATATTCCTTAAAAGTCTCCATCCTGAGGCAGGTCAACCACAATTGGCTCCAATTATAGCCATTAACCCAGGAAATGAATGAGGGATAGAAACCCCTAGGTTTCAATCCCTCTATGATGCAGGCTTGGAAGGGCCGGTGATATCAATTTCCAAAGGGATCATTAGGATCCTCATTGAGGTCTTGAGAGGGTCCCCAGTTGGGGTCTTGAGGAGGAATAGCAAGCGCTCCAGCTGGAAAGCAAGGCCATCCATGGGCTCACCCATCTCCTGATCCCCGTATCCTTCAGCAGTGGCCAGGACGCCCCATTTTTCTGCTTCAGAGAGGGTCTGATTTAACAGAAGCCTTACATCCGAGTTTGGAAAACTTTGAGGTCCCCCCTCATCTCAGGTCTTGTGGCAGCCCCTCCCTTTGGTCCCCCTTGGATACCTGTTCTCGAAGAGGGTCAAGCCCTCGAGCACCAGCAGGGGTTCCAAGATAGGGTGGGACGGGTTCAGGGACCTGATCTTACCCCAGGAAGGATGAAGCCAGGCGGGATTCCCCTGCAGACTGTGTGTGCCAATCAACTTTTGATGTGGATGTGATGTTCCTTGGTTCCTCCGTACCCCCACTGGGGGGGTGGGGGTCCAAAAGAAAGCAGCAGGAGGCTGGGATCAATCCTACATGGCGAAGATCAGAACAAAAGAAAATGAGCCACCTTTTTCCCAGTTAACACCCAGAAGGCAAAGTCACTCAGGTGGCCAAGTCTCGTCCTCCAACTTGTATTGTGGCCGTGCCCCAGAACAAAAGCAAATGAGTTGCCTTCGTCCAGTTAAAACCAGGAAGGCATCCGAGTGAACGATATTGAGTGATTTACGGGTCTGATACCCTTCCTGTAAACTATAATTCCAGGGAGAGATTCTGAAGGAAGAAGGGTGTTGGTCGGGGAATTAATTACTCATCTACAAGGAGAGAGGAAAAGGCATCCCTTACTTCAATTTCTTAAAGTTGATTAGGGAGACTTGGGAAGAGGGGACAAGGCATTCCCCACCTCAGTTCTCCTCATCTTTTCCTGATGTGTGGCCCTACTTGCACCTCTGATGGCCAGAGCCCCGCCAACCCCCCCCATCCCCACCCCTTAGCCCATCCTCTCTGAAAGGTGCTGGAAGAAGTCGAACTTACCCAGGCTTGGCCCTACCTCCAGAGAGCGACCCTGGCTTCCCCACCCTTAAGACTCCTTTAGAAGTCAGTGGATACTCCAGACTTCTTTAAGTAGAGTTGTTCTTTCTGGCATAGCCACCGGGAGGGGCAAGATGGGGCACCCAGGGAGGGGAAATCCACCTGGGATAAGCCCTGATGGAACCGAAAAGTTGGGCGATCCCTTAGATCTTAGTTTTTTTGCCCTGCTTGGCCATTCCTTCACATAAGTGGTGTAACCAGTTCAAAGGGCATCCCAGTAATGCTCAGGAGAGGAGGAGTCAGAAACAGGAGACTGTTCCTTACCGGAACAGGGAACTGTGAGTAAGGGCCCTTGAAGGCCACCCAAGCTACTCACAAGAGAATGTCCGGAGGCGCATCCTGGACTTTCCCCTCATTCTCCTATGGGAGGAATCAGCTAAGAAAAAAGTAGTAGAGAGGTTCTTTCTGGATGCGCGGATGGGCAAGTAAGGAACCAGTTCCCCTGAAGAGCTTTTAGGGGTCCAAAAGGTAGCCTTGATCAGGCCCCTCAGTGGCTGCTTGCTTTTCTCTAGGTCCCTCTCATCCAGTGATCTGCTCCGAAAGGAGTTGAGTCCTCGCCAAACTGACACTCCCAACTTCTTTTGTGGGGATCGTCGGAAAGGAGCTCAGAGAGCCTGTCACCCAAGACAAGAATGGCGTCCCGGCTAATCGCTCTTACATGGCTGACGGGTGCTCATTTTATGTTATGTCTATTTCATCACAATGTTTAGAATAAATAATTAAAAACAAAACAAAGCTAAAGGACAAAGTAGGTTTTTCGTACTCGGTAGCTTCATGTGGTTGTTTTAATAACAGTTTTATTGAGCTATAATGCACATACCATAACATTTAACCTTCTAAAGTTCATAATTCTGTGGTTTTTAGTATATTCACAAATTTGTGCAACTGTCACCACTGGGTAATTTTAGAGCATATTCAACACCCTGTACAGAACCCCCGTATCTATCAGCAGTCACTGCTCATACCTCTTTTCCCCCAATACCTGGGGTGCACAGATCTACTTCCTGCCTCTACAGACTTGCCTGTTTTGGATATTTCATATGAATGAGAACGTATAATATGTGGTCGTTTGTGTCTGCTTTCTCTCACGCAGCGTAAGGCTACCAAGGGTCAACCACACCATAGCACGTGTCAGTGATAAACTCCTTTTTATGCCCAATAACATTCCATGTCAGGGATCTACTGACCTGTTCATCCATTCATCAACTCTTGGTCATACGAGTTGTTTCCACTTTGGGGCGACTGTGATTTGTGTTGCTATGAACGTTGGTGTACAAGTAGTTGTTTGAATGCCTGTTTTTAGTTCTTCGGGTCGTATATCTACACAAGGAATCATTAGGCCATATGGTAACTTTTGGAGGGATGGCCAGACTGTTTTCCACTGAGATGGCACCGTTTTACGTTCCCCCCAGCAAGGCAATGTCTGAGGGCTCCAATTTCTCCACATCCTTGCCAAAACCTGTTATTTTCCTTTTTTTTTTTTTTTTAATTAGAGTCAGTGGGTGTAGTGTCATCTCACTGTAGTTTTGGTGGGCATTTTGCTAATGACTAATCTGTGGAGCATCTGTTACAAGCCTCTTGATTAATTTTGATTCGTTTTCAGAGTTCTGAATAAAGTTGATTTTTATATCTTTTTTAAGTGTTCACATTGTTTTGGGGGGCAGAGATATTTGAAGGTCCTCACTCCACCATTTCGGAAGTGCCACAGTCCCAGGGACGCATGGGTGGCTCAGTCGTTGGGTGTCGGCCTTCAGCTGGGGTCATGATCTTGGGGCTGGATGGGGTCCTGGGATCGAGCCCCGCATGGGGCTCCCTGCTCAGCAGGAAGCCTGCTTCTCCCTCTCCCACTCTCACACTCTCACACTCTCAGTCCCCCTGATTGTATTCCCTCTCTTGCTGTCTCTCTGTCTGTGTCAAGTAAATAAATACAATCTTTAAAAAAAAAAAAAAGTGCCATGGTCCTGGGTAACTTCCCAGTGGAAAACTCTCATCACATCACCATCATCATCCCATCCTAGGGGCATTTCTACAACAGACAGAGTCTAACAACATCATCAGAAAAGGACGAAGTAAGCTTGAGTTCTCATCAGCTCGTAGATTCTCTAATTCTTAGTTATTGTTCCCCATGTTGTCTCCTACAAGAGTCCAGCAGCAGGAAGGGTGGGAGGCTCGTCGGCCCTCCCTATGGTTCCCAGCACTGCACTTTGCCTGCCCTAGAAGATTAAAAGTTGTTTGAAGATACGGTGTCTCCCTCTGGGCTGGGGCTTTAGTCTGTGCTGTCCAGTGTGGTTGCTATCGGCCACAGGTGGTTACCGAGATTGAAACCAAAACTGATTAAAATTAAATGAAATTTAAAATTCATTTCCTCAGTTTCACTAGCCACAATTCAAGCACTCAGCAACCATATGCGGCTGCTGTAGGGGACAGCACAGATCTAGAACATTTCCACCGTCGCACTGCTTCTGATACTTCCTCTCCAGCTGTCTCTGAGCACGTGACCAGTGCTGGAGTCCAATGGCTGAAGACGACCTGAGCTTGAAGTCTCCTTCACTTGCAAACAGGCACCATCCCTGATGGGTGCTGATTTCTTTTTTTAAAAGATTTATTTATTTGTTGGGGTGGAGGGGCAGAAAGAGAATCTTAAAGCAGACTCCCTCCTGAGCACAGAGCCCAACGTGGGGCTCGATCTCATGACCCATAAGATCTAGCTCTGAGCTGAAATTAAGAGTCAGATGCTCAACCAGCTGAGCCACCCAGGCACCCTGGCTGCAGATTACTTTGAATAGACAAGGTAATGTATGAAAAATGTGACTTTTCTGGGTCATTTCTTACTATTTGCTTTGTTCCAGCACAGTTCTGTGCCAGATAGGATGTCTAAAGAAAATACCCCCAGTGCTACTATTGTGATTGGCTCCTAGGCCCCAGGGCCATTTCTCTCTTTAGCAAGCACTCACTTGAGGGCAACCTAAAATCATTTGTCTTATAATCCTCTCCAGATCTCCTGGTTCTCCAGCCAGGGCTGTTACTAGCATTCCCTCTGCCTCTCATAGACCAGCAGCTGGTCTCAGGAAGATTTAGTAAGGATTATAATATAGACCCATTGAGCAGAAAGAGAGCAAATGAGAAGCCCAAGTTGAGAGAAGGGCAGCCAACCACTCTGTCGTGGCCCAGGGCTGGCTTCAAGCAAAGGGACCCTCTGGCATTAGCTGAGAATGACTGAACACGGACTTCAAGCCATCGTCAAGCCAACATCAACACCAACTGTCCTCACACTTGGGAGGGTCCCACATTTGGTTTAATGCTCTGCTGCCACCATCTTGAAATTCTTAATCATTTCTGAATAAGGAGACTTGCATTTTCATTTCCCCCTAAGCCCTTTAAATTATGTCGCTGGTCCCATCTGCATAAAGCCAGGCCTTTTCCATGGAAGGTGTTCATCTGCGATGCGAGCAAGAGACGGAACAGGCCAGAGAAGGGACATGGGGAGAAGCTGAGTAGGGCAGAGTCAAGAGCGGAAGCCATGCATGACGTGTGGGGAGCCATGGAGCCTCCCAGGGAAAGGGGGCACTGGAGTTCAGGCATTAAAGGGGTAAATGCTTGCTTGCTGCAAGAATGTGACTCTTCAGGGAAACTCTGGGGACATATGACAAGGGTCTCTGTCTTATAACTTTGTTTTACCATAATATGGATGGTTTATTCTCTTCCCCAACTTTTGCCTAACTTCATGTAAGCAGGTAAAAACGAAGAATTGGCAAGACTCCTTAATGTCCATTTGAAGCAAAATTTCCAATGTTTGAAAGTAAATTCAATCAACAAACTTGCAATGATCACTTTTCATTCAATATACCTAACAAGATACTGTCTCTTATCAGCAAGCCGTCCAATATATTTCTGATGTTTAGGGGCACCTGGGTGGCTCAGTTTAGCATCTGTCTTTGGCTCAGATCATGATCACAGGGTCCTGGGATCACCTGCTTGGCTCCCTGCTTAGCGGGGAGTCTGCTTCTCCCTCTGCCTCTCCCCCTGCTCTTGGCGTGCTCTCCTTCTCTCTCAAATAAATAAAATCTTTAAAATATATATAGAGAGATGGATAGATGCTTAAAAGAGCGACCAAGTGACAATAGAACATAAAAGGAGACTTAAATCTTACACACAAAAGTGGAAATAGCTAAACATCACCTTTTATTTAAAAAGGGCTCAAAATTCTAGACTTTTTTGGGTTTGGTTAGGAAAGGAGGTATAACTGTTGAAATACTTTCATGAGAAGAAAACAAGATAAAGAATTGTGGGAGAACAGAGTGCCAGAGTCAGCCTGATAATTATGAACAATAAGATGTCAGAGTAAGCTCATTTTAACTGTGGGAACAAATTGAGTATTTGGTGTTTAGCAAGATAAGATGATGCACAAAACTTGAAGCTTTAATTCCTTGTAAATGGAGCTGAAAATGCATTCGGCTTTCTGGCCACTTGCTAGCTATCTGCATACCTTCAAGGTATTTGCTTTGTTCAGTACTAAAAAAAAATCAGCTAATTCTACAAAACAAAATAAAACCAAAAGATGGGTGTCCTTGATAGCTCCTTCTTTCCGGCCCACCTGACACACCATCACGTCTCCCCGAAAATTTATGTTATTCCCAGGACAAGCCAGAAAAATATTTAGAATATTTGAATTTATTAAACTGGCCAGTCCGTTCAGCCCGAGAAAGCTAGATTGTCTGAGCCAACAGCACTCCTCTGACGGGGCTTTAAGGGGGAGCACCTCAGATGGGGAGAGGCACCCCACCTCGGCCACCATCGCCACTCAGTCACCAGGCTTGAGGGAGATGAACCTGGGAGAAGTCGCTCTTCTTTGGAGGGGGGAGGGGAGAACATGGTGAAAACAGTCACCTCGGGACGCCTGGGTGGTGCAGTCAGTTAAGCATCTGCCTTTGGCTCAGGTCATGATCCTAGAGTCCTGAGATCGAGTCCCATATGCGGCTCCCTGCTCAGCATGGAGCTTGCTTCTCCCTCTGCCGGTTGCTCCCCCTGCTTGTGCTCTCTCTCTGACAAATAAAAAGAATAAAACCTTGGAGCACCTGGTTGGCTCAGTGGGTTAAAGCCTCTGCCTTCAGCTTGGGTCATGATCTCGGGGTCCTGGGATCGAGCCCCCTGTCCGGCTCTCTGCTGGGCGAGGAGCCTGCTTCCCTCCCTGCCCCTCTGCCTGCCTCTCTGCCTACTTGTGATCTCTCTTTCTCTCTGTCAAATAAATAAATAAAATCTTTTTAAAAAATAAAATAAAACCTTAAAAAAACAAAACAAGGGGCGCCCGGGTGGCTCAGTGGTTTAAGCCTCTGCCTTCGGCTTAGGTCATGATCTCAGGGTCCTGGGATCGAGCCCTGAATCAGGCTCTCTGCTCAGCAGAGAGCCTGCTTCCCCCCTCTCTCTCTGCCTGCCTCTCTGCCTACTTGTGATCTCTCCCTCTCTGTCAAATAAATAAATAAAATCTTTAAAACAAAACAAAACAAAACCAGTGTCCTCAAGCTGCCCTTCAAGTGAGTGTTTGCTACAGAGAAACGAAGTTCATCTTGCCCATTTACATGATCCTTGGAGACCCAGGCCAACTCCCACAATGTCACCTGCAAGGACAAGAGAGAAAAACTGGGGCCCAGTTCAGTTTAGCCCTGGTTCTAGGACAGTTAACATTGTGCCCTATGGAAGATTGTCCAACAGATGAGCCACCAGACCTGAAAGTGGGGCTGGGACAGAGAATGGCTAATGTCATTCCCACCTTTTCCTGTTCATACATGATAGTCTCCAAATACGCAAGGCCCCTTTTCTTCCAAAATTGCTACAGCAGAGAAAGCTCGATTCAATTAAAACGTCTAAGTGGGCGGACCATAAACCCCGGGCCACCTAGCCGATATACCACCCTTGAGTGAACTTGAGAAAGGCACTCCCCTCCGGGCAGAGGCAGCCTCCTGAGCCCCCAGCTTGGGGAGTGAGGGGGGCCTTTGCACATGCTGGAAAGAGTCCCAACCCCCACCACACCCTGGGGAGATACGGCTTCACAGCACAGCTCAGCCAGCAAAATGTGGATTCGATTTCACCATCGCTTCCCCACCCATTTGATGGGCACCCTTGCTCAGTGAACAGCCTGCGCAGCTGCACAGTTCTGCTTAATCACCAAACATTTAGCTGTTCTACAAAAGGGGAAAGCAATTCACCTGGCCTGATTCTAATCATGTGCAATTTACTGACAATTCTTAAAACATCATGGCAATAACAACTTTTTTTTTTTTTTAAGAGGAGGACTATTGATTCTAGAGCTTCTCAGGAAATTTTCAGGTTATATAAAAGGAAGTGAAAAAAACTTAGATAAAACTCAGAAAGACATCTGGGCCTTGGCCCAACAGCAGAGAAACAGCTGATATGGTCTGTACACTCAGCTGAAGGTGAGTTCAGCTTCTGCCTGCATGATCTTGGGCAGGTCATTTAACCTCAGGCTCCCCATCTGGAAAATGGAGATAAAAATGTGAACCTCAGGGCACCTGGGTGGCTCAGTCGGTTATGTGTCTGACTCTTGATTTCGACTCAGGTCATGATCTCAGTCAGGATCAGGAGATCGAGCCCTACATGAGGTTCCATACACAGCAGGATGGGGGGGGGGGTCTGCTCAAGAGTCTCTGTCCCTCTCCCCCTCCTCTCTAAATAAATAAATAAATAGATAGATAGATAGATAGATAGATAATTTTTATTAAAAATAGTGACCTCACAGGGCTATTCTGAAGATAACAGAAAGTAACATTCATTCAGCTAATACTTACTGAACATTTCTCACATCCAGTCACTGAAACAAAACCGTGAGTTTATAGCCAGGTTCCCTACCATTTGGTATGGGGTCAAAAATAATACAACATTTCCATTAGGATAAGAGTTATGAGATGGAGGGTGTGGATTGACCTGGTCAGGTGGATTGGGGGTAGTTCCTACTTAGTCTGTGATGTGAAAAAAGAATGGCAGCTACAAAGCAATGAGAGGGGTAAAGACCGACCCAATCAGAGGAGAAAGGCATGTGCAAGAGTCCTGTGGCAGGAAGAAGTTTGGCTCCATCATGGAAGCAAGGCCACTGGGGCTGGAGCGCAGTAATATCAGAGGAGGCTGGAGGGAGATAGCTGGGGCCAAACTGGGCAGAGTCTTGAGGCCACAGTAAGGATATGGCTCATCATCCTATGAGCAACAGGAAGTGAAGGTTGAGTCTTAATGCAAGATGGGGCAAGAGGTGAGAGGAGGCAAGTGTGATAGGATTACATTGCCTTTTGAAAAAAATCACGCTGGTTGTGGAGTAGAAAATAGATGAGAAGGGAGCCAGAGTGGTGTGGAGACCAATTGGTAGGTCACTGCAGATATGCAGGGGAGATGGGGTGTCGCCTGGACTTGAATGGTGGTGATGGGGAGAGGAAAAGGGGTTTCACTGGGGAAGAAGAGAGAAACAATGTGGTGGGAGGGGCCAAGAGCTTCATCCAGGAGACTCCCAGACTTGAGACACATGGTTCTAGATGGACATTGGTGTCATTCGCTAGGACAGGCAATGCCAGAAGAGGACCATGTTGTAGGGGAAGGTCCTAATTTAGTTCAGGGAATACTGAACTTAAGATGTTTTTCCTCCAAAAGAAAGCAGTTGTGCCTGCACCTCTGACCTCAAAGGAAAAGTCCACTACGATCCACTATAGGTAAAAATCCATGAGCCATCTGTGTAGGGGGGCCCCTGAAGCCACAGCTGTGGAGAGGGCCACCTCAACACTGCTTGGATCATTTGCAAACTTAATTAAATTGCTTATTCTTGTATTGTGTATTCTCGTTCTGCATTCAAGTCAACAAATAAATATTTCATTTTATTTTATTTTATTTATTTAAAGTCATCTCTATACCCAATGTGGTTCTTGAACTCACGACCCTGAGATCAAGAGCCACACACTCTTCTGACTGAGCCAGCCAGGTGCCCCCTCAACAGATAAATATTTTAAAGTTTTTATGCTGTTCCTGAAGATTTTATATCTCCGAAAATATGGCAAGAAGTCATCTGGGCACCGAGGGCATGTGTCCAAAAGAAGCTTCCACCCAGAGAAATCTCTGGAAACCTGAATGTATTAGTTATACATGGCTGTGTAACAAATTAGTCAGAAAGTTAGCAGCTCAGAACAACAAATGTCTTACCCCACAGTCTCTGCAGGTGAGGAATTCGGGAGCCACTGAGCCGGGTGCTTCTGGGTCTGGGTTCCTTGTAAGGTGACAGTCAGGAGGCTGGCTCTCTGCCACGTCAACCCGTCCACAGAGCTGCTGGAGTGTCCCCACAGCATGGCACCTGGGTTCCTCAGAGCAAGGGATCCGAGAGAGAGACTGGAGCCACAACGGCTTTTCTGTCCCAATTTCAGATGTCACACATGGGCTTTTCCCACCACATTCTAGTCACAAAAAAAAATGAGGGCCTAAGTCCAAGCCATGCATGACAGGAGGGGAATTAGGCTTCACCTATGGGAGGGAAGAATATCAAAGACTTTGTGGAGATTTTTTTTAAACCTCTTGCTGAAATTACCTAGTTAAGGTCTTTGACACGAAACAGCTCCCTCCATCTGGGCTTCTCCATGGCCTTTCACATTCAGAGGGAGTAGGCACTGGACCCACGTCAGCTGATTTCCCCGGCTTTTACACCCACCTGTTGTTAAGCCCAGAGCTCTCACTGCATCCTTCTGAGAAGACAAAGGGTGAGGTTCAAGTTGAGAAGTGAGGCCAATGAGGAGCTGGTTGTCTACACTGAGGTCTCCATGGCTTCCTTCACCTTCCTCCTCCTCAGAGGGGCCCAGGTGATGTCATCCCCACTGAATTCACTTTTGAAAGTCTAGCTTATAAACACCTCGACTAGTTTTTAAACCAGGATACCGATGCACTTGTGGCCGCCCCAGGAATCCTCAGGCCTGAGGAATGCAGGTCCATTCAGAGCTCTACACTCTGGGCAGCTCCAAGGGGTGAGTTGCACACAAATACCCAAGGGCTCCTTCCTTGGGAAACAGGACAAAGGAGTAAAGGTGAAGGCCTTTGGAGAAGCCAGGATGTCCACTCCTGGCTTCCTCCAGCTACACTGAGGGCCTCAACACACAAGGTCAGTCCTGCCTGGTCCTGGACCAATCTGGACCAAGGCAAGTAGAATATTTATACCCTTCAGGGTCTGGAACTCAGCTACTCATGGGAATCCTGGTATCCCAGGTGCTAGCTTGGACAGTCTCTGTACACCAGAGCTGTACACATTAGAGTGCACAGACAAAAGAACAGTGGTTTTTATACTGGTTCTATGCCCAGCATGGAGCCCAGTGTGGGGCTTGAACTCACGACCCTGAGATCAAGACCTGAGCTGAGATCAAGAGTCGGACGCTTAACCGCCTGAGCCATCCAGTGCCCCCACGGTGGTTTTTAAAAAATCAATTTCACTCTCCTGTTATAGGTCAGACATAAGGCATCCAGGCTGGAAGGAATGTGTCTCCACAGCATCAGAGACCTAAGAGCATTCTTTCATTAGCTCTGTCATCCTTTGGGCTTTCCTTTTGTCCTCGCAATTCAAGACCGCTGCGGTCACGTCCCATTCCAGCCACTGGGAGATGGAGGCCTGTTGCTTCTTTCCCTTAAGGACACAGCCCAGAGGGTACCCACTTCTCTGTGACTCACATCCTATTGGCCAGAACCTGGTAGATGGCCACACGAGGCTGCAAGGGAGGCTAGGAGATGGAGGCTTGATTCTGGGTAGCCACTGGCCCAGCTAAGAAGCTGGTGTGTCTTGGTAGAAGAAAGGAAACACGGGTATAGGACAGCCAGCAGTTTCCACCATCAGAATGTAGTCTACTCCTTGCCACGATCACAATAAGGATAATTTATGTTTATCAAGGACATTCCAAGCACCAGGCACCAAGCACTGTGCAAGGGGCTGACCAGCTTTATACCCCAGTATAAAAAGGCACCACACGCCTGTGACTTTTCCTGCTTACACAGGAGGAAACTGAGATTCAGAAATATCAGCAACTCTTTCCAGTTCACCCAACAGGGCAGGTCAAAGCCTGCATTTAGACCACCCAGCTAATTCCACATTGAAACTGCGACCTAGAACAGCGGTTGTCTGCTAGAAACAGAATCCAAGTAACATACGTAATTTTAAATTTCCTAGTAGCCACATTTTTTAGAAGTTTCAAAAAACTGATTTATAGTATACATTATAATAAAAGATATTTTATTTAACCCAAGGTATTTTGGATATTATCATTTCAACATGTAATCAATATAGAACATTATTAATGAGGGGCGCCTGGGTGGCTCAGTGGGTTAAAGCTCTGCCTTCGGCTTGGGTCATGATCCTGGGGTCCTGGGATTGAGCCCTGCGTCAAGCTCCCTGCTCAGTGGGAAGCCTGCGTCTCTCTCTCTGCCCCCCTCCCCACCGCTCATCTCTCTCTCTCTCTCTATCTCAAACCAATAAATAAGATCTTTAAATAGTAATAATAATAAAAACATTATTAATGAGATCATTTACGTTCTTCTGTGGGTCTCTGCCCCGCACCCTAGTACCTAAAGGCTTTGGATGTATCAACTCATTTCACTGTCACAGCTGACCTGGGGTCCAACAGTCCTTCCGCATGGTTTTCTTCCCTTTTTTTTTTTTTTTTAAAGAGTATTTATTTGAAAGAGAGAGAGAGCAATCAAGCTGAGGGAGAGAATCTCAAGCAGACCCCCTGCTGAGCTCAATGCAACCCCGGGACTCAGGACCCTGAGATCACAACCTGAGCTGAAATCAAGGGTCAGACACTCAACAGACTGAGCCATCCAGGCACCCCTGGCAGGATTTTATGCTCATTTGACAAATTAGGAAACGGAAGTGCAGAAATCAGTTAACCTCCCCAAGGTCACAAAGCGCTCAAAGCCAACTTGAGAGGACAGAGTGCAAATCTGCAGCCCCTCTAGGTTGGAATCTCTACTGGTTGCAGGACCCTACGCAAATACTTTGTTTCCTTTGTTCCTTCAGTAAGCAGCGGGCTGAGAGCCTGCCATGTGTCAGGCACCAGGATCTAAAAACACACATGCCACCTGCCCAGTGGAGCTTAGGGTAAAATGGGCTGGAGAGATATTGACTAACCCAAAATATTAACTAACACAAGAAATAAACATGAAATTAAAATTGTAATTAGGGGGGCGCCTGGGTGGCTGAGTGGGTTAAGCCTCTGCCTTCGGCTCAGGTCATGATCCCAGGGTCCTGGCATGGAGCCCCATGTCGGGCTCTCTGCTCAGCAGGGAGCCTGCTTCCCCCTCTCTCTCTCTGCCTGCTTCTCTGCCTACTTGTGATCTCTCTTTCTCTCTGTCAAATAAATAAATAAAATCTTTTTTAAAAAATTGTAATTAGGATCCCAAAAGAGAATCCTGGAGATCAGAGAAGACAGCCCCAAGATGAAACAGGAAAGAACTGGAGTTAGCTCTGGGAAGAGGGGACTGGTCCAGGTGGGGGCCCCAGTGGCGATGAAAAGCCTGGTGACAAAGGACCCGTGTGGCCACAGAAAGGAGAACAAAGGGTGAGTAAAGGTGGGGATGACAATGCCAGGTTGAGCGGCTTAAGGAACCCAGTGAAAGTGTTCTAAGCAGGAGGTGGGGCCAGCAGGACCGTGTTTGAATTTCTCAAACAGATCTGGGCTGAGATGGGGAGGACCATGTGGGGAGCGGAGGCGGGGAGCAATAACGCCACACAAGGTTGCTTTAAGGAATGAGGATAAGACAGAAGAAGCCCCAGCATGGTGCCCAGCCCCTTTGGTGCGCGGATCCAGCTGCTCTCATTACGCTCTTATTATTAGACTTTCCCAGGGTTTACTGTCCTTGTAACCCAGATCCCTTTCCGCCACAGAGAGAATCCAGTGCCTCAGACGTGATAGTAACTCAGTAAACAGTAGTTAATTGGCTCAAGGTTCATGGCTTTGTTTTAATTCTGTCCCCCACCCCCTAACCCCCCATCCAAAGAGCCCGTGTTTCACCTAGCAACCGACAGGGGATCCGGGAAGGACCGCTGGAGTAACAGTTCTGGACTGCGACACTCTGCCGCCACCTGGTGGCAATATGCCTACAGCGTAGAGCAATGGCTCCCGGCAGCATGAGTGACAAAGATAAATGAGGAGATAACACTAACAGTACACTGAAAGATGGCTAAGGTGGTAAATTTTATGTTGTGTCTTTATCATGATAAGCAAATAATTAAGATATAAAATGAATGTAAAGAGTAAAATTAGGGGCGCCTGGGTGGCTCAGTGGGTTAAGCCTCTGCCTTTGGCTCCGGTCTTGATCTCAGGGTCCTGGAATCGAGCCCCGCATCGGGCTCTCTGCTCAGCGGGGAGCCTGCTTCTCCCTCTGTCTCTGCCTGCCTCTCTGCCTACTTGTGATCTCTCTCTCTCTCTGTCAAATAAATAAATAAAATCTTTTTTTAAAAAGAGTAAAATTAGTCCTTTCTCACTTAGGATATCGCATTGCTTGTCTTGGGATTCTGTTGTAACGCTCTCAAATTTTATTTCTCACTTAATACAAATGATATTATCACATGACAGTTCAAAGTATTTCCATCCTATCTCTGCACTTCCCTCAAGTCCTTTAAAATTTCTCTTTGGTGTCCTTGGACCGGGGATGGATGTGATGGTTTACTCTTATGATATATGTTATTAATTATGTTATGGATTATAAATATTACATATTACATTTATATACTGCTGCTGCAATTTGACTCAATTCTCTCAAAGCCACACTTTAGTCAGTTTGCAGTTTCCAAACACAATTATCTCAACCCCGCGTTCCATCTGATTTGCATCCCACCCCTGCGAGGGAACGGATATGTGTGACCTACCCGCCCTGGTGTGTTACGAGCGGCAGTGTACGACAGGCCCTGACCTTCACCCTTTCTAACATTTCTAATAAATGTGAGATCCTCGAGGTCCCCCATTTGCAATCCAAGTCCTGGAAAGCAATGACAGGAGCTGGTTTGAAGTCTCCCCTCACTGTTTCCTGAGGGCTCCCACAGTGGTTTCTCTACACCCACTCAAGGCTACAGCAAAAAAGACCCAGTCCACAGTCTACTCCACTCTTACCAGCTGTGTGGCCTCCAGCCACTTACCTAACCTCGCTGCATTTATGGAATCGCTATCAGGAAGCTGGAATTAACAAGGTCTTCCTCACAAGAATATGCTAAAAACAAAATGACAAAGGGCAGAAAAAGCATTGTTGCTTGTACAACACTCTGCAAATATTGCATGGCCACATTGAGACAATGATTGTTTGACTGTTTCTGTGGCAATTAAAGCATGGACGTGGGGTGGAGACCTGGGCTAGGCTGGGATCCACCGTCGCCAGAACTTTCTCTGGACTCCTCCTCCCTTTCGGAGCTTCTGTATTCACATTTAGGAAGTAGAAGTAACTATTTCATGAACTCGGGGATCATACTATCATCACACAACATAGCAAAGGTCAAAGAAATGGCTGTCCCAGAGCAAGGGTGCAGTGAGTGGGACCCAAGAGCTCGCTCAGAACACAGGCTGCTCTGGAACCTCCCCGGGAAGCAGCCCATTCCTGACCTACCTTGGCCACATGGACCAGGAGGTGCTCTTCCTTGCACCACAAGCAGCCTGGGTTTTCACCCACAGATTTTAGCATGTTGCTGCTTGGGACTCTGCGTTTTATTCTCCGACTATACAGTTCCTTAGAGATGACAAGCCACTCAAAAAAGTAGTGACAGGCACTCCCACTACCCCCCCCAAGCCCTTCAGGATAATAAGGTTTATTCCACAGCTTAACAGGAATTATATTAATTATATAGTATCTCAGATTAAATAAAATTTTGGACATTTATAGTAGACTATATTGCTTAGAACACACATAACCTTGTTTAAAATAAAAGTTTTATTGGGATAACTCACCCTATAAAATGGTACAATTCAGCGGTTTTTATTATATTCACAATGTCATATATTTACACGTTGGGCAACCATCACCACTATCGAGTTTTAGAACATTTTCATTACTCCAAAAAGAAACCCTATACCCATTAGCAGTCACTCCCCATTTCTTCCCTCCCCCAGCTCCTGGCAACCACTAATCCATTCTCCATCTCTATGGATTTGTCTCTTCTGGACATTTTATATAAATGGAATTATATATTATGTGGCCTTCTATTCTTATGTTCGTTCGTTCTTTCTTTCATTTAATATTTTATTTATTTGTCAGAAAGAGGGAGAGAGCACAAGCAGGGGGAACGGCAGGCTGAGCAAGGAGCCTGATGCAGGACTGGATCCCAGAACCCTGGGACACTTAACCGACTGAGCCACCCAGGCATCCCTCTTTCTTTCCTTTTTTGAGAGAGAAGGAGAGCACACGCGGGAGCGTGCGAGTGGTGGGGGCTGGGAGGGAAGGGGCAGAGAGAGAATCCCAAGCAGAGAATCCTAAGAGCTCTATGCAGGGCTTGGGCTCAATCTCGCAACTCTGAGATCATGACGGGAGCCAAAACCAGGAGTCAAGACAGTCAACTGACTGAGCCACCCAGGCACCCTGCTGATCTCTTTTATTATAGCCTTCTTAGTGGGTGCGAAGCGACAAGATTTGCTTTATTACATTTGTGAGTTAAAAGAGAAAATCGTTGTCTTGTGGTTGCGTACAATTCAGCAGCCATTCCTAATAAACTCTGAGTAAAAGAGAATTGGAAGAAAACAACCAAACCCTGATTATGCATTCTTAACAAAACCAGTAGCAATCACCAAACCACACGAGGCCATGCCAAAGCCACTACTCTTAGAAACAGTCAAAGGGCAAGATGCCCGTTCTGATTCAACTGTGATCTTTTTTTCTAAGATTTACTTTATTATCTGAGAGAGAGTGAAAGCGAGAGAGATCACAGAGGAAGAGAGAGAAGCAGACTCACCGCTAAGCGGGGAACCTGATGCGGGACTTGATCCTAGGACCCTGAAATCACAACCTGAGCCGAAGGCAGACGCTTCACTGACTGAGCCACCCAGGCGCCCTCAACTGTGATTTCAAGGTTTGGATCAATGCGCTGATGCAGGAAAATAGAAGGATTAGTATCAATATTGGAAAAGAAGGGGAAACAGATACCTTTATTTATAGCAATATAATCTAGAAAATCTGAGGCTCTTCTAAAACATTAAAATGAAGGGATTTGGCAAAAATGACTAGCTTCAAGAAATATGTACCAAAAAACAATAGCTGGGGCGCCTGTGTGGTTCAGTCGGTTGAGAGTCTGACTCTTGGTTTCAACTCAGGTCATGATCTCAAGGTCGTGAGATCGAGTCCCACGTTGGGCTCCGTGCTCAGCAGGGAGTCTGCTTCAGATTCTCTCTCTCTCTCTCTCTCCCTCTGCTCCTCCCCACCCTCAAATAAATTAAAAAAACAAAAACCAAAAAACACCCAATAGCTTTTCTTTGAACTGGCAATAACCAAGTAGAAATCAGTGTGGAAAAAATATTCCACTCACAAGAAAAAATATTGCGTCAATAATTTGAACAAAACCAGGATCTATATGGAAAAAGCTGGAAAGTTGTATTTAAGGACATAAACACAAGGCCTAGAAAAATGAAGAGATATCAAGATCCTGCTTGATATCATTTAAGTATCAATTCTTGGGGCACCTGGCTGGCTGGGTCAGTGGATCATGAGGCTCTTGATCTCAGGGTTGTGAGTTCAAGCTCCATGTTGAGTGTGATTACGTAAAAATAAAATCTTAAAAAAAAAATCTTTTTATAAAAAAATGTATCAATTCTTCCCAAGTAAATAAAAATTTTAAATACCTCCACTCAGAATGGCCTGGGATGGGCTGGAAAACATAAAAGGATTTTAAAGTTTAAAATCATCTCTTAGGGGCGCCTGGGTGGCTCAGTGGGTTAAAGCCTCTGCCTTCAGCTCAGGTTATGATCCCAGAGTCCTGGGATCGAGCCCTGCATTGGGCTTTCTGCTGGGCGGGGAGCCTGTTTCCCTTCCTCTCTCTCTGCCTGCCTCTCTGCCTGTTTGTGATCTCTGTCTGTCAAATAAATAAATAAAATCTTTAAAAAGTAATAAAATAAAAAATAAAATAATCTCTTAAAAATTGTTTTAAAAATAGCAAAATGTCAGGATGCCTGGGTGGCTCAGTTGGTTAAGTGTCTGCCTTGCGCTTGGGTCGTGATTTTGGGGTACTGGGAACGAGCCCCACATCGGGCTCTCTGCTCAGCAGGGAGCCTGCTTCCCTTCCTCTCTATCTCTGCCCACCTCTCTGCCTACTTGTAATCTCTGCCTGTCAAATAAATAAATAAAATCTTAAAAAAAAACTTATAAACTTGCATATCCTGGCCTCCTTTAAAGATATGGCTTGGTGACTAAAATCTAAAAGTTGTCAGAAGGGTTTACAGAATGACTTCTTCAGAGAGGAATAGATGAAGGTTTGGAAGGTTTGGAAAAGTCTCCCCCCACCCCTCCTACTTGGAAAGTGATGTGATGGCTGGCATTCCAGAAGCCATCTTGGACTCTGAGCTGACCTTAAGTATGGACGCTAACACAAGCAGAGTTGAACAGAAAGGTGGAAGGAATCCAGCCCGTGATGAACATGAAGCCACCACATGTCCCAGGCTGCCTATTTCTGGAATTCTTTCATCTGACAGAGAAATATACTTCTGTTTTTGCCCAAGTCACTGTTATTTTAGGACTTGACGATATGTTCCTGATCCAAAACCTATCTGATGCACTACTATAATCAAAAAAATTATTATAATGACACAGAAAAGGCAACGAATAAATCAACAGAATGGGGGGAAAACATCCAAGAAATAGATCCAAGTATTTATAGGGATTGATACATGAAAAGATCACAGTTCCATTCACTTGGAGAACAATGTTTCATTTACTAAGTTTACCTGACATACTGGCTGTTTGCCTGGAAGAAAACAAAGATAAATCATTCCTCACAATATAAATAAAATTAATTACAGAGGGAGTAGAGATCAAAAGATGAAATGTAAAACAAATTAATCAAAGAGAAGTTAGAAGGAAATTTGCATAAATAAGCTTTGTTTAGGGAGACTTTATTAAGCAGAACAGGAAACCAAAAAGCCACAAAGGAAACAAAGGTCATAAAAATGGGAGGGACACCTGGCTGGCTCAGTTGGTGGAGTCATTGACTCCTGATCTCAGGGTTGTGAGTTCAAACCCCACACTGTCTGTAGAGATTACTTAAAAATAAGATCTTTAAACAAAATTCTAAAACTTTGGTAGAAGAAATGACAAAGTTAAAATACAGATTGGAAAAAGTCTGGGTGCAACACACTTGCTAGACAGTGGTTATCGTCTTCGACAGGTGTGCAGACATTTTCTGTAAATGACAGAGGGTAGATATTTGAGGTTTGAGGGTCATAAGGTCTCTGTCACAACTACTCAAGTCTGTCTCTGTAGCACAAATTCAGCCATAGACCGTAAACAAATGAACACCATTTCATTCCAATAAAATTTTATGCATATTGAAATTTGGATTTCATATCATTTCCATACATCTCAAAATATTCTTTTTTAAATTTTTTTCAACCACTTAAAAATGTAAAAAATACTCTTAATTAGAAGGCCTTACAGAAACAGGCACCTGGTCAGTTTTGGTCTAAGGGCCATAATTTGCGACCTTTGGTCTATGATATACAAAGAGCGCCTGCTACTTGGTCATAAAAGGCAAATGACAAAGGATGTAGACATGCCAGCTGCAGAAAAGGAAATCCAAATGACCACTAAGCATTTGTAACAGGATGTGGAATGAGATTTTTCCTGTTATCTGAGCACAACATACGACAAATAATCGCACATTCTAGGGAAAGAGTATTGACATACTCTTGAAAGCTTTCTATAAAACACGAGCATCAGCCTTTTGACAACTGGCCCCCATCACCCACCTCCAGACAGTAACAGGCAACTAATTCAGGAAAGGATTGACAGGGAGGAGAGCTGGGGTCAGACCTAGTCTGTTTGACACTGAGAGCAAATGATTTAAATCTTCCTCTTCTCTACTACATTATTTTTAGCATTTATTTTTATCATGAAAGGAAACTATACCCAACATGGAAGGTCTTACATATTTCAGAATAGTTCCAGACATTCAATGACTTCCTCTTTTGCTTTTAATTTTTCTTTTTCACGCTCTACCGAGTCTGTCTTTTTATGTAAGGACAGTGCCCTCTTCACACTAAGCGAACACTATGTAAAAGTATTTCGTGGATGTAATTTATAGTCCCAAATCATCTGGCCTTACGAAAGGGCAATGATCTGGGTGGACCTGACCTAATAACAAGAGCCTTTTAAAAACACAGTTCCTCTGGCAGGTTGAAGAAACCCCTAGAAAGGAATCCAGCTTGGCAACACCTTGATTTCAGCCTCACTGAGCAGAGAATGGAGACATGAAGACATGCTTTGCCCAGACAGCTGAGCTATAGAATGTTGCTTGGGCTAATGCGTGGATGTTGTTTTAAGCCACTAAATTCGTGATAAATCATTACATAACAATAGAAAATGATTACACCCTTTATTGCTTGCGCCCAGGAGAACCACTCCTACCCTCCGCCCTCTGTACCTACCAGTAGAGGACTTAGCGGAGAGTGAGGATTTTCCCTCTCCACCCACCCTTGAATGGGGGAGCAGACTCAGGGGGCTCCACCTCGCCTGGCTGAAGCTGAGACAGCGTGCTCTGGCTCTGCCTGGCCCCTCTCCCTCATCTCATTCCCTGAGGTGTCCCCTAGAAGTCTTTGATCTCTGGTGCAGTCTTGGGAATCACCGCTTTGGTAAAACCCCATACTTTCCTTAGTTAGTCCCTATCTTTGGTTGTTGGAACGGTGTCCTTTTTTTTTTTTTTTTTTTTTGAACGGTGTCCATTTTTAATGTTGTCAATGAAGCTACGGCAAACATCTTTGCACCCAAAACTTTGCCTTGATTTTGGCGGGTTTCCTTAGGATAAGAAATGCTGAGTCAAGAGCAAATAAACATCTTCCAGGCTCCTCATATATACTGGCAAACTTTTCTAGAAAGATCCTACCAGTATACCACCTATTAGGGGAACACGATGTCTAAGGTTATTTTTCCAAGCTGGGCCAACAGCTCAAAGACTTAAGAGAAACTTCAAGGGGAAGGCCACCTTTTAATTTTACTTCCACTCTCTCCCTCTTAGTGAACCATTTTCACTCCCAAGTTTCCAGTCGCCCACCGGGAACTGGGATTTCTACCGAGAAATCCCAAAGGCACCCAAACCTAACGTACGCCGAACAAAGGCATAACCTCACCTTTCCACCAAAATGCCCCAGGTTTAGAACACAGACCTATCCCTGCGGCCGGGCCCAAGCTGATAACCATTGAAGATAATCAACCGGATTCCCTAACAAAGCCACTCTTAAGATTAAGTGAGGGCAGGCCGAGCGCAGACGCGGACAGAGACGGAATGACAGGCGCCGGACACAGCGGCTCGGGGAGGTTTGCGGGTGTGTACACAACAGCACCTGCGCACCAACGCGCAGGACAAAAAGATGACGAGCCTTGGTCACGGAGCTTGGCCCAGCAGGCGGTGCCAAAATATAGGCAACCAGGGCTGGCACCCAGACGCGATTTAAGGGATGCGGGCCAAGGACAACGCGCGCCAGAGCCCAACTTTGGCGCCCTATGAGACACAACTGCGCAGCCGCCATGAGGTAGGCGGACCGCCGGGCGCCCGAGCGGGAGTGTCGGCGTTTGTGCGCACGCGCCCTTGGACGCGCGGGGGCGCGCGACGACTGGGAACAAGAAGGAAGCGGAAGGGAAGGGGCGGGGTTTAACCCGTCTCGCGCATGCGCGCGCCGTGCAAACCATTTGGCGGGTTTTCGCTGGTTGCGCCGTGCTGTTCCAGTCCTGGAGGTGCTCCGCGGTAGCTTTCAGGGAGCAGGACGTTCTCTCCGGAAGTGCGAGTTAACGAGCTTTCTGCTTCCTTCCTTCCTTCGGGCGCTTGGGGGCTCCTCCCACATTATAAAGAAGTGTTTCTCCGTGGTTGAGGCCGGGGCCTTCCGACCGCCGGAGGGCTTGGGCCATTTGGTCCTCTGCCGCCTCGCTCTCTGAGAGGGTGCCAGGATCCGAGGAACCTCGTGCTGCCCCTCAGTCTCCACGCCGTGGGTTCCTGGAACTCAGGTCGGAGCTCGGTGGGCCGGGCCCCCGGCTTCCCTGCTGGGTCACCATGAGCGTGTCCGCCCAGCGCCTGGTGGAAGAGTTGCAGATCTTCGACGTAGAATGCGAGGCGGCTCTAACCGAGAAATGTGAGTCCCTCGGCCCCGCGCCGCCCCCAGCCGAGGTCCGCGCTCCCGCTCGGTGTTCCCAGTCGCCTAGAACCCCAAAGGGAACGCAGCCAAGTTTCTCCCCTCCCCTAGATCAGACCTCTTGGTGTTTGGGAGACGAAGAATTAAGCCCAGTCTTGCGATATGGGATGTAGGGACTTGACAGCGTTTGCAGTGTCCTGCTTGGATCCTAGCTCAAGAGTAAGAATATGAAGCACGACTTTAAACCCGCGCAGTTTCGGAGAGGTGGAATTGGGCCGGGCCAGGATCAGACTAGGCCCGGTGGCGCGAGTTGTGAAATTCTTTAAGCCTCCAAAACAGAATAAGAGACTGGGGGTTTTGGAATGTAACTTTTTATTCGTGGCTCCTCCCTTTCCAGCCTGGCTGTAAACTTCTGATCCATCACTTCTCATCAAAGCTGTTGGTGGTCTGTACAGATAGGAACCCTTGAGGTGGGTTCCCCAAATTGAATTTTAGCTCTGAGAAGCTGGGGAGCTTGTCAGCTGTTTACAGAAGCAGAAACAGACCAGGAGACCGCTAGTCTGTGAACCCCAGTCTCCTCTCCTCGAGTGTGGGTGCTCCCTTTTACTGGTCAGGCTCTGGGGCGGGAGATGTCAGTAGCAGTGTCTTGGGAGGTGTAGAGTTCTCAGTTTCAGAATAGTGATGAATGTGACCCTGCCCTAACCATTCGTCAACACTTAGAACTTCTTTTTTAATGTGTAAAACCGAAATGCAAACATGTTAACTTACCGTGAGATACCAAAATTCTCCAAGGTCTTATGCCCAGTGCATTCTTTTCCAAAATGCTGTTGCCTTCATCTCACAGAACTACTTTGGCAGTGGTGTTAGAATTCTAGGCTTTGAATTCATAATTACTAACCTCAGTGGGACTTTTAAGTTTGCCACCTTCTCCTTTAAGGTCCTTCTGTCCCACTCAAAGCTGATGAACTTCTTGTCTCACCAAAAAAGTAGAAACAAAACTTCCACCATTACTTCTTCACACCTCTACCTCTCATGCTGCCTTATTCCAATGAATAAATTCTCCCTATTCCTAGCAAAATCCAGACCCCCCACTTGAGTCCTAAATCCCATTCCTTCTCGAACCTTCTTACAAACATTGCTCCAATAATTCTAACCTCTTACATGTTTTCTATTTTTCTCGCTATAAGAGTTTTTTTCCTGATAGCACAGTAGTGTGGTTCTTGCTCCGCTTTTAAAATACTCTGTTGAGAGGCACCTGGGTGGCTCAGTGGGTTAAAGCCTCTGCCTTCAGCTCAGGTCATGATCTCAGGGTTCTGGGATCAAGCCCTGAATCGGGGTTCCTGCTCAGCAGGGAGCCTGCTACCACCCCCTCTCTGCCTGCCTCTCTGCCTACTTGTGATCTCTCTCTCTCTGTCAATAAATAAATAAAATATTTAAAAAATAAAAATAAAATACTCTGTTGAACCCATTCCCTCTTCCAGTTCTTTCCTCCCCAGTTACAGCAAACCTCTTCAAAAGGGTTGTCTATTGTCTGTATTTGCTGTCTTCAGATTTGTCCTCCTTAAGCCCATTTCAGTAATCTTTTTCATCCCCAGGGCTTCTCTGAAATTGCTTCTCTCAAGGTCACCAGTGACCTTAACCTAGCTAAACTCGGGGTGACTTTTCAGTTCCCATCCGGAATTAGCATTTGACACCGTTCGTCGTGTCTTTGAAACACGTTTGTCTCTTAGCTTCTCAGACACTACACCTACTTGTTCTCTTATCCTGCTTGTCACCGCTTCTCAGGCTCATCCTGGGACCCAGATGCACACACTTCCTTAGGGAATCTCATGTGGTCTCTTGGCTTTTCATCCCAAGAGTTGCTGATAATTCCCAGGTGCCTGTCTTAGCCTGGACCACTTGCTGAACTGCCAGCTCACCTGTCCAGCTGCTAGCTGGGTGTGTAATGGGCACCTCGAACTCCATGTATCTAAAAACCAAGCTCCTGTGTGTCTTCCCTTTCCTCATAGGACTTCCTCCTGCTCTCTTCCCCACCCTTCAAGGTGCTCAGCCTGAAAACCGCATCATCTTTGATTCTGTTTTTTCTTCACCATCAGGAAATCCCATTGGCTTTACCCTCACGATGCTTCCCGTGTGAAGTCCAACCACTTCTCCCCACGCATCACTGCCCCCACCTTGATCCAAGCCGCCGTCATTGCTCGCTTGCACTTTGCCACCGTTCTCTTAATTTGTTCCCCTGATGCTGCCCTTTCACCCTTTGCTCTCTGCTTAACATGGCATCCAGAGTGACCCTGTTCACGGGAAGCTGGGTCATGTTACCGCCCTGTCCGAACCCTCTGGTGATTTTCTAAGTTGCTCGGAGTACTAACCAGGGTAATTATAGTGGCCAACAATCTGCACCTCCTTGAACTCCTCGTCTGTCTCCTTCCTCACTGTGTTCTAACCATAGTGGCCATGCTGATCTCGCTTCTGCCTCAGGATCTTTGCTTGAGAGCACTTTCCCTAAATACGGCATGGCTCGCTTTCCACCTTCTCAGCGAAGCCTTCCCTAATTCCTGTATTGAAAATTACCAATCCCTGCTCCCAAACCCTTGATCCCTTCCCCAGCTTTCTTTTTCTTTTTAATCTTACTTATCTATTTATTTTTTTAAGATTTTATTTATTTGAGAGGGGGAGAGAGAGAGAGCAAGAGCAAGGGAGGGAGGGGCGCCTGGGTGGCTCAGTCAGTTAAGCGTCTGCCTTAGGCTTGGGTCATTATCCCAGGGTCCTGGGGTCAAACCCACATCGGGCTCCCTGCTCAGTGGGGACTCTGCTTCTCCCTCTGACCCTTCCCCCTCTCGTGCTCTCTCTCTCTCACAATCTCTCTCCCTCAAATAAATAAATAAAATCTTAGAAAAGAGAGAGTGCACAGGAGGAGGGAGAATTAGACTCCCCACTGAGCAAGGAGCCTGACCTGGGGTTCTGTCCCAGGACACTGGGATCATGACCTGAGCTGAAGGCAGCCACTTGCCGGACCGAGCCACCCGGATACCTCCAGCTTTCTTTTTCTACACAGCACATTGAACCATCTAACATAGCACAGATTTTACTTTCTTGTTTTCTGTCTCCAAGACTAAACTTTGTGGAGATAAGGATTCTGCTCTGTTGTTCACTCCTCTATTCTCGTGCTTGGAACCGGGCCTGGCACCATTGGGTGCTGAGGAAACACTGACTGAAGAAATCAAAGACTGTTTTCACCTTTCCCGGGGGGAAGCTGCAAGAAACGAACTGTGGTCTCACCTGCCCACTTTCCCTTCCCACAGTGGTGGAGCTGTGCCTCCTGTACGGACAGGATGAGGAGGGCATGGTAGCCGAGCTGATAGCCTTCTGCACCAGAACAGGGAAAGTTGGCCTTACCCCAGAGATCCTGAACTCTTTTGAGCATGAGGTAAGAACAAAATGTAAGGAAACTAATAATGAAATTCTCCATTCCTCCTCTTTGGGGGGAGGTGGTGTGAGACGAGTGTGGGCTTCAGAAACACAGCTGAACTCTGGTCCCAGTGTGCACGGGGGCAGCCAACATAACGTCTGTCCCTGAGTGTCCGTTTCCTCTTCTGTTACTGGTTCCAATAACCCGTATTTTTTTTTTTTTATGGTTATTGTAAGAATTAGACGAGAGTGGGTCAGAATCACCTAAAACGGTATGTTGGGTGGTATGTAGGCCTTACGCAAATCGTTGGTGGTGGTGTTAGCTTTGAGCAGTTGCAAACAGTCCCAGGAGAACGCTTTGCTAGCCTGCCGTGCATTGTCTTGACTTAACTCTTACTTGGAGGAATTTTATATATTAGATTGTATTTTGAATGCCTATTATTACCTCACAGCTGTGGAGCACACCTCCTCTGTTACTTGACTATGGAATAATACATTCATTATCTTTTATTCCTCAGTGTCTGAGCAAAAAATCGTCCAGAGCTCCCAGGGATGGTGGGCACGCTGGAGCCAGAGACATTGTTTCCATCCAAGAGCTGTATCCTTTCCTGCTGCTGGTCTTTATAGAAAGCCGGGTGCTGTATCTTGTAATTTGCGTAATTTAAAAACAAATAATAATAAGAGTACCTACTAATCGGCTTTCTTGTTTAATCGACCCTTGCCTTCGATTTTGGGTGGAAATCTGTTTTTCCTGAGCACTGTTTGTAGAATCGAAGTGGAGGAAGAAGAAGAGAGCCTCTTGGACTCCTACACCACACCCTCTAAGGTCAGTCTATGTTGGAGGTCGCTTCCCACGAGTAGCCTTTTTTTCTTTATTCTAAAAACAGTGAAGTTCTGAGGGAGAAAAGGAGCCACCCATACAGTTCCTGCTGCGTTGCCACTTACACGTCTTCCTTTCCCGTCACAGGCATAGCCGTGTTTACGTAATGGCAGTCCTTGGAACCATAGAGCTATCCTGCCTTTTTTCAACTAGCATAAGCATCATAAAATGTTCATAAATACGGTTTCTCCATTATTACTCTTCGTAAAAGTTGCAGAGCGTTGTATCTGGTGGAGGTGCTGTAACTGAATGATTCAATTCCAGTGTTGGATCCCAGCGTGAGGGGTAGGCTAGGGTAGTGGAATATGGAATAGTATTGGCGTCAAAGCCTGTGTCAGAAGACCTAGGGGACCTTGAGTGAGTTGTTTTATCCCTCCGAGCTGCAGCTTCCTTATCTCTAAGATACCGATGCTTCCGTTCATTTACCAAGCGGCTGCTGTGTGCCAGGCTCTGTACCAGACGCCGGGAGAACAGTGGTGGGGAGAACAGGCACAGCTGGGCTCTGCCCTCAAGAAGCTCAAAATAAATTTGTAGAAATCCATAAACATGGAAGAAGCCTTAATTTTTCAAAGTCAAGTTGCATCGTGAGGAAGAAGGCAAGTAGGTTAGGTGTGCCTGTGGAGAGCAAGAAAGCCGAAGTCCTGCCCTGTGAGGTTGCTGACACAAGACAGGCACACGTAACCTATTACTTGGACACGCTGCAATTTTCCTTAGCTTAAAACTGAAGAGATAATACGGTCAGTGCTTGATTTTCCCCATAGAGATGGTCCTGTCTTAGAACCCATGTCTTTTTTTTTTTTTTTTTTTGACAGAGAGTGAGATCACAAGTAGGCAGAGAGACAGGCAGAAAGAGTGGGGGAAGCAGGCTCCCTGCTGAGCAGAGAGCCCGATGTGGGGCTCGATCCCAGGACCCTGGGATCATGACCTGAGCTGAATGCAGAGGCCTTAACCCACTGAGCCACCCAGGCGCCCCTAGAACCCTTACTAAAAAGCGCTTTCATTCTTGGGTTTGTTCAGGCCAGGAACCTTGGAGACCTCCCTGAGTCTTCCGTCTCTCTCACGCCCCCCTCCCAGCTCATTCACCAGCCCTTTCCCCTTGTGCACCAGGACCTGTTGCCACCAGGTCCTTGGCACTGTCCTCTCCTGGATGAGCAGGACAGTTCCCTGTCCTGGCTGCTTTCTGCTGTGTCCACCTCTGAGCCGTTCACACAGCAGCCACCGTGTGCCATGCTTCTTTCAAACTCAAGTCGGGCCAGGTTTTGCTGCTCACCGCCCTCCGCCGGCTCCCCCGTCTTCCCCGACAACATTCAGAAGGTGTGTGAGGGTCTGTCTGAGTTCGCCCCACTCCCTGTCCACTTCCCTCTCCTCCTCGTTCTGGCGGTCTCTCTGCTCTTCAAACACACCAGACATGTGTCCGCCTCATCTGTCCCCTGTCTAAGGGAACAAACCCACCGCCAAGAGCAAGCCCCTCCTCTTTCCTGCCTTTGTTTCCTTCTCTTGCTTTACTTTTCTCCGTGGCACTTACTAACATGAGGCAGGTTGTGTATTTACTGCTCTGTTTCAGTCTGCCTCCCTGTGTTAGAACAGAAGCTCCCTGAGGGCAGAAACGTGGCTGTGTTTGCTGCTGTTTTCCCAGAGCCTGGCGTGTTAATCGTTGTTGAAGGACAGACCTTCTGAGTAAGGACGGTTGCTTGGCTCCCTAAGGAGCACCAGCCGGGATTGCGGACCCTGGTGGGGCTGCTTCATGTGACAGCCTTACAGCTCCAGCATGTGTGATCTATCTGTATGTCCAGAGCTGAGCGTGCTCTTGGGGACTGACTCGTGGTCACCCAGCGCTCGGTGGACTGACGTGTAGGTCAGATGCAAATTTACTTGGTTTCCCAGGGGTGTATATGCCCTTCCAGGGACAGAAATGCCGTTCTAGGGGTGCCCATTCCTGCCACAGACGCTGAGTTAGGAGTCACAGCCGGTGACCACGGAATCAGAGTTAAGTGGGTTGGACTGAAATGAGCAAACAAGATGAAAGACATGTGGAAAGCCCAGAGGAGATGCCACGTGGGTCTGGCCCAGAGGAATGTGAAATACCTAGAATCGTACCTGTCCCAGGGAAACTGCTCAGCCATCGTTAGGCCATACATCAGTGGCCTCCTCACTGCATAGTCATGGGGCCAAACATTGGCCTTTCCCCTCACAAACAGTGCACAGCGAGCTTGCCAGACCCTTGTTGGGTCTCCGAGGCAGGCATGCCCGTGGTATAGAGTCGAGTGTCCCAGTGGCCTTCTCCGATCATCATTAAATGTTTGACTTGTGCATTTAACAACTATTCTGCCTCTGCACTCGCCATAAATCCCCTGGTGATCGTTCGGCTTTCCACATGTCCTGCCCGATCGGAGGGAATGGGTTAGCCTGCGGATGTGAAGTTCCCGTGCCACCAGCATCGGCTTTCTAGTAGATGAATAAATTGGCAACCTGGGCTATAATTTGGGTTTCTGTGTGGTATGAGAATGTGCTTGCCCCAGGATATGAGAATATGGTCTCCGTCCCGGCATTTCTCCCTGCAGATGCCTAGATGTGCAGCATTAAAAGCAAATCTCTTGAGTGTGGTTAGAGTGAGCATGTCCCTGAGAAGTCCGACTGGAGTTGGTCTGTTGACGCCATCGGGTTTGGCTGCAAGCGCTGAGGACAAAGGCCATGAAACTGCCCTGTCTCCCATCCTCTTGCCATGTCCTGGGAGACGGACTGTCCTTCTCTTGAAATACCCCCTCCCAACCTTGGACCTAGAGTTCCACAGCCCCTGTGGATTACAGGAGTCATTTAGGATATTAGTTTGAGGGGCGCCTGGGTGGCTCAGTGGGTTAAAGCCTCTGCCTCCAGCTCAGGTCATGATACCAGGGTCCTGGGATCGAGTCCTGCATCGGGATCTTTGCTCAGCAGGGAGCCGCTTCTCTGTCTCTCTCTGCCTGCCTCTCTGCCTACTTGTGATCTCCGTCTATCAAATAAATAAATAAAATCTTTAAAAAAAAAAAAGATACTAGTTTGAGGAAATACACCAAAACCATAAAATCTTACCCATCCTTTGGCCCAGTAATTGTCCCTAGTCAGAATCTCTCCTAAGGAAGTAATCTGAATTATGGGGGAAGCCATCTGTGTGAAGATGGGCATCAGCATTATTTAGGATCAGCCAAAGGTACAAGCACCCATTCACCCGGCAGTAGAGAAGTATTCACGTCAACCCTTGTGTGTATCAGTTTAATCACAGCTACTAAAAAAGGACAAAGTTGGCGGGAAAATGTTCATAGTTAATATAGTGTGGAAAAAATCAGTATAGGTAATATTCAAATAAAGGTTTATATTTAAACTAAGATTGTAAATATTAGAATTCATATTTTTTTAAATTGGAAAAATACGAAAGTAGCAGAGAGGAGTATTAAAAATTGGTTATTGTACAAGAGCGGTAGCATCAGGGTCTTTTTAAAACCTAATTTCTGTCCCAGCTACTTGATAATGGCCTTGAGTCTGTTCTCCAGTGTTTGACCCCAGTCGTCGCCAGCAGGCGGCTGTGGTGACGTGACTTTGGTGCGCAGCCAGGAGGAGCCCAAGGGCAGGGAATCCTCTGCAGAGCAGCCGGCCTCCTGGTTGTGGTCCTGGCGAAGAGTTTATCCCTGCTCTGACCCAGTCAACTGTCCTAGACTCCGGGAAGCAGCAGACCTCGGAGCCGCGGGTCTCATCCTCCATCCTGGGTTTATTTTGGATTCCTGTGGATGAGCAAAAGCCCAAGAACAGAAGTGACCATCAGTGAGGCGTTTGCTAAACACTCAGACTACGAGCTCAACCATACTATCTTCCCGGAGTCATTTCCCTTCTCTAATTGTGAAAACGTGCAGGAGATTTTGCCAAAATGAGTAGTAATGTGGTCCCACCCCTTGTCAGGAGAATGTGTCTGCAGATTAAAATTTCTAGCTGTTCCAGAGCAAAGGGGCGGGGAAAGAAAGTGACCACATGAACAGTTTGACAGGACAGATTGCCGGCCTGGCAGTCCTTTCTGGGAAATGTTGATCCATTTTCATAATTGCCTTCAAAGTGGGGACAGGATTCCGATGGATTTGGTGATGGCTGCTGAAGATTTCTATGTGGGATTTTGCTTGGAGATGGGGCCTTAAGAAGGGAACCAGCCCAGCCCTACCTTGTGCCCTTCACTTGGGCACCGACCGTGCTTTTCTTCCAAAGTGGCCTTACCCTCAGGTAGCAACTTGGGTCTTTGGTGACTGGGATCTCGTTTTCTGTTTTGTTCCTAGGGTTCTCAGAAGCGAGCTATCACCACCCCAGAAACCCCCCTAACAAAAAGGACTGTGTCTACTCGGAGCCCCCATCAACTCCTTTCGCCGTCAAGTTTCTCTCCGAGGTACGGATCAGGATGAATCCAGCTGCCCGACAGCGGGCCGGCTCTCCCCTTTCTGGGGTTGTCGGGGGACTGACCCTCCAGAGTGAGGGAGTCCGTGCAGGTGAACATGTGGCTCTGTGGTGTCTGGCTCGAGGGCTTACTGCTGTCTGCCCTCCCTGCCTTCCCTTCCTGGGTGGAAAATTACTGTGTCTTCCAGTCGTTAAGGAAACTCACTTTCCACCCACTTTTCTGGGGCTCATTTCCCAGAACAGGAACAGATACCTTCTCCGGAAAACAACCTGTCTATTCAGAAGCCCGTGAGTCTTGGGAGTCCTGCCAGGGGAGACAGACAGGTTTCCATCTGCCTCTGTTAGTTCTGTTGTTGGGTCTCTTCTCCTTTTTCTTCTTCTTCTTCTTTTCTTCTATAGTATCAACTTTTTCTTTAAGATTTTATTTATTTGCGAGAGAGCACAAGCAGGGGGAGTGGCAGGGAGAGGGGGAAGCAGGCTCCCCGCTGAGCAGGGAATCCTCTGCAGAGCAGCCGGCCTCCTGGTTGTGGTCCGGGCGCTGTGGGGCTCCATCCCAGGACCCTGGGATCATGACCTGCCTGAGCCGAAGGCAGACGCTTAACTTACTGAGCCATCCGGGCGCCCCCACAGCGTCTATTTTTTGAAAAGAAAAGCACGTATCTGTGTTCATCTTGTTGGAAAACCTGCTTATTGTTCCTCTCTCAGGTTACAACTAGTTTCTGAGAGTTTGCATGTCACTGTGCGTCTACGCAGACTTAGTTGGCATTTTTATCCCTGCCGCCACCTCTGCACGTAAATCCACAAAGATCACATGTGATTTTTTTGAAATCCGTAAATGACATGTCTCCTGTTAGCGCATTGCATAGGCGATGGCCCTGCCGGGTGGAAGAGAGACTTGGTGCTGCCGCGTCAGGCCAAGGACCCGTCACGTTAACCGTTTAGGGAAATTCGAACTGCCTGTGCCGTGGTCCCCTTGTCGACAGAGCAGAGCTGAAGATTGTCCAGCTCCGCTGCTTGAGAAAGGAGGTGACAGCGGTCACTCCAGAAGAGCGGCCATGGGACTCGGAAGGACAGTTTCCCTAGCATGATCCACTGCTGCTTTTGGGAGTTCTCAAACGGGTTTGGGAAGTGAGCTTTCTAGACATACGAGGGCATCTTTGAAACTTGCTGGGTAGAGACAGTTCTCATCAGCCGAGCCAGCACGGTGACAGCAGCAGTCCCTTGAAGTGTCCTGGCACTAAGGGGCCAGCAGTGATGGCTGTCCCACGGGGCCGCTTGGGGAGGAGCTCAGAGAAGGCGGCCCTGCGCTGCCTTGGCATTTTTTAATGCACACTAATAAAGCTGACATCAGAAACTGGTTTTGTAATTTATGGAAGTAACCTGTAAATTATTCAGGTAGAGGCAGCGCAGGGCCTGAGCTCATTAACCGAGCTCCTCTCCCGTAGCCTCTGTGGGAAGCAGGAACCATGGCTCCAGTTTCGGTATTGCCCGTGAAACTGGTGCCTGCAGAGCTCGGGTCCTGAGGGGCAGACCGTCTGAAAGCGAGCTCGCTGCCAGCTGCGTTCCCAGCCAGGCAGTGGGAGGCCCGCATGGCCTTCCGGGGAGCTCAGTGACCTCCGTGTTCTTGTTTACCAGGCAGGCCGTGGAAATACGAGAGCTTGTCAGCTGGGCCTTGGAGAGTGGGAACGGTTGTCCACCAGCTGGCTGAACTCAGTACAGCCCCATCTGCACACACGGGGGAGCTGATTAAGTCCTTTGGCCTTCATTTCATTGTGGTGTCTACCTTGAGCTATGTTGTGCCGTATTAGACATGCAGAGCAACTTTGGGCTTATCCACAGCCGGGCTCTAGGGTATTCTAGTAAGTGCGGGGAAAAAAAAATCATAAGAGAGGCCCTTGAGTGGCTCAGTTGGTTGAGTGTCTGCCTTCAGCTCAGGTCATGATCTCAGGAACCTGGGATTGAGCCCTGCATCAGGCTCCCTGCTCAGCAGGGGGTCTGCCTCTGTCTCTGTCCCTCCCCTGCCTGTTCCCTCTCTTCCTCTCTCTCTCTAATAAAAAAAGTCTTTTAAAAAATTGTAAGAGAGAAAAGAAAGTGGTACTTCAAACTTGCTTTTTAATCAGTCCAGAGTTCGGTTTGGTTTTCCTTTGTTTAGCTGTAATCCAGGAGAAAACCTTTTGAAATATGTCTCTGTCTCTAAACTTACCCTCATTCCTGAAATTCCTTAAAGGTCTGGGTATATCCAACCCCATTAAGCTGATAAGATTTATAAAATGTGAGGAGAAATGTGACATTTCTCCGGTCGCCCTTTCCAAAAGGTTACCTCATTTTATTCACCTCATTCTTTAAATAGGAATTCAGTGATGCATATCTGTTTTGCTTCCAATCAGTGCTACTCCCTCCCAGAAATACAATTCGAGAAATAACCGAGGAGAAGTGGTTACCTCCTTTGGCTCAACACAGGGAGTGTCTTGGTCTGGAAGAGGAGGGGCTGGTAACCTCAGCCTGAAGGTCTTGGGGGGTCCAGAGTCACTCACCGGGAGCTACAAATCAATGTTCCAGAAGCTTCCAGATATTCGAGACGGTAATTGTTTATCTCTTTGCGATTCTGGAGAATATAAAACCACCTGGAAAGGCGTAGAGTAAGTAACACAGCTTTAGCTAGGCCGGTAGAACAAGTTCCAAGGTCGCCTTTGAATACAGAAGTTCGTAGATGTCCTCAGGATGCCCCTAGCAGTGGAGGGACAGGACATGACCCTCTCAGCAGTTCTCCCAAGTCACTCCGCTTCCCTAAAGAGAAAGCACATAATCATTTCCCAGTGACAACCATTTGAACTGTGTAGAAGCCAATGAAAATCAAAGACATTTGTGGTATCTTCCTTGTAAAGAATGGAAGATTCTCCAGGTTGGACTTGACTTGCCCAGACCTCACTGATGACCAGAAGGAAAGGAAGGCTGGGTTGTGGGCATCTGTGCTGACTCTCAGGGAGTGTGCCACGTGATCTGTGGCCAAATTTCAGCCAGCAGATACTGGGAGATTGGCTAGAGCTTTAGAAGGAAGTCCTGGGCACCTCCTACTTCTGTAAATTGACTGACTTCAGTATTTTACAATGCGCTGTATCTTCTCCCCTTACAAGTGAAACGTCCTAAACACAATACTTTTTTCCCTCTGGGCTTTCAGTTCTGACCTGTAAGATAGAGGAACTTGGCAGTGAACTCAAGGAACATTACAAGATTGAGGCTTTTGCTCCTGTTCTGGTCCCAGCTCAAGTAAGAATTGTTCTAATAGTCCTTCCTAAATAATACTGTAATTTTTTAAAAAGATTTTATTTATTTATTTGACAGAAAGAGATCACAAGCAGGCGGGGGGTGGCAGGGAGGTGAGCAGGCTCCCTGCTGAGCAGAGAGCCCAATGCGGGGCTCGGTCCCAGGACCCTGGGATCATGACCTGAGCCGAAGGCAGAGGCTCAACCCACTGAGCCACCCAGGCGCCCCCCTGAAACATTTTTTAACCTAAGGGGAAATGTGTTCTAGAGGATTCCTTAAGGCACTTCTGTCATTGTTTGCATTCAGAGAAGATTGACCACTTGGGGATGATACATAAAACCATGTCATAAAAGGAAGTTTGGGAGGAAGCAGTGGAGGGCAGGCAGCAATGCACGGTCTTGTGGGGAAAGATTGGACTTCTCAGTCTGCCCCCAGGAATGGGAACAAGACAAAGGAAGCCAGAGAGAGACATTTCAGCTCAATTTGAAGAAGAATTTCCTGTTAAGAGACAATACGGTGTGTGGTTAAGGATATGGCTCTGGAGCCACACTTCAAACCCAGACTTGACCCACACTTTGACCTTAACTAAATTACGTAACCTGTGGCTGATTTTTCTCTTTGTAAAGTGGATCCAGAAATAGTGTCCACTTCACCATCATTGCAAGGAATAAACAAGTTAATACACTTAAGCCTTTAGAACGTGCCTGGTATTCAGTAAGCTCAACAGATGTGAGCTGTTAATGTTTGAAACTATCCACAGATGCAGTGGGCTGCCGTGGGGCGCAGGAACCAAGTTTGTCTTCACTAGAGATGCCCAAACTTAGGTGACCGCTTAGAGGGCCTCAAGCAGTGGGTGGGTGGGCGGACCAGATGTCCTGAGAGTCACTGGTGATGCTTGTCAGTAGGGTGGCCCGGCCAAAAAAATCCTCCGCTGTCTATTCTGGTGACCCCAGATTTCGAGCTCCTGCCCCCAAGACTGTCACGCGTATGTTACATCTCCGGTAGGAGCCCATTACTCTGCTGGGCCAGATCGGCTGTGACACCAATGGGAAGCTGAACAGCAAGTCCGTGATCCTCGAGGGGGACAGGGAACATTCCTCGGGGGCTCAGATTCCAGTGGATTTATCTGAGCTCAAAGAATATTCTCTGTTTCCCGGACAGGTGAGATGGGACGCATGCGTGCTGTATACTCTGTAGTGTGTATGGGGGCGGAGGTAGGATGAACATTGCGTCCCGGGCTGCCTCACATTCTCATGAGGTGTGGCGGGAGCACTGGCCCGAGGGCAGGCACCAGTGTACAGATTCCAGATTTCCTCGAATGCTCTGACCTCAGCCCTGGGACCTGCTGCCGGGTTCAGCCTCCAGCTCCGCCCCAGCACGGCCTGTCATTGTGGCCAAGCTCCTTATCATCTCGAAGCTGAGTGCCTTCGTCTCTAACATGGAAATAATACTTCTTACCTCATAGAATTGTTACAAAAAAATTAGATCATCCGTATGGAACATAATTATTATTACTGGCACAATCCTCTTAATTTGTTTTCCAGAAAAATACCCCCAAGTTTCTAATTATAAAATGAGATAGGTGCACTTAGTACTTAATAGATTTTTTTTTAAGTGAAATACCCCCAACGTGGGGCTCAAACTCATGACCCCAAGACCAAGAGTCGCATGTCCTCCCCACTGACCTGGTCAGGCGCCCCAGTACCTTCATACTTTTTAATTTTATCAAAATAGTTTTATTGCCGATCTCTTGTTTATCTCCCATTCTACTTCTTCTTCTTCAGGTTGTAATTATGGAAGGAATCAACACGACTGGTAGAAAATTTATTGCCACCAAACTCTACGAGGTACGAGGGTGGCTGCCCCACCTTCCCTCCTCTGCTGCAGACACAGTATGGGCCGTTCTGTCCGTCCTGGCAACACGGGAGAACCTATTTATTTGCTTCTCAATCCTCTAGCTATAGAATGGGAAGCTACCTCCAGGCCTCCTGCAGACCATTTCTGCAAAGGGCCGTACGGTAAATATCTGAAGCATTACAGGTCCTACGGTCTCTGTCACAATGACGGCTTTGGTGGCTTAGAAGTGCCATAGAAGCCTGCAAACCAGTGAGTGTGGCTAGCTTCGTGAAAGCAGGCGGTAGCCGGATAGGCCCCAAAGCCCCTAGTTTGCCAACCCCTGCTCTAGGCAGTAGTCCTCCACGGATTTGCAAATAACTCGAGCAAAAGTGGCAGATTCCCTGCTCTTGGGTTTTGCCTAGAATACTGGGACTCCGGGCACCTGTGCTCTCCCACTTCTGCATGTTAACAGGGTTTAGCCGTGACCTCCCATTACCTGGGTTTCGTTGCCGCTCTGTGCCATATACGAAAACAGCGGGAACCGTCAGTTCTGTGAGCTTTGAGCTCCAGGGAGCAAGACTGAAGCCCTTTCTTCCTTCCGCACCTCAGCCCTCCCTCCCCACCTGCCCATGCCGCGGTTCCCCACCCACATTCAGGGCCCACCCCCTCCCTTTTTTTTTTTTTTGTTCGACCAGGAACTCAGTTCAGGTTTTCTCCTGTTTTTAAGGGTCTGCCACTTCCATTTTATCAGCCCACGGAAGAGGAAGGAGGTGCGTTTGGGTTCAAACGTTCTGCTGACCGCGAGGGTGGAGGGGGCGGATCCGGGTTCCTCAGGCCCCGAGAAAGCTGCAAACCAAGCCTGGCAGTACCTGGGGGAGGCTGGGAAGGACAGCGGGTGGGTGGCTTCCTGGGCCCTTCAGAAGGCCGGGGTCTGAGCCCAGCGAGCCTGACCACCTGGGTTCTGGCTACACGAGGCATGCCGTCTGTCTGGAAGTTACTTTGTAAAAGACCAAATAGGAATGGTTTTTTAAAAGGAATTTCTTTCAATGTGCTGTGGGATCCTGGTTGGGATCCTGGAAGAGAAAAGGGACATTATGGAAAACCTAGTGACCCCCAAATAGTCAGGAGTTAACAATAATAAGCCAGCGCGAATTCCTTCATTTTGTTTTGTTTTTTTTAGAGCTTTATTTATTTATTTGAGAGAGAGAGTGAAAGCATGCACGCAGTCCGTAGGGATTGGGCGGGAGGGGGCGGGAGGCATGCCTCACACAGCATGATCTCACCAGCATGACCTGAGCTGAAATCAAGAGTCAGATGCTTTTTTTTTTTTTTTTTAAGATTTTTATTTATATATTTGACAGAGATCACAAGTAGGCAGAGAGTCAGGTAGAGAGAGGGGGGAAAGCAGGCTCTCCGCTGAGCAGAGAGCCCGATGCAGGGCTCGATCCCAGGACCCTGTGATCATGACCCGAGCCGAAGGCAGAGGCTTAACCCACTGAGCTACCCAGGTGCCCCAAGAGTCAGATGCTTAACTGATCGAGCCACCCAAGTGCCCCTGGGTTCATTTTGACAGATGCACCCAGTCAGGCAAGGTGCCGGCGTTCGGGACATGGGGGGAGGGTATATATACAAAAACTTGGTATTATCTTTGCAACTTTCCTATTCTTCTAAAGTTATTCCAAAATTGAAAGTTTATTAAAAAGTTAGACAAATTTCTGGGGCATCTGGGTGGCTCAGTCATTTAAGTGTCTGCCTTCAGCTTGGGTCATGATCTTGGGCTCCCCGCTCAGCAGGAGTCTGCTTCTCCCACTCCAGCTGGCACTGCCACTTCCCCGCTGAGCTCATGCTCTCTTTCTCTTAAATAAAGAAATAAAATCTTTTTTTAAAAAAAGACAAATTTTATTTTTTAAAGGATTTTATTTACTTATTTGACAGACAGAGATCACAAGCAGGCAGAGAGGCAGGCAGAGAGAGAGCAGGAAGCAGGCTCCCCGCAGATGAGCAGAGAGCCCGATGCAGGGCTGGATACCAGGACCCTGGGATCATGACCTGAGTCGAAGGCAGAGGCTTTAACCCACTGAGCCACCCAGGTGCCCCCCCAAAAAAAGACAAATTTCTAAGGAGGCCTGGAGTTATTTGGTAACTAATCTGGATGGGAAAAGACAAAAAGAAATTCTAACAGACTACTTCAGAATCATTCAGAGCATTTTTGGAAGGAAAGCAGAAGACTGTTGAGGACTCTTAGTGAGACAGCCGACTCAAGGGTATTGTCAGCACCCCGTGCCCAGTAACGGGGCGTGATGAGGGCGTTCTTGGTGATGACCTAGAATCAGGAATGAAATTTCAGGGTTTATGACATTGCACATTGCATCAGAAGACCCATGTTTTTGGCAACGAACCAATGAACGTGGTGGTATTAGATCCACTATGCATGGCAAGATGAAACTGACGTGGCTGAGATGCCCGGATTCTGAGCCATGTGCCAGGGAAGCCTCTGGAAGCAGTGGAATTAGTTATGAACAAACAGTTTTAACCAAGGTACTGAGATACATACGCACTTGGAGACGCAGAATAAGACGTGGGCCCTGGTCTGCTGGCATTTGCTTTCCTCCAGGGTTTACATCTGTAGGCTCCTCAGAACCAGATTTAACTTTGTCCCCTGTCCTAGCACAGGGTGAAACAGACTCTTCTCCCTGAACCCTCAATCCCACTTCACGGCTTTCCCGCTCTGGTAGACAAGTAACGGCCTACTTCCTCGGACGGGGACTGTGTTTCTCTCTACGGCAGAAGGGACTTCACAGGTGTCCTTTACTTAAGAATCCTGAGATTATCCTGGATTGTCTGGGTGGGCCCAGTGTCATCACAAGGGTCTTTGTAAGGGGGAGGGCAGAACGATCCACATCAAAAGTAGGAAAGGTGGGCTGCTGGCTGGGAAGATGGAAAAGGGGTCCTGAGCCAAGAAATTCAGGTGGCTTCTAGAAGCTGGAAAAGGCAAGGAAACCTCTCGCCTGGAGCCTCCAGAAGGAATGCAGCCCTGCCAGAACCTTGATTGTGGGACTTCTGACCCCCAGAACCGTAATCATAAATACGTGTTTGATTTCAGCCACTAAGGTTGTGATAATTTGTCACAGCAGCCATAGGAAACTAACACAACTCCATGTTAAGTCTGAGATCTTTGGGTTTCGTTGGTGTAAGCTGCAGAAACCGGTTCAGACTAACCTAAGAAAAAGAGAATTTGTTAGGGGAAATCCAGCTACCTGTAGTGAGGACGGGGAGCTAGAAACACAGACTTTGGGGCAGCTCTAGGTGTCCAGCCAGCAGGAGTTCCCCAGCTCTCATCCAGTTACCTCTGGCCAGAATAGGTCAGCTCCGCCCTTTCTTCTCTCTTCGAATGATTCACCTCTTTTGAGATTCCAGAACCAGAGAGGA
Organism: Lontra canadensis; assembly: GCF_010015895.1. Lineage (NCBI taxonomy): Eukaryota > Metazoa > Chordata > Mammalia > Carnivora > Mustelidae > Lontra > Lontra canadensis. The sequence goes on from NW_022631060.1 coordinate 5,009,862, forward strand.
GAGTATGGAGGGCTCAGACTGATCACACACCTGCCTCTTGGCTAGGGGACATTACACCTAATTTACAGTCCCCCGGACTGCCTGGTGGAGGAGAGAGAGGGCTGGCTTTCCCAAAGGAAGGCCAGTGCTGTGGGGAAAGGGTCGTGCGAGACAAGTAGCCAAATGTCACACCTCTGTACCCCACACGGGAATCCCAGGCCGAACCTCACACCCAGCCCATCTTTCTCGACTCCTCACCGGACCACGTTCTCCAGCCACACTGGACCACAGATGTTCCCTCAGACTGCACACTCTGCAGGACCCTGTCCTGCCCTTGCTCCCGGAAAATTCTACTTATAAGCATAAGCAAAGTGAAATAAGCCAGTCACAAAAAGATAAACAGTGTATGGTTCCACTTACATGAGATGTTTAGAGTAGCCAGAATCCTGGAGACAGACAGTAGAATGGTGGGAGAGCGGGAGTTCGAGTTTAATGGAGATAAGAGTTTCGGTTTCACGAGATGAAAGAGTTCTGGGAATGAGTGGCGATGATGATTGCATAGCATTCTGCATTTATTTAATACCACTAAAATGTATACTTAAAAACGGTGATGATGGCAAATTTTATGTTATTTGTGTTTTATCATAATAAACAAATAGGGGAAAGGCATGAGCAAATCTCACCTTGATCAGGTCTTTCCTGATTGCCACTTCCTCCCATCGCTCACGTGTGCTGCTGGCAAGCTGCCTGTCACTCCCTAGTTATTCCCATACTTCCCTGTTTCTAGCAGCTGGCGGAGCATTCTTTGTGGATGGAGATGAGATCTTGGATTCCCAGAGTTGTACACATAGGGAGACTCAATTAATTGAGTCCTGTGGCACTTTTCCCTACTTGTCCTTTCTTCCACCATCCCATTATCTTCTAATCAATATCTTATGATCCTTTCTGTCTTAGATTTTGAGCAAAACATGGTCCTGGTGGCCTGTGGCCCATACACCACATCCGACAGCATCACGTATGACCCCCTGCTCGATCTGATTGCTGTCATCAACCGCGATCTGCCAGATGTCTGCATCCTGGTAGGACAGCCTCCTGGGACAGCTTTGCTGGGGGGAGGCACCAAGGGGAAACTGGGGAGGAGACCTTAGAAAAAGGCCCAGTGGCTCAGTCAGTCAAGTGTCTGATGCTTGGTTCCAGCTCAGGTCATAATCTCATGGTTGTGAGATCAAGTCCCCACTCGGGCTCTGCACTGAGCATGGAGCCTGCTTCCGATTCTCTCTCCCTCCCTCTCAGCTCCTCCTCTCTCTCTCTCTCTCAAATAAAGTCTTTTTTTTTTTTTTTTTTTTTTTTTTCAAGAAAGACCCCCTAGGGGCGCCTGGGTGGCTCAGTGCATTAAGTCTCTGCCTTCGGCTCAGGTCGTGATCAGGGTCCTGGGATCGTGCCCCACACAGCAGGGAGCCTGCTTCCTCCTCTCTCTGTCTGCCTGCTCTCTGTCTACTTGTGATCTCTGTCAAATAAATAAATATTTAAAAAAAAAAAAGGCCCCCTGTTGTAGGAGGCAGCACACCTGGTTAGGGGGCCCTGGCGGCCTCCCCGCATCCAGGGTCATGGCCTTTGCCTGTGATGTTGGCTGGGCACCCCACCCCCGTCTGCTGTCCGGAGGGACAGATGGGCCCTGGGCAGAGAACCACTAGGAGAGGGTGTGTGAAGGTGCTCCTGGACATGTGTGGTCCTGATACTTTGTTTCTCTTATCTGCAGCTTGGACCTTTCCTGGACACAAAGCACGAACAGGTTGAGGTAAATCGAGGCTGGAAGGGGACGTGCCAGATACTTCCCTCCCGTTGAGCCCTCACTCTTGTTTCCATATTTTGGAGTTTATGCAGCATTTGTCACAAACCTAAATTAATCCCTGTGGCTAATCAGAAAAGCCCTGTCGCAGGGCGTTTTTATAAAGATGCTGCATTGGAAGGCTTCGTGTCACCAGAACGCAAGGCCCGTTTGGAAGCTGGGGAAGGAAATACACGTCTGTGAGTCTGGGGTCCTGGTCTGGTGCTCGGGGGTGCCAAGGCCTGAACGTGCTCGCACAGACACAGGGGTCTGTGGCTCACTAAGCTGCTACCCTTGGCTCCAGGACCCCCGTCTTGCCGTCCTTTGATGCAGAAAACACAAAAGGCCCTTCCCGGGACATCTCTGTGGCCGAGAGTCGGTGCCTCCTGCCCTTTGTCTCAGGATGTCGCACCTTCCACAGGAGGGATTTCAGAACACTCTTGCTTCTGGTGTTTCAGCTTACATTCTAGAGGATGAACTCCTCCCCCACCTGCTTTCCTGCCCCCAGAGAGACTGCTCTTGAGGACAGAGACCACGAGCGTGTGTCGTTCATGGTCGTCTGTCCTTCAGCTCCTCGCTAGGCGGGTCAGTGAAGGCCGGCATCTGCCCTCTGAATCGTCTCCTTCCTTCTCTTGCAGAGCTGTCTGCTCACAAGTCCGTTTGAAGATATTTTCAAGCAGTGTCTGCGGACAATTATCGAAGGGACGCGCAGGTCAGAATTGAGACTGTTGGACAGAGCCTCATGCTGCCCGGTCCCCCGCGGCAGGAAGTAATGGTAGCTCCTGTCCCTTCATCCTTTTGAACTCCAGAGATCAGATCCTCCTCTTGACTCCCAAGTGCACAGACGCCGGGCTTAGAGGCATCTCTAAAACACAAAGATAAACACACTTAACAGGAAGAGGCTGCGCAGACTTTCGCTCTTCCCTTGCTTGCCCTTTGCTTCCTTCCTTTTCTCACTCCCTTTTGTGTAAACTCCTATTTCCTGGGAACCTTCCCAGCTGATTCTGAGAAGTGTTTGATGAGTTCCCCAACGAAATCCCCAGGGGCCCCAAGCATCTCGCTGCATGAGTGATTGTTTTGGGGTGAGTCCAAGTCCTTCCCCCCCCCCCCCAGAGTCCGAGCTGCCCCACGCTTCATGGGGCACTGCTGACAGCCGAGCAGGCCATGGGGGGCGAGGGGGATCTTAGATCCTCGCTGTAGACCAAGGGGCAGGAACTGAGGAGAGACATGCGATTCTAATTTGAGAGAAAAGGCACTATTCCAGGAAAAGTCCCAAACTACAAGTAGGAAGTTACTCGGGAAGCAGATGTCCTCACTTCCTGCCCTCTTCCTCCAGGGCCTGGGTTTGAAGGGATCTGGTACAGGTGATGGATCTTCTCCTCTAGGGATCTGCCTGCCTATGGCTGAGCTCAGAGAAAATAAACATTCCTGAGGCTAAGCTTTTAAAAACAAGTCTGTAACAAAGGTGGTTTTTAAAACAAGATGTATAATCTTCCGCCCCTTCGCTGTGAGAACTGACCCCAGAGTCCATTAGTCGTAATACTACCTTCTTGTATCGGCAGGAAGGCCGGTCTGGCAGGCCTCGGGGACTGAGGAGAAGCCCCCCCTAGCTTACCTGGGGCTCAGGGGACTGGGCCTGCATCTGGGTCTGCCCCTTCCTCACTCCCTCCCTCAAATAAAGTTAATACAAGAGCCTCCCCTCTTGCCGTTGGTCCTGACGCAGGCCAGACCTGGGGAGCACCTGGTGCTCCTCAGAGATACCCCTCCCCGCCCCAGCTGCCAGGAGCCGGGCTGGTGTCCTTGTTCAGTGGGGTCCCCCAGGGATGGTCAGGGACCGCGTAGCCGTGCCCCAGCGGGCCGGGTGCTCTCAGTGCGACATCGGGTCCTGTTTTTGGTTCCTCGCCCCGTGTGGTGGTGACAGCAGTGGAACAAACAAAGAACAGACCGGGCATTGTGACTGTGGGGCTAGCGCCCAGCGCTGCCAGGCACTTTCATCTGCAGCCAGCGTGCGCCCGGGGGCAGGGGGAGCTGCCCCGCCCTCCCCAAAACAGTATATAAGCGCTCCATGCTGGGGGAATTTATTTTTATCCCTGAGAGATCAGACGTACAGAGCTGATTTATCAGTAAAAGCCAGAGCTCGCGGAAGTGCCCCCTGCACGGAGAGCCGAGCTGCCGCCTAGCAGCAGCCCCGCAGAGGGAGCGGCTGTGGGGACCCTCCCACCGCCGCGCACGAGGTTGTGCAATGCTCAGCATAGTTGGAATTTTCTGTCTGATCCCTCCCCCTACAGCCACTTCACAACCCTGAGCAGGAGGGCCATTTCCTCCTTAACCATTCCTCTTCTAGCACCTTCCCTAAAGCAGCAACTCCACCCCTTTAAACGGGGCCAGCGGCATCTCCACCCTCTGTGTCCCTCGAAGACCGAGCCCTGGCCCTGGAGCTCAGCTAGTCCTGGGATGGTCAGCCCTGGCTTCGGGTGACTTGATCGTGTACTTCTCCATGTCACAAGGACAGTACCTGGTGGCCAAAGTGGTCTCAAGGTCCTGGTTTCTGTTGCACACGTCTCAGTTCATACTCTGAGCCGGTATGACGGTTGACAGATGTGCCAACAGTCACCAATACCTTTCTCCCATAGGACAGGCAGCTACGGAGCTGTACCTGTGTCTGGGAAGGCTGTAGAGTTTAAGCAAGAGAGGGAGCTGGCAGTGGTCACTGTTGGAGGGGTTTAAACATGCCCTCAAAGTGACACTTCGTGGCTGTGTGGTTTGTAGTAGGCCCCCTGCCAAGCACAGCTGAGGGAACCAAGGAAACGGGATTTTTTTTTTTTTCCTTTCCTCTTTTGTGTGGCTGAGGATCAATAGTTGGGTCCTAGAGTTGAAGGTTTTTCTTCGCTCACATGTTGAACCCTAGAGATCCCCCTTCTGCTTCCATCGAAGGAAATCTCTGTTTGCCATTGCTGTTAAGTAGTCCCGTCACTCTGGCTAGACAGTCTGCTGAGAGAAACTTGGAGCATCGCTTCCCTGTGCGAGAGGGAAGGGCCTTGGGGAAAGGCCACATGTGTTCTTCCCCATCCCTTGGGAGGTGGGTCTGTCCACTGTTGTAATTAGGACCCAGTGTTCTGGTAGGAGGCTGTGGTTTGACCCTCCATGTGTGAAGCAGTGTGGGGGTCTGGCCGGCATGGCTGGTCTCTCCCTGGGCAAGAGTCCCCGCGCCCCACTGGGTGAGGGAGACTCCCGCCTGTACGCCACGTGTGTGTGCACAGTGTGGAGTCAGGTTTGGTTTCCTATCTGGCTGCAAGGCCCTGAATCTTTGGTCAAAACCTTGTCTTTCTAGATCTTCTCTATCCCAATTTTGGCTCCTGCTTTCTTTCCCACCAAACGTGCCCTTGCCCCAGCAGCACACCACACAGAGCCGGGAGAAAGCGTGTCCTGGGTGACCCGAGCCTCACTGAGGTCGATGCGCAGGAGTGGGAACAAGGTGCCTTGTGCTCACAGTGTCCCGTGGGAAACGGCCTCTCTCCTGCTAGAGTTCAGCTCGGAAATTCCTCCCTGGACAGGGGCCCTTGTCCCGAGCGCGACGTTTGCCGTCTGTCGTCCAGCTGTTCTAACTCGACTGCACTCGCTTTTCTTCCTCTCCTGACGGTTTTCTGACAAAGCAGCTCTGGCTCCCGCCTCGTCTTTGTCCCGTCCGTGAGGGACGTGCACCGCGAGCCCGTGTACCCGCAGCCGCCCTTCAGCTACCCCGACCTGCTTCGAGACGACCGAAAGGTAGCAGCAGCCCCACTCCGGCCCCCGAGTGGAGGGTGGATGGGCCTTACTCTTGAGCATCTTTCTTTAACAGACAGATGTAGCTTGGTGCACAAATGCTCGTCTCGCCCCGTCTCGTTTCAGCGAGTGCAGTTGGTGTCTGAGCCCTGCAGCCTCGCCGTCAATGGGGTGATCCTTGGCCTGACGTCCACGGATCTGCTGTTCCACATGGGAGCCGAGGAGATCAGTAGGTGGGGAGCACTTCTGGTCCGGCAGGCGGGACGCTCGCTGGCTGTCTGGGGCCCGGGCCTTTCTTCCACCAAGAAAACCAAGGGGCTGCTTGGCAGAGCCTTGACTGGGAAGTCCTCAGAGTCACGCTTTGTGCCAGACCCTTAGGCCATTCACGTTTGTCTGTCCCCCGAGGGAGCGACGGGGTCTGTCTCTGCTCGCACTTCTCTGGGGTGTTGGAGACCCCGTGGAGCCATGGCCACGTGCCTTTGCACTCCGTTTCTCATCGTAGAAGTTCGTCTCCTTTTCTTCACCTCCCACTCTTGTGACCTAAGCAGGAGGGGGTGTCCCTCTCCTGCAAGTTAGCTGCAAAGCTGGTCCGCCGGTGTCGGTCTGCAGAAACTCAGAGCGAGCCTGCCTGCTGGCGGCCGTCTGGCGGTTCCGCCATCCCTGGAGGGCGTGTGAAGCCGTGCGTGTGTTAGGCGAGATGGGTGTGTGCTTGCTGGCTGGGGTCCGAGGTGCAAAGGTCACCCTGACTTCACGCTCACCGCACTCTGGTGCGCGTCTAACACATTCTCGCACACTGCGGTTTTAGCCAGCGGCTTGCGTGGTCTTGATCACCTGGGATGCCTGCTCTTTGCCTTTACAGCCCGGTGGTCTGCTCCCCTTCTCGGGGGGAACAGACCCAACTCTTTGTTGGGGGGGGTGTCTTTCGACTCCCCCAGAGGTACCCTCTCATCACTGCCTATGGGCCATGGAGCTTCTCCCCGGTTTATCGAGTCCTCAGGTCCTCCCCAAAGAGACACGGACGCTGAGAAGCGAGGCTCTGCATTCCATTTCTTGCTTCTCTTGCTTCCCCAGTACTTCTGGACCTTCGGACAGACTCAGCCGAATCCTCAAGCACATCCTGACCCAGAGGAGGTGAGCTCGCTCGTGGGGCTCTCTGACCAGGACAAGTGTCCTTTGGGGTCCGGTGCTTTGACAGATTTGATTGCGAGCACCCTCCTTGGGCCACTACCCGGGAACTCTCCCCCCGCCTCTGTGATAACAAGCCAGCCTTCTGTCCCCCAAACACAGGGAGGCGTGGAGAGACGATGTGGGAAGAGGGGCCCCCAGCCCAGCCACTGCTGACTGCTTCTCTCCGTCTCTGTAGCTACTACCCGCTCTACCCTCCCCAGGAAGACATGGCCATTGACTATGAGAATTTCTACACCTATGCACAGCTGCCCGTCACCCCGGACGTCTTCATTATCCCATCAGAGCTGAAATACTTTGTGAAGGTAGGTTTGAACTCTGCTTTTTCCCCAGAAACACCAGGACCCATCTGACTTTCCCTTTTAGACCGCTGGTCCCCACTCCTCATGCTGGGGACTGTGCTCCTTTCTTTGGGAGAGGTGATAAAAGGACTAGAAAATGAATCTTTTAATAAAATGTTTGAGTAAAAGCCGTCTCCCTGCTCCCAAGTACCCCCCCGGGTGTTCAGCTAGCCAACCCTGAGCCCCAGGGGCAGGTAGGAAGGCCCTCACACAGTGGTTGTCATGTGGGGCCATATCCGGGAGACCTGGGGATGTTTCACACGTGCACTTGCCTGCCCCACTCCCCGGAACTTGGATGTGACCTCCGGAAAGGTCTCGCCACAAGAACTTTGAAGAAGCCCTTGGGTCATTCTCATCTCTGCCACCTGAGGCTCCGGCTCCCACCCCGGGGGTGGGTCCCTCGGGATCCACCCAAGCCGTAGCTCTCTTGCCAGATCAGCTAATGGGACCTCAGGAGGTAAAAATGTGTTCCGCTGTTGGAAACAGTAACCAGGTCAGGTTTGTCTCCTAAGTTGGGAAGCTGATTGTTACCCTTTTTTATTCTGGTTCAGAGGCTCAAAAGGAACTCAGGGCTTTCCAGTAAGAAGTTAACAGATTGGACTTGAGATGTGTTCCGTTGCCTTCCACTCCTCTCTGGGGTTCCAGCTTTCTCACGTCTGCCCCTTTCCTTTCCCTAGGACGTCCTCGGCTGCGTCTGTGTGAATCCCGGGCGCCTCACCAAGGGGCAGGTGGGGGGCACCTTTGGCCGCCTCTTCCTCAGGAGGCAGCCGGCAGTGGGCGGGGAGGGGAGGCAGAGTCCGTGCGTGGCCGCCCAGGTGGTCAGGATCTGAGGCCTGAGCGCTTCCTCGTCCTCTGTCGTGTGGCACTCACGGATGTCTGAGAGCCCAGGAGCGGCCCTCCGCCGGGAGCCCAGCCACTGGAAGGTGGAGGACAGCGGACAGTCACCTAGCGCAAGGAGGCTGCGGGGTGTGGGCCAGGCGAAGCTGGACCCTGACCCTGACCTGGAGTCGAGCTGCTCTGGAAGAAAACTCTTGCTTCTTCGTGGACACACAGAGCCCAGGGCAAACTGGCTGTGGACGCAGCGTGCTCAGAAAAGGCCAGAAGGCTTGGTGATCTCTTGGCGGTAATCAGACACGGAAACAACTTTTGGAGAAATAAAAGTAAATTCCTAGGGTGACTCCTGAAGAGTTCTTTTTCTTTTTCCTTTTTCCTGGAACGAAGAACGTTGCCTCCTTAACCTGTGCCCAGTGAAGCCAACACATCTGTCACACTGGGTGTCCGTCCGGCTGTAGCCTTGACCCTCCCCAGGCGCCCCCGTGCCTCTGTGCTGGGGAGCAGGATGGGGGAGGGGGCTGAGGAGTGGGGGGGTTTGCAGAGCGAGGAGCTGGCGGCGCGCCTGGCCCTCCCCGCGTAGCCCTGTTCTGCGGGCGGTGGTCCCAGCCTGACCACTCCATCTGGAGGAGGCGGCCTCCCGCAGCCCTGCCAAAGCTGGATTCCCAGGCGCCGGCCCTGCCAAAGTTGCACAACGCATGGGGCTTGCCCAGAGCCTGGAGCTCTTGGCTGGGTGGGGCCCTCTAGGGTCCCCAAACACCCCGTGTGTCCTGGCATTTGGGGAAAAGCCGTCACTAGCTAAACGTGAGCTGAGTTTCTGCCCAAAGCCCGCGGGCTCTCCCGCCTCCTCTGCCAAAGCCAAGCGGGAGGAGCTCGACCGCTGGGCTGAGGGAAGTGTGCAAGGGTGCGGCGGGCGTGATGCCTGTGGCCTGAGTCAGAGACAGACAGGTGACCGAGCAGGGTCCCACCTTTGCCTCCTGCCCCAGACGGCGAGGGGGAGTCCACAGCAGGTCCCACCGGCTTTGGGAGAAACTGGCCTCCCTTTGAAAACTAGCAGCCGCAGTTTCGTCTCGTTCATTTTATAGGCTCCTCGTCTGAACACGAGAACAGAGACAAGCCCCAGCATGGGGAGCTGAGTTTCCCTCCTCCTCAAGATCCCCGAGCACCCAGCCACTTCGTCTCCGGATGTGGCATTTAGGAGGCTGGGGCCCTCTTCCACGACCTCAAACAGTTCCAGAACAGCCTTCATATTTGCACCAACCCCAATGTCCGCCAAAACCCTGCACCCCGCCCCCGCCCTTTGGGAAACCCTGGCCTGGGAAGATTAAGCAGCCGGCTCTGGGCCATGATAAACCAGGCTCTGGGCCCTTATCGCATGAGTCCCTGCGTGGCTCAGAGAGAGCCCCGCTCTAGCCAATTATGCTCAAGCCACTGAAGTAGCTTTGTGGGGAATCGTGTCGTAGTCCCCCCTCGGAGAGTATAAAGCCTCCTCTCCCCTTGTGACAGGCTCCGCAAAATCCAGAGTCCCCATGCGATGGGGCAGTTGGAAAGGGAGGAAGATTCTGCGTCCCGGTAGGGGGAGGCGTGTGCGGGGCAGAGGCAGAGAGCTGGAGCTCAGCATGAATGGGGGTGCGAGCCCGTTGCCTGGAAACGAGTCATGTGACTGTTGGACGTGATCCTGGAGGCCCGTGGAGGCATTTAACACACAGAAAACCCCAGACTGCAGACCACCCTGCGGGCGAGCACCTCTCTGCCACCAGACGGTTCCCTTTTGTTGGTGTCAGGAAGCTGGTGCCCAGCGACTGCCAAGTGGCCGTTCCCAGACCTCTTTTCAGCTGGGACACTAATGTCCCTCTTGCTCCTGCCTGTGCCTGGCACCGCCCTCTGGAGTAAGGCTCGGGGAAGGGTGTCGGGGAGGGAGGGTGGAGGAAGCCGAGGAGCCAGGGCTGGGCCAGGACTCCTGGGACCTTCCTGCTTCAGAACCCCCGTGTTGCTGGGTGGCATCTCCCCTGGTCCTCCTGCCCGTGCCCTTGAGACACAAGCCTAAGGGTGGAACAGATGGTTCTGAGCAAAGTCCCTGTGCTTTTCTCAAGTTCCACGTCTCCGTGTCCCAGCCCTTGTGCCGCACGCCCCCCCCTCCACGCCCAGGTGACTGCTCCTGGGGGCCTCCATCCTGCTTTGCCTCTGCAGCTACTTCGGTCTTAGTGTTTCCTTTCCCTTGACCTGGGGTCACCCAGCCTGGCTCAGCCCATCTTGCAGCTTCCCCTGGTGCTGGGAGTAGCCTTCTGGACTGATTTTTTACTTCTGTTTGGTACACGTTTCCTTTCCCCTGACCTTGGGGCTCCTGGCTGAGCAACCCCCGCCCCCCCCCCCCGAAAGCCAGTCCTGTTTGGCCACACAGAGCGTCTTTCTCCACACTTGACCTTCCTAACTAGCCTTGAAGGGCCTTGACTGACTGGGGTGGGGGTGGGGGTAGTTTTTATTTTCTGTTTTTTTTTTACATTTTAAAAATTAGCGAGATACACGACCAGCATCAACTTTACCATCTGACCATGTACCATTTGGTGGTTTTTAGTACATTCACAATGTCATATGAACAGCATAACTATCGAATTCCACATTTTCCTCACCTCTAAAAGAAACCGCATCCCCATTAGCAGTCACTCCCCACCCCCATCCCCTGGAAAACACAGACCTACTTTCCACCTCGACACATTTGTCTGTTCTGGGCACATCACACAAACGGGATCACAGCACACGTGGTCCTCTGCGTCTGGCTTCTTTCTCAAGGGCCGGCCACACGCTAGCAGGCGTCAGACTTTCATTTCCTTTCTCCCCTTGTTTGAGTTGTGGTCCCTTGTGCAGATGGACAGTGTTGTCCTTCCCTCATCAGGTGACGGACGGGGCTGTTCCCATATTGTGGCTGTCACGAGTGATGCTCCAGTGTTGGGACATCTGTCTTCAGTGCACTTGTTACCCACGAGGAAGAGAATGCCTGGAAAGAGGAGGAAGAAGAGGGGCAGAGAGGGACAAAAAGAAGGGACGGGCTAGGAACAGAGCTCTGGAGCCAGACTGTGAAATCAGGAATGTCTTGCAAAGGAGTTTGGACCTGATTCACCCCAGGGAACTTTCGGAAGCTTCCATGTGGAGCAGGAGGGCAGTATGGAACCTGTATCTTTTTTTTTTTTTTTTGAAGATTTTATTTATTTATTTGACAGAGATCACAAGCAGGCAGGGAGGCAGGCAGAGAGAGGGGGGAAGCAGGATCCCCGCCGAGCAGAGAGCCCGACGCAGGGCTCGATCCTATGACCCCGAGACCATGACCCGAGCCAAAGGCAGAGGCTCTAACCCACTGAGCCACCCAGGCGCCCCTGAAACCTGCATGTTAGGAAGGCCTGGCAGTGCCGCAAAGGGCAGAGTGAAGCCGGGGGAGTCTGGAGGCCAGAGACACTCTAAGAGCTACCGGAAGACAGAGCCTCCTGGTACCCATCTCTATTCCCATAGAAACAGCACCCTGGTTTCCCTGTGGGGATCCACCCCTCCTCCACACTCCTCCCTTGCCTAAACCAAGCAGCAAATTGCTCCTTCCTGCCCTTGGTGAATGGTCTGGGAGAGAAGCATGACCGAAGATAGTCCAAACACCATGACTCCAGGACTTCTGCAGGAGCAGTAGAAAAGACTCGGCTGCAAGGGCAGAGCTGCTGCAGCCATCTTGCCACAATGAGGGGAAACCCGTCCTGAACAGGCACTAAATCAAAGGACATATTGCCAGAAGTTAGGGAGGGAGAGGTCAGCACCAGGCCACATCGTCTGAGCTCTGATGACAGTAGCTCCACCCCCTCAAAATCTAAGCCACAAATATACCCCCTCCTTTTTTTCTTAAACTAGTTGGAATTGAATTTTCTGTCATTTGCCACCAAAAAGATGGGGGCCTGATCCAGGACAGCAGGATTGGGATGACTGCCAGGGGATGGATAGAGAAAACAGCTCAGGTAGGAGGGCAAGGGAGCTAACATTTCTGAGGATGCACTGTGTGAACTCTGACATAGAGATCACACCTAACTCCCAACAAGCCCGGCTGGCAGATGCTGAGAGCTGGATGTCACCGGCCTAAGTAAGTGATAGAACTAGGATTTAAACTCCAAACCCTCTGTCTCTCCACCCTGCCACACTGACCAACTTGGTACATGACAAGGACAGGCTTAGAAGGACTTTCAGGTAATAGCCCAGGTGCCTGGGATTGGGGCGGGGGCTCAGTTTGAGGCAGGTGTTTGGGGAGGTGCCTGGGACTGTCGGGGACAGATTGGGACCAAGGGGGGACACCCAAATGGTTATTGGGTTGGGCTAGTGGGTGATAGGAGCCACACTCTGGTGAGGGGTGGGGACTGGAGTGGTGGATCTGGGAGGGGCCTACATAAAGCTGGAGAACAGGGAGGTCCTGGGGGTCTGGCGGAGGAGGGGGGAGCTGGAGTGGAGCTGACCCTCCTGGCCTCCCAGTCTGGAGGTCACTGAGGTGGGATTCTGTTACCCCTCCATTCCGGAGCAGCCAGACCTATCTGCTCCCTCCAGGTCTGCCCTAGAAATGCCCAGGCCCCCAGGCCCAGCCTGCCCTCAGACCCACCTGGGCCCACGGCCAGTTCCCGATTCCCCCACCCAACCTACCCTCCTCCTCATGTTCCAGGCTCCCTGCCTTCCCAGAGGCCACATGACAGCTGAGAGGCCAGGCCAGCAGCTGCCTGGGTCACAGGGGCCCTCAGAGGTCTCTGGGACAGCGGCTGTCCCATGTCCCTGCTGACCCCAATCCCTGCATCCTGCTGCCTGAAGGCCCCACTGAGCCCCGTCTCCTCTGCCCACTCCATCACTCCCAGATCTTCCCAGGGTCTGAAGCATCTGGTCCAGGGTCAAGTCAGCAGCCCTGCCCCCCGCCAAGAGTGGGAAGGGGGAGCTGCCGGGCTGGCAGAGGCAGCCCCTCTGGGCAGTGGCTCTCCCTGGAAGCCAGCAGCAGTGCCCTCCTGGCTTCTTCTCTCCAGGAGCAGGAGAACTGGGCCAGGGTCTAGAAGGCACGGCCATTCCTGATTCCCACAGGTCCTTCCCAAGGCTCACATTCCCCTTGAAGCCTCCATCCCCTTCAAATGCTCTGCCCCTTTGAACACATCTAGGAACAGTGGTTTGCTTCTGGGGCAGGTGTGGAAGGGCTAGGGGTCAGGGGCAGGAGGTCTCAGAGAATTAATTGTCATGTCCATGCTCATAGTGCATTTGAAATCTTTCGCTATGGGCATGTTTGTTTTAAAAGAAATACGCCCACAGAGATCTGGCCCCTCCACTCTGTTCTCCATGTCCCGTCCCGTGGGTAACCTCCTCTCCGTGAATCCAGCAGGATGCCTGCCTCCCGAGAGCAGGAGCTGGTCCCATCCCTACAGAGCATCGCAGGCAGTAGGCCCACGGGAGGTACCTGCAGGAGTGGCTTCCCTTCCACCTTCCCAGACAAGCGCCTGGAAAGGAGGAGGCAGGAGTGCCTCTGCCTCTGGTGTGCAGACCTGGAGACCGAGCCCATCACTTCCCACATTCTCTCCTGTTGCCAAACACTCATTGTGGTCCCATGCTGTGTTGCTGTGTCGGGGTGGGATCTGGATGCAGAGGGGAGCTGAACAGACGATGCCTGCTTCCTCCAGAGCTCCGCTCCGGGGCGGAAACCAAAAACAAGCGAACTCCAGGCACAGGGGCAGGCATATGCTGTGGCGAAAACCAAAACCGGGTGGGCGTGCAGAGAAGTCCTTGGCGCCAGGCTCTTACTTCCTAAACCCCTGTCCCGGACATGCCCTCTTCCTGCTGTCCCCAGCACCGACATGCCCCCTTCCTGCTGTCCCCAGCATCGTGGCGTTCATTCGCTGACCCATTCCTTTGCTTGTTGGTCAGGTGCCTGCTATGCTGCACGCACTCTGGGGAGACGCTGGTGGCTACCATCCAGAGGGGGATGGATGTGAATCTGTTGACAGTGGCACAGAGGAGACAGCGACCCAGTTTCTTCAAGGGTATCACAAGGGGACATGACATTGGCTGGGGTGCAGAAGCCTTCCCTAGGGGAGAGACGCCGCAGCTGAGAGCAGCAGGATGCCCTAGGGAGGTGGCTGGGTGAGCTGAGGACGGGAGCATGTGCAAGGGGGCTGCCCCGGCGGCAGAGGGAGGGGGCAGCAGGCAATCCCTGCCCAGGGATTGTGGACCTGGAAGCATGTAAGCTGGGGTGTGTGTGGGAGGGTGGAGAATGAGCAGGTGGCACATCAGCTTCGTCCCCAGAATCCTACACTCCCTCGGTGACCCCACCGTCCTCCCTTCCCTCCCCCACCCATTCCACCCTGAGTCATCATCCTGGATCGGGCTCGACCACCCTCCCTTCTCCTCCCTCCATGGGCCCCGTGGCCGGTCTGTCACCAAATTCCAATCTTCCTACTTTATTATCTCCAATTCTGGCTTTTACCCCATAGCTCAGAGCCAGGCTCTGTCTCTTTCTTGAACCAACGGTCCCCAGAGCGGCCCCTGCCTGTGGTCAGGCCTCGCTCTAGGTCCCCATCTCTGAAGCGACTTTCCTAAGTCAGCAGCCAGAGAAGGAAGGAACGAGGATTGGGCCCCAAAGCCAAGGGAAAGGCGGCCAAACACTTCGCTTAAGAGAGACACACACTAAAGCTACACGGAGCCTCCTTCCACTAGGTCTGGTTCTCCCTTGCAGACGAGCTGGAGAAGCAGGCACTCGGGGAGGCTGAGGAGAGAGGGGCCTGCGGTCTGTGCAGGGGCCTGGTGCCGGGCACACCCCTTGGAAGGACCAGCAAACAGAGCCGACCGAATGACAGCTGCACATGTCCCCACCCCTCACCCCACGCGTAGCAACGATTCCGCAGCTGTGCTCACGTGTGTGTGAATGGGCAACTGTACGAGGTGACTCACAGCAGCCCTGCTTGTCTTGGGAAAGGGCTGGCAACGACCAAAAGGGCCACCGGCTGAGAACGACTTAGGTACACCAGGACAGCCTGGAACGCTAGGCAGCAGCAAAAGAGGGACACCAAGGACAATTTAATGTTAACCGGAAAAAGCAAGGGGCAGAGGAATGGAAAGGGCAGAGGCTCATTGAGATGCCCTGTGGGGTCCCTTCCCCTGCCTCTGACAGTAGAGCCTGTTCTCCCCCCACCACGGCCACCAGGACCTGCGGGACCTGGGATGGCCCTACTCGCCTAGATATTGCCATTTGTGTAGAAAGGATGGGAGGGGCTTTGCTTGCACAGGCCAAGAGTATCTCCAGAAGTGTTTACAAGAAGCTGATAATGCTGGTTGTCTGCAGGGAGAATGGATGCCTGCGGGGCAGGAGTAAGGGGGAGGCTTTTGCCTTGGGGATGGGGTTAGTCACGCTGGAGACTCTGGAAAACTGAGCGGTGGTCCCCAGAGTAAGAGGGATGGATGCTGGGCAAGGAAGACTGTGTTCACCGACTACCCTCTTACTCTTTCCCCCTGTCCCATGCCACGATCTTCTGGATAGCTCTTGTTCCCCCGATCACATGAGGCATCCACTTGTACTCTTCCTGACGTTTGCCTCGGCCTTTGCCTGCTCCCCCTGGAACGCCCTTCCCTTTCCCTGCCCAGCGAACTCCTATTCACCCGTTAATACCCTGCTTGAGTATCACCTCCTCCTTGAAGTTTTCTTTCCTTTTTTTTTAAACTATTTATTTATTTATTTTAATTTTATTTTTTATAAACATATAATATATTTTTATCCGCAGGGGTACAGGTCTGTGAATAGCCAGGTTTACACACTTCACAGCACTCACCATAGCACATACCCTCCCCAATGTCCATAACCCCACCCCCCTTTTCCTAACCCCCCTCCCCTCAGCAACCCTCAGTTTGTTTTGTGAGATTAAGAGTCACTTATGGTTTGTCTCCCTCCCAATCCCATCTTGTTTCATTTACTCTTCTCCTACCCCCTTAACACCCCATGTTGCATCTCCATTTCCTGATATCAGGGAGATCATATGATAGTTGTCTTTCTCCAATTGACTTATTTCGCTAAGCATGATACCCTCTAGTTCCATCCACGTTGTCGCAAATGGCAAGATTTCATTTCTTTTGATGGCTGCATAGTATTCCATTGTGTATATATACCACATCTTCTTTATCCTTTCGTCTGTTGATGGACATCTAGGTTCTTTCCATAGTTTGGCTATTGTAGACATTGATGCTATAAACATTCGGGTGCACGTGCCCCTTCGGATCACTACGTTTGTATCTTTAGGGTAAATACCCAGTAGTGCAATTGCTGGGTCATAGGGTAGTTCTACTTTCAACATTTTGAGGAACCTCCATGCTGTTTTCCAGAGTGGTTGCACCAGCTTGCATTCCCACCAACAGTGTAGGAGGGTTCCCCTTTCTCCGCATCCTTGCCAGCATCTGTCATTTGCTGACTTGTTAATTTTAGCCATTCTGACTGGTGTGAGGTGATATCTCATTGTGGTTTTGATTTGTATTTCCCTCATGCCGAGTGATATGGAGCACTTTTTCATGTGTCTGTTGGCCATCTGGATGTCTTCTTTGCAGAAATGCCTGTTCATGTCTTCTGCCCATTTCTTGATTGTATTATTTGTTCTTTGGGTGTTGAGTTTGCTAAGTTCTTTATAGATTTTGGACACTAGCCCTTTATCTGATATGTCGTTTGCAAATATCTTCTCCCATTCTGTCAGTTGTCTTTTGGTTTTGTTAACTGTTTCCTTTGCTGTGCAAAAGCTTTTGATCTTGATAAAATCCCAATAGTTCATTTTTGCCCTTGCTTCCCTTGCCTTTGGCGATGTTCCTAGGAAGATGTTGCTGCGGCTGAGGTCAAAGAGGTTGCTGCCTGTGTTCTCCTCAAGGATTTTGATGGATTCCTTTCTCATATTGAGGTCCTTCATCCATTTTGAGTCTATTTTCGTGTGTGGTGTAAGGAAATGATCCAATTTCATTTTTCTGCATGTGGCTGTCCAATTTTCCCAACACCATTTATTGAAGAGGCTGTCTTTTTTCCATTGAACATTCTTTCCTGCTTTGTTGAAGACTAGTTGACCATAGAGTTGAGGGCCTCAGACTTATCCACAGAGACCCGGCAGGCCAGAAGGTCCTAGTTCCTTGAAGTTTTCTTAACACTCCCATCTGCTTCCTCACTTCTAGCAAAACAAACCCTTCTCTTTTCTGATCTTTCTAGTTCTTCTTTCAATCCACAGTCACTAACTGAGCCTCATCCAGGCTGGATGGAGTGGATAGATGGAGTGGAATCAGAGCCAGCCTCTACCCTGGAGGACCTCCTTTATGGCACAGAATGTGCTGTTTTAGGATTGGTTATTTGTTTCATTTGGGGTTATCTGTTCCCTGCAAGCCAGGGACCAGTCTTGGCCATCTGTGTCTTCCCTGGTCCAGCACAGCCATAGACAAGAAGTAGAATCAAATACGAGTTTTCAAAATGAATGGTGACAGGGTGTCTTGAGGAGGTGGGAAGTGTTGAAGACTGCCCCTGCTGACTCTGTGTTCCCCAGGCCAAAGGACAGCCATGGGCTTGGATGCTCACAGAGACGTCTGGGGGAAATGCCTGGGCTGGTCCCTCCTAGGACAGAGCTGTCACCACTCTGGAAACCCCCATGGCTCTGGGCCTGGAGCCAAAATCCAGACCCAGAGGAAAGTCCTCCCCACAAGGCCCTGATACCCAGCTCCCCAGGAGGAGTTCAAGACAGAGGCAGAAGCAGGGGGCAGCTCCAAAGGGACTCCCATCTCGAGTCTCAGGCTCTGGCTGAACAGATTTCTCTAAAGGAGGGTGAAGAGCGAGGAGGGCAGGGCCGGAGCTGGCAGGAGCCCAGGGGAGGAAGGAAACAAGAAACAATCAAGGAAAAATCCAACCCAGGCCTGGGGTTGGCTGAGGCCATGCGGCCCTGCAGGCTGAGCTCGGGCTGGGGTGGAGGAGGCTTCCAGGGGCGGACGGAGCTTCTGCCCAGCTCCCTGCTGCTCCACGGCCCTGGAAGGGTGCTGATGCCCCTTCCAGATACTTTGTCTCTTTTCACTGGCCCTCTAGATTGCCCCCAAGATTATTCCCTTGTGACTCTCTGCTCTCAGCCCCCCCCCCCCCCCCACTCCTGGTCCCCATCCTCCCGCCTGCCTCCCAGGGTCCTAGCTTCCCAGGTAGGTGGGGCTGTGGTGAGCTGGCTCCAGCCTGGGGGGTCCTTCCCTGCCAGCCCCCCCATCCTCCCCACTTAACCTTGAAGAAGGGGCTTCCGATTCTGTCCACAGGGGTTGGGGCTGCTGACGTAGATGATTTCCAGGAAGAAGGGGCTGGGAGGGGAAGGATGGGCTGAGTCAGTCACTGTGTGGTGATTACAGGGCCCTATGGGGGAGGGGGGAGCAGGCATGGGGTGGGAGAAACTAGCAGGATCCATCTCAGGGCCAGAGAGAGCTCCCAGTGGAGGAAAAGGAAGTTCAATAGCCCATTCCAGGCATTTCTCCATCAGTAGCTTTCCTCGTGCCTGACCCTACCCAAACATCCTTCAGGTCCTGCCCCCTCAGCCCCCAGGGCACCCAGGAGCCCTTCCAGGGAGAACAGTCCAGGCCTTGGCTGAGGTATTAGACCCTGGACACGGGGTGCAGGCAGGGCAGGGGGGCAGGACACTTGACCTGAATGTCTGTTGAGTCAGAAAAGCAGGACACCCTGGCGCTATCCCCTGGCCCAGGATCCCAGCCTCCCCGCCCACACTCAGGCCCTTACACACAGCCTGAGAAGTTGCGTAAAAAAGCGCCAATTTTAGCAAAAGAAGTCCTGGTTCGTAAGCTGGGCTTCCAGAGCAGCCCGTGCGTGTGTGCAAAGATCCTGCCCATTCAGCAAAAGCTCGAGGAGAGGAGCTGTCAGCGGGCACCTCAGGGGATTCCTTTGGCCCCAGCGGAGTGACCCAACCTCATCTGTGCGGAGAGGATGGAGTGCTCTCCCGAGTGCTTGCAAAGCCCCGAACCCCCCACCAGGCCGCAATCATGCCTCCGGTGTAGGCTTTGTGCAGGCGGCTGCCCTGAGCTGATGACTGATGATGGGTACACTGAGCCACATGGGGAGCTACCACTGAACTGGAAGCTTGTCACATCCAGGGGACTTAAGACAGTCCCCAGACCACAGATGGTGGTTCCAATGCTCTGGGCCCCGGTTAGGAGTCCTGGCCTGACAGGCAGGCTGCAGAGAAGGCTCATCAGTCGCTAAGTGGGGGGGATCAGGGGCTAGGGCCTGGCTGATGTGGCCAAATGCGCTGCTCTCTACCCATCCCCTAATGGTCCCCAACAGCCTCCCCACCCCCAAACCTCTCCAAAGAGCTCTGGAACTGGTTCCCAGGGTCATGTGTCTTCTGATGAGTGTCTTTGCCTGTCTGAACTTCCATCCCTGAAACTTTCTATTTTGTCACCAGCTCTGAATGGCGCTCTCGACCCTTCCCAACCTCCTTCCCCCAAAGAAGGACTCTCAGCAGATGGGCAGAGGGTAGGGGGCTGTGCCTCAGCCACATTCCTGTAGGCTCAGGAGGTCTCATCAGTGGAGTCATTCTAGGTCAGGGGGCAAGGCCAGCTTGCTGTCCCCCAAAGCAACTGTTCTAATGTTTGTATAAAAGCGACCGTTATGGGGCCTGTGTTCCCATCCAGAAAGCACAGACAAGTTTCTTATCTTGTTGGGGACTCATGTAACTCTCCTTTTACAGGCAAAGAGGCTCAGAAAGGGACCGTCCTTTGCCTATGGCCACAGAGCAAGTGGGCAGCAGAGTCAGCACGCCACCCGGATCCACGGCTCAGAGACAGTGCTAAAGTCTTGACACAGAGCTGCTGTCCCCTCCCAGGGCTGTGCTGTGGGAGGGAGGGCAGGGCAGAAGGGACAGTGGCTGGATGACAAGCCTGAGGC
Organism: Lontra canadensis; assembly: GCF_010015895.1. Classification (NCBI taxonomy): domain Eukaryota; kingdom Metazoa; phylum Chordata; class Mammalia; order Carnivora; family Mustelidae; genus Lontra; species Lontra canadensis. The sequence continues at coordinate 5,029,717 of NW_022631060.1, forward strand.
AAGAAGAAGCCCCAAAGACCGCAGGTCTGGCACTTGGAGGCTGAGCAGGTCACCATCAGGTCCCTGAGCTTCAGTTTTCCGTCTTTCCTGGGGCCCCGAATTCCCAGCGACAAGAACAGCAGCTGGTCCCTGTTAGATGCTCAACTCTCTGTTGAATCACTGGAGGAAGGGCAGGTTCCTTCCGCCTATGTCCACAGCCCTGAGCAGGGCCTGCCCTTCAATAAATGTTTCTAGTACGAATGAATGAATGAATGAATGAATGAATGAATGAATGAATGAAACGAAGTTAGAATGAGTCTACGAATGGGTTCCACCCCCGCCCCGGAAGCCACCTAGACTGAGGGCAAACGGGCGTGCCCAGGCCACTCTGCCCACACAACCTCAGTGCTCTCTTTTCTAAGGGGCGGTAAACTTAAAGCTCTCCCAAGTTTGTTAATATTTTAACTCGGCTGCCTCCAAGGTCTCAGTCATTCCCTTAGTGGCCACCAAATACACTTGATGGGCGGCTCCCCAGACCCAGCCCTCCACGGAGCAACGGGTCCAAGGACGCTCGGTGAATTCTGAAGAACTATAATTCGGTCTTCCAGCGGCCGCCCCCTCTGCCCTTCGAACACCGAGACCTCTGGTTCCGACAGGCGCAGCCGAAGTCCGCAGAGTCCAGCCGGGGCACCCGACACCGCCCGGCCCTCAGCCACCCGAGCCTGCCCTGGACCCCGCGCCCGCGCCACTGAAGGGGGAGCACAGGCGAGGCCCCTAGTGGGGCGGGGATGTGGGCGGGGCCTGGCTGGGGGCGGCCCGGGCATTGGCTCCGCGGGCCGGGGCGGGGCTTCAGGGGCCACGGACCTTGCTGTGAGTTCACAGCCGGGATCGCCTCCCAGAGCCGCGCCGTCCAGCTCCCGAGCTTTCGCAGCCCGCGGGTCCGCCGCCTACGCGCGTCAAGGTGAGTTCGGGCCGGGACTCTGCAGCCCGTCCCTGACTCCCAGGGGCCCCCCTGAGAGGCCCATCCTCGTGGCTCCCAGTCCCGGCTCGCGCCCCGGCCCCTGTGTCACCCCCGCGCATGCCCTTTCCCGGGAGCCTCGGGCTCCACGGCGTTTCCCGCCCGCGTGTCCGTCCCAGCGGCCACGCCCGCGCCCCCTCCGCCTGCAAGGGGCAGCGCATCCCGAACCCTAACTCGTGGTCCCGCCCTTCACCCTGAGCCCTGGCCTCCGCCCCACACCCGGGACGTGGGAGCGCCCTACCGCCGCCCAGCGTCCCCGCCCCGGCTGGGGGTCGTATTTTTAGTCGATGGTGATGTGTCCTCCTATCTTTAGCCGCGGCCGCGAGTGTCCTGAAACGGATCCGGGCTGGGTGCTCGGGCAGAGGGCGGGGAGGGGTCGGCGCCGGAACCCGAGCTGGGGCTGAGGAACCCGACTCGCGGGAGCCGGGGGTGGGGGCCTGCTCGCCCGAGCTCTGGCCCTGCGCCGAGCGGACACTCGGACATCGCCCAGGCCGGAAAGCACGCGGGAGGCTCCTCCCAGAGCTTGGAGACCCTGGCAAGATCCCCGATCGTCCCTTTCCCCACCTACTGTCTGGTCGTGAGACCAGAACACCCCAAGAAAAGAAGATCCCTCAGACGATCCGCATCTGATAAGCGAACATGCCACTCCTTGGGGTGTCCCTGACTCTTCTGAGATGCGGGGCGACAGAGCGAGCGCGCGCGCGCCACCTAGCGGCCGTGGAGCCGAGCGCCGCCCCGCACAGGGACCCCGAGGACCCGGGGAGACTCCCGCCCGCGAGCGGGACTCGCAGGCTGCCTCCAGGGCAGGAGGGAGAAGGCGGTCGCTTGGAGGGTGGAAGTATTCGGTTTTTCGGAGCACTGTCCCCGGATAACCAAATTGCTTGAGGAAGGCCCTACAGCTATTTGTCGAATGAATGACAGGGTTGACAGGGATCCCCAGCCCTATCTGTCCTACATCTCTCATTTGCAACTGTGGCAGTATGGTCTTCCAGTAGCCCTCTGGTGATGGCTTTGTCAGCCCATTTTATTGATGGGGAAGGTGAGGGCCAGAAAGGAGACGTGATTGCCCAAGGTCACAGAGAGTCCCAGATGGAGATGGATTCAATTTCTGGCTCCTGATTTCGAGGTCAGGGGGTGGCTCTTTGAACACCCGTTGATGGGGAGTGGACCAGTATTCCTAGCCAAGGTAAGGGGCTGTGCGTCCTGCAAGTCATTCTTTCTGAAGGAGGCCCAGGGCTCCTGTCCAGGGCAAGCTCCCATCTGCTCCTCCCACTTCTGGGGAAAGCCACCCCTTCCCAGCCCCCCATAGCCTTGTCCTGATGGAGAGCTCATTCTCATATCTCTGGATCCTTGCGAATTAGGGGAGAGGGGCAGCCAAATGGACTTAAATGGAGGCGGTCTGGGGACGGAGTGGCCCCAGCCTACCTGGGAGCCTGTTTTTTTTCCTGCTCCCCGGCTTTCAGAGGTTAGGTGGCCCACTGCATCAGAGCTACAGGATCCTGGCTGGGTACTGGGGCCCACTTTTCCTCTTCCCAGCTGGGCGACCTCAGCAACATTAAGGTCTCTGAAGTTCAGCTTCTGCCTCTGTAGAAGGCGGTGGTGACACCCACCGTGCTGTGCCTGGGAACTTTCAAATGGGAACCGTGTGAGGGCAGCTGGAGACTGGGGTCTCACGCTTGCCAAATCCGAATCCTTAGGGCTTGATGATTGCAATTCCCAGCTCTCCCCTGGGTGGCTGACGCTGGCCCAACCCTTCCCCCCAGCCCCAGTTCTCCCCACATCTGGAACTGGGCGGGTACATCTGGCTCAGAGCAAGACAGCTGTCAGGGACGCCCAATTTGTTGTGGAAACACTCAGGCTCTCTTGGCGCACTCTGTGATGGGGTGGGGGGAGATGACAAATCCCACCAGTCTGCCCCACTCTTCATGAGTGCAAAGGAGGGAAAACTGCCCCAGGACTGCTTGCCTGCCAAGGACACAGGTCGGGTGGGTGTTGGCATGCCCCCAGGTCTGGCACGGTGATCACAGGTAAATGTCCGCTCCATGAGTGAGGGGTGGGATCCCAGGACCTCGAGGCACCCACCGCCTCCCCCGCCCTCCACCCTCCGCCAGCTCCTTCCAAGCTTAGCTGGAATTCTGCCACTGGAGAGTCATTCCTTTGTTTCCTGTTAAACTGCAGGTGCTCAGGGAGGGGCAAGATGTCCGGTCCCTGTGGCTCAGTGTGACCGACCTGGAGTGTCCGGTCCTGGGGTGGGGTTTCCTGAGTGAGGGCCTGGGCTGGGAGTTGGGACTCTGCCTCTCCTGCATCCTCCTTCCTCCTTCCTGCTCCCTCCTGCCAGCCCCTCATTCTTTCTTCACCCTGCCCAGGACGGAGAATGGGGCCTAGGACCAGGCCAGGCCTCCGAGCTGCTGCTCCTCCCCTCCCTGGCCCATTTCCTACCTTCTCAGCCCCTTGGCAGCCTTCGGAGGGGGCAGTGGAGGAGGGGGGCTCATCTGGTTTCCCTCTGGACGACCTTGGACACATTTCTTTGCCTTTTGTGTTCCAATTCCACATCTGGGCTCTCATATCCACGTTCAAGGCCAATCCCCAACCGTGGGAACACCAAGGAGGGCCTGCCATGCTTCCTTCTTCTGTTAAGCCAGCATGACACCCCACCACAGTGCACTTATTTTTTCCACATTAAAAATAGCTTTATTTTTTTCTGACTACACAAATTATATGTGCACCTAAGTAACACATGCTTATTATTCAGATTTGGAGCTTATAAAAGTATGAAGAAGAAAGGCAAAATCATCTGAAATCTGCCACCTGGAGAGAACCGTCATCAGCATTTTGCCAACCACCCTTTTTTAAGTTACATATATCACTTTCTAGTAACAATACCAACTATTACAGGTAATTTTTATCTAGGACACTCCTCTCCTCCCATATCACTGACTCCAAGCCTCTTCTCTGCCTTCCCCCTCCCGCGGTCCACACAGCCCATATAACAACCCACTGCTGGCCTTCCAGGTTCTCTCTCTCTCTCTTTTTTTTTTAAAGATTTTATTTATTTATTTGACAGACAGAGATCACACGTAGGCAGACAGGCAGGCAGAGAGAGAGGGGGAAGCAGCCATCCTGCAGAGCAGAGAGCCCGATGAGGGACTCAATCCCAGGACCCTGAGATCATGACCTGAGCTGAAGGCAGAGGATTAACCCACTGAACCACCCAGGCACCCAGGTTCTCTCTTTTTATGTAGGGTATAATCCTACTCGGATCGTATCTGTAGGTACACATACCTGCGTGCATACATGGGGAAGGGGCAGAGCAGAGGAGAGTTGGTCACTGCTGTCAGAAATAGAATCTTTTTTTTTTTAAAGATTTTATTTATTTGAGTGAGGCAGAGGGAGAGAGAGAGAGTCTCAGGCAGAGTCACTGCTGAGGGTGGAGCTCGACACAGGGCTCGATCTCATGACCCTGAGATCGTGACCTGAGCCAAACCAAGAGTCGGGCGCTTAACCGACTAAGCCCCCCAGGTGCCCCAGAAATGGAATCTTCTATACTACCCTTTTGCATTCTGCTTCTCTCCCTCGTCAATGCCTTGTGCAAATCCCTGCAACATGTGTTCTGGGTCGGGTGTTTAAACGGGGATGAGAGGAGGGTGATGGCAACGATTAAATGAGATGCGTTTGCAAGGAACTCGGCAAAATGCCAGGCACAGCTCAGAGCCCCGCAAAATATTTGTACCCTCCACTGCATCTTCCCCTCAGGCGCTGGGCAGGGTGGAGGGACAGTAACTATGAAAGACTCCGTCCCGGAGCTGGGAACTGCCAACCTGGAGGAAAGAAGGGGCACTCCGGCATGGCCTCACTTCTGGGTGGGATGAGATTGGGCCCAACGAAGGTGTCTGTCATTTGGCCCTGTTGGCCAAACACCTGCCACGTGTCCAGGCCTGGCACGGGCAGGTGGCCGAGACAGGGCTCACAAAATCTCTCTCGTTGGTCCAGTAGGGGACCAAGACAGGTCTGAGAGACCTCCCTGCATGAACTTGACAGTTGCTATGTCTTGGGGCACAGCTGATGCAGAACCCAGGCAAAAGCGATGAGCAGAGCCCGAGACCCAGGGCGAGAGACCAAAGCCAGGACTTTGGATATGACTCTGGGCCTGTCACCCGGGTTCCCAGTCCTCAACTTCCCTCTTGGGTCAGGAGAGGGGCTCAGTGCTGGTGATCCAGGCTCCCAGGGGCAGTGAGTCTGCAAAGCGAACGTGCTTCCTCCAACATGGCTTCCCACAGAGGAGTGGCCCCACCTGGGCTCCTGGGGCCGACACAGGGGCCTCAGAAATGACACCAACGCCTCTGCCTTGTGTCCTTCTGTCCCTGACTTGCACCTTTGGTGTTTCAGCTCTTCAGCCCCCCCGGGAGACCCTCGTGAGAACAAGACGGGAGAGCGCGGCTGTCTCCAAGAGTTCCACTTCGCTGCTGCTAGTTTTCCAGAGCATTTTCAACTCTTTTGGGGAGAAACTGATTTTTGTCGTCTCAGCCTTCTGACTTCTTTCTTTTTCTCATCCCTTGGGACATCTTCGGTCACATCCCACACATCAGTCTTCGCCCTTCACCAAGGTTTTGGTGTCTGTGGCCGAGGCCGTGAGAGGAGGCCGCGGTCCCCACTGTCCCCAGCGCCAGGAACCAAGCCTGGGCGCTGAGGTCACGATGTCCACCAAGGTGCCCATCTACCTGAAGCGTGGCAGCCGCAAAGGCAAGAAGGAGAAGCTGAGGGACCTGCTGTCGTCGGACATGATCAGCCCGCCGCTGGGGGACTTCCGCCACACCATCCATATTGGCAGCGGCGGGGGCAGCGACATGTTCGGCGACATCTCCTTCCTGCAGGGCAAGTTCCACCTCCTGCCAGGGACCGCAGTCGAGGGACCTGAGGAGGATGGCGCCTTCGACCTCCCCTTCCAGTTCACCCGCACCGCCACGCTGTGCGGGCGGGAGCTCCCCGAAGGGCCATCCCCTCTGCTCAAGAATGCCATCTCCCTCCCTGTCATCGGTGGGCCCCAGGCCCTCACCTTGCCCACAAGCCAGGCCCCACCCAAACCCCCTCGCCTGCACCTGGAGACCCCGCAGCCTTCCCCACAGCCTTCCCCGCAGGAGGCAGGCAATGTGGACATCTGGAGAATTCCAGAGGCTGACTCTGCCCACAATGGGCTGACCCCTGAGTCAGGGGCCGAGGAGCCCTTCCTGTCCCATGCCAGCTCCCTGCTCTCCCTGCACGTGGACCTGGGGCCTTCCATCCTGGATGACGTCCTCCAGATCATGGACCAGGACCTGGGCCACATGCAGATCCCCACGTAGGACCAAGGCTGGCCAGGCCGGGTGCTCAGGATGGAGTGAATGCTGGGAGGCAGGGGGCAATGCAGCCCGGGCCTAGAAGTCAGGATTCCCAAGGTCCCACTGTGTGGTCGCTGGCCAGTGATTTCTTTCTCTGAGCCTTTGTTTCCCTCCCTCCCAGGCTTTTCCTAGGGGCAGAGTATGCCTCATTGCTTTCCCCTAAAAGACATTAAGGACACCTGCAGAAGTCAGCCCAAAGGGCCCTGAGCATCTTGGGCCAGCTGGACCCCCACCGCCAACTGCTCCTCCTTCCCTCACCTCCCTTGGATGAAGGCTCTGCCAAGACGGACTCCCCTTTCCACCTGCCTTCTGTCTCTGCCCCGGGGGATGCCGTGATTGGGGGTGGGGCGGGGTGGGGGGAGGCACAGCATAGCCAGCCAGACCTTCAGCTCCATGTCCTGGACTGGGAACATGGCATCGATGACCGAATGTCCCTCAGCCCCATCCCCCTCCCATGACCAGGAGATTTTGGTCGCAATAAAACTTGCTGCCGCTGGTAGCTGTGCTCTCTGCACCCTTGACCTAGCTTTCCTCCGGAAGGCGGACTGGTGTCTGTGACCTGGGCTGACCTGGGGAGGCAGGGGGAGGACCCCGCTCCCAGAAGGCTTGGTCCCCTTTGAAAGCTTCTGCCTGGGAGCGGGAACCAACCAAATGCCAACTGGGGATATTGCAATGTTGATTCTGGTGTTTACAAGAGGCGGCTGAGCACTGGGGTAAGCCAGGGGCCGTGCCCAGGCTGCTGGGGTCCATGGGGGAGACCCAAGAATGAAAAAATAAGCCCTGGTGCAAGGGACCCGCAGGTGCACCAGCATCAGAGGACTGAGGGCGCCTGCGGGAGGGAGGGCCAGGCCTGGGGCCAAGGGATCAAACGGAGCTCATCAGCGCAATTGTGCAGCTAGGGGGCACTCAAGCACGTTCCCGGTGCCGGGGGTGTCAGATGGGTGGGATCCCTGCTCTCTGGTAGCTTACATTCTAGTGGAAAAAGAATATTGAATTTGTAAGCAGGTAAGAGGATTTCCCACCATGTTGAACAACCGTGAAGAAAACAAGATCGGGAATGCCTGGAGCAGAGGGCCCATTAGGATGGTCAGACATGATTCTGGCCCAAACCTGAAGGCTAAGATACACTCATGCACAAAGGCACTGAGGCACCAGAGTGAATGACAGAGGAGCCGCCAAGTGGTGAAAAGAGCGTGGATCTCTGGGTCTGACCTAGTCTGTGTGAGATTCAGTTTCTCCATCTCTAGAATGGGTCAATGGTCCTGACCTTGCAGGGTTGTGGGAAAAATTAGGGACAAGTTTTATGAACTGCCACATGGAAGGTACTCCAAAGTGGCCATGGACATAAAAGAACTTGGGGCTCGGGAAAGGCAGGACTGGGGAAATAGCTTGGAGTCCGCTGGGAACGGCTTTGCTTGCAATGGGGAGCTGCAGAAGGATTTTAAGCAGGAGAGACACGTGGTCAGATCCAGGTTTTAGCAGTTCACTGCCCGAGCCAATGGAAGATGGACCAAAGGTCAGAGAGGAAGAAGCCACTGCAGGGTGAGGAGCCCTGGACGGGGAAGGGACAGTGGGGACAGAGGAAGGGAGAGTGCTAAGGTGGGGCTTGTGTCTGATCGGTACAGGCCACACGATGTCTGGAGGCAAGTTCAAGCCTTGGCTGTCCCCTGCTTCCATTAACCACTGGTTCTCCATCCTTCTGACCCTGTGGATCCCAGATTCCAACCTTGCCCCCAGCCTTTCCTGCCTCCATTCCCTGTGTCAGATTTCATAGTGGGGCTGAATGGGACCCAGAGGCATTTTGCTTGGCCACAGGGCTGTGTGTGTGTGTGTGTTAAAATATACACAATATGAAACTGACCATTTTAACCACATTTAAGTGTACGATTTAGTGGCATTAATACATTCATGTTCTTCTGCAACAATCACCACAATCTATTCCAGAACTTTCTTCTTTTCCCAAAGTGAAACTCCATACCCACAAAACACGAACTCCCTGCTCTCCCTTCCCCCAGCCCCTGGCAACCACCATCTATTTCCTGTCTCTCTGAACGTGACTGCTCTGGGGACCGGATGTAAGTGGAGTCACAGGGTATTTGTCCTTTGGCTTATTTCATTTAGCCTGACATCTTCGAGGTTCATCCATGCTGCCATGTGTGTTGAAATGTCCTTCTTTAAAGGGTGAACAATATTCCATTGTCTGTCTATCCCACATGTCGTGTATCCTTTCACCCATCAGTGGACGCCTGGTTGCTTCTACCTCTGGGCCATCGAGAACAAGGCTCCTATGAACATTGGGGCACAAACATCAGTCTGAGTCCTTGCTTTTCATTCTTCTGGGTATATACGTACAAGTGGAATCGCTGGGTCATACTATGTCATTCTATATTTAATTTCTTGAAGAATCACCCCCTCTATTTTCCATAGAACTTACATCATGTTTCATCCCCGCTACACTTTGTCTTTTTAATTTTTTTTAAGATTTTATTTATTTGACAGAGAGAGACACAGTGAGAGAGGGAACACAAGCATGGCGAGTGGCAGAGGGAGAAGCAGGCTTCCCGCCGCGCAGGAATTCTGATGTGAGGCCCTGGAATCCTGACCTGAGCTGAAGGCAGACACCTAAAGACTGAGCCATCCAGGCACCCCTTGTCTTCTTAATTTGAAAATTTTACCATCATTAGAGATTAGTGGTTTCTCGATTAGTAGTGGGATTTTAACCCAGGTCTGTGAGACCCTAAAGCCTGTACCCGACTGCAACCCACTCGCCCAACACGGGTGCCACCCCAGACCCTGGTAAAGTGCGAAGGCAAAAGGCCTTCGTAGGTAAGAGGTAAGCAGCTCCTTGCCTGCAGGCTCCCTCTCCTGGTGCTTGAAAGGCTTGTCCCTTCTGCCTTGGAAAGGGAAGACAAGAAAAAAAAGCAAACCTTCCTTAGAGCTTTGCCCAACTGGAAGGCCACACCTCGCCCTGGACCTGAGCCGAGGTCAGAGCGCCCATGCCTGTCTTGGGTGCCCTGGAGCTGCTCCCCAGCCACCCTGCGTCAGGCACCCCCACCCAAGGGCCCTGGGAGGGCACGTGGGGTTGCTGTGTCAGGCTGGAAAAGGGGAACTAGACAGGACACCTGAAACGTCAGATGAACTCCACTAGGAATCCTTGCTTGCGCCAAGGCAGCCATGGGAAGAGAAGGGTCTGTACTCGTCAGCTTGTATAATGCTGTTCCGGCACCCTGCCCTCCAGACACCACCCACAAAAACGAATTCCCCAAAACAGGAAGAGAAGTTGTTGGGCAGCCAAAGAAATGACCGATGTCCCACCATTTGCGATGCCCGGCAGCCACGTAATCACATACCTGTAATTGTAAAATAATATAAGCCTCCCAAGTACAAAGCATCTACTCCTCTATCGGCCGAAAATATATTCACTCTTCTTCCAAAGGGAGACGACTCAAAATCTGTCAATGGTCACACCCACTTGCAAGGCCAGGATTCTCGGATGTTTGTTCCTCCTGCAATTTTTTGTTTACTAGCCCGTCTCAATGTCTCGCAAACTATGAACTATGCTGTAAAGTTAATTACCACCAATATACCCTAGACACAAGAATGGAAAGAGGGAGAGAAGAATGGGAGGATGAAAATATGTAAAAATATACTTGCCACAGCAAGAAGAGAAATATATGTAGGAGCGACAGACTTTTTCTACAAAACCATAGCTGGTATGAATAACTTCCCCTCCTTTACTAACCAGTTCGTATTCCCTTTGCCTTCAAAGATTTCTTTTACTTTTTTTTTTCTTTTTTGAGGATTTTATCTTTTTTAATGCAACCTCTACCTCCAGCTTGGGGATTGAACCCACGACCGTCAAGAGTCAGACGTTCTACTAACTGGGCCAGCCAAGGACCCCTTCCCTTTGCCTTCAGCCTTCATCTTGGTGGTTCAGGGTTCTTTACCAGGTCATCCCAGACTTCCTTTTTTTTTTTTTTAAAGATTTTATTTATTTATTTAATTGTCAGAGAGAGAGAGAGATATCAAGAGCACAAGCAGCCAGAGTGGCAAGCATAGGCAGAAAGAAGCAGGCTCCCCTCTGAGCGAGGAGCCCAATGTGGGGCTCAATCCCAGGACCCCAGGATCATGACCTGAGCAGAAGGCAGAGGCTTAACCAACCAAGCCACCCAGGCATCCCCAGACTTCCATTTTTAAAGAATGGCAGATCTACCTGTATAGAATTGACTATTTCCCCCAAAGCTTTTATTTTCAAACATTTCAAACCTACAGAAATACTGAAAGATGAGTACAACTTGCATCCATGTACCTTCATCTAGATTTGCCCATTTTTACCATTTTGCTTCATTTGCTTTATCTCTTTGCCTATAAAAACTATCATCCTGACCTTTTGAAAATAAGATGTGGACATTATAACACTTCATCCTAAATACCCTAGCATTTATCTCCGTGACGTCTTTATTTAGCTCACTTCAGTCTTATTTGGCTTCTTTAATTTAAGGATTCACATCTTTCAGGGGCACCTGGCTGGCTCAGTTGGTTACCAGTCTGCCTTCAGCTCTAGCTTTGGTCCCTGGGACCTGGGACCAAGCCCTTCCTGTGCTCCCTGCTCATCAGGGAGTCTGCTCTGCCCTCTCTCTGCTCCTCGCCCCTGCTCATGCTCTCTCAATCTCTCTTGCTCATATAAATAAAACCTTTTTTTAAAAGATTTTATTTAGGGGCGCCTGGGTGGTTCAGTGGGTTAAAGCCTCTGCCTTCGGCTCAGGTCATGATCCCAGGGTGCTGGGATCGAGCCCCGCATCGGGCTCTCTGCTCAGCAGGGAACCTGCCTCCCCGCCCTCTCTGCCTGCCTCTCTGCCTACTTGTGATCTCTGTCTGTCAAATAAATAAATAAAATCTTTAATAAAAAATTAAAAAAATTTATTTATTTGACAGAGAAATAGATCACAAGTAGGCAGGGCAGCAGGCAGAGAGAGAGGGGGAAGCAGGTGCTCCCCCCACAGATGTTTTTATACTGGGTTTTTTACTCCTTTAAACACAATAAGCAGTGTTATTTTATGGTCAGTATCAGAAATTCCGGATGTTAAATCTTTGTGTGGGTCAATTTATGTTTTATAGTTTTTGTATAGGTTCTTGTACAAGGCTTCTTTTTTTTTAAAGATTTTATTTTGTTTATTTATTTGACAGACAGAGATCACAAGCAGGAAGAGAGGCAGGCAGAGAGACAGAGAGGAGGAAGTAGGCTCCCTGCCAAGCAGAGAGCCTGATGCGGGACTCGATCCCAGGACCCTGAGATCATGACCTGAGCTGAAGGCAGAGGCTTAATCCACTGAGCCACCCCGGCGTCCCACAGAGGTTTCTTTTTATTCTGTGTGCCTGATTGTTTTTGACGATGGGTTGGATGTCATATCTGAAAAACATGTTTGTAGAAATAATTTGGGGACTAGGATGACAGTACATTCGTTCATAAAACCTATTACTCAATACCAGATATGCTTGCTTCTGACAGGTGACCAGGGGCTGTAAAAAGATGGGTCTACTTTAATCCAAACTCAAGGCTTAAGCTTCCCTGAACCACCCAGATATGATTCTGGGCTACAAGTTCACACAAGTTAGGATCCCATCTTAAAGTGTGTATGTGCCCATGGTGGGGTATCTATTCTCCTACCTTGGGCTGGCTTTGGGTTTTGATTTTTAACCCTCCCCACCAAAACCACCAAACAACAGCTCAGTTTCACAGTTATATCTCCCAGATCAGTAAATGTCCCCAGGACAAAAATTGCTTCAAATTCTGGGCTTATATCTTTGGGTTTTAGCTTCCTAAATATCAGTCCAGTTATCCTCTCTCTCTCCCAAATAAATAAATTCAATCTTAAGAAAGAAAAAATAAAAAAGAATCAATCACACAAGCCAAAAGCATGCCCTCTTTTTCCTTTCTTGCCCAGTGGCAAGCAGAACAAAAAATAACCCATTGGCAGTCTGAGCTCCTAATTTAGGGAAATCATTATTGTGCCCCCTCGTGGAAGCATTCCTCCCTTAGGTCAGGCGGAACCCAGAGGCCCAGAAATAGGAAACACTTTGCAAAAGAGTCCTTCATTGAGATTGCAAAAGGCCGCACCCCACTTCCACTCCTTGGTTCCTTCCTGTAAGAGAAACACTGTATATACTGGTTACTGGGTCAGAGCATCTGTTGCTCAGTGATGTAGCATTTCTTTCTTTTTCTTTCTTTCTTTCTTTCTTTCTTTCTTTCTTTCTTTCTTTCTTTCTTTTACAGACAGAGATCGCAAGTAGGCAGAGAGGCAGGCAGAGCGAGAGGGAGAATCAGGCTCCCCGCTGAGCGGAAAGCCCGATGCGGGGCTCAATCCCAGGACCCTGGGATCATGACCTGAGCCAAAGGCAGAGGCTTAACCCACTGAGCCACCCAGGTGCCCCTGATGTAGCATTTCTTGAAAGAATCCTAAAATAAGTGAAAGGCATTGATTCTGAGCCCACAAACTACCTTTCCATCTACACAGAACTAGCCTGTATATTATTTCCTTTTTTTTTCTAATATTTTATTTATTTATTTGACAGACAGAGATCACAAGTAGTAGGCAGAGAGGCAGAAAGAGAGGAGGAAGCAGGCTTCCCGTGGAGCAGAGAGCCCGATGTAGGGCTCGATCCCAGGACCCTGGGATCATGACCTGAGCCGAAGGCAGAGGCTTTAACCCACTGAGCCACCCAGGCACCCCTCTATATTATTTCTAACATTTTTAAATTTTCTTATTGACATATACATGCAGCAAAGTGCCCCAGTTTTGGGTAGTTCAATAAATTTTTATAAAGTGAACCAACCTATGTACCCGCTACCCAGAAGAAGGAAAAAGAACATTCCTAGCACCTCAGTAGCCACCTTATGGCCCCTCTTGTCACTCTCCTCCGAAGAGAACTATCCTCCAGAGTTTTTAGCTCCAGATGGCGACCTTCTTGCTGTGACATCACAGGGCCTTTCCTCAGGGAAAGAGATAGCTGTCTTCTTCTTCTTACAAGGGCACTAATGCCATCATGAGGGCCCCACCCTCATGACCTCATCTGAACCTAATCACTTCCCAAAGACTTCACCTCCAAATGCCATCATATTGGGGGTTAATGCTTCAACAGAGGATGGGGGGAGTGGGGGATCACAAACATTCAGGCCACAACACACAATGTACTTTTGACTCCTGCTTTGGAGTCGCTTTTGATACTCTTTGTCCCCACAGTCGTTCGGTTCCTAGAGGTAAAAGACTGAACCAGTATTGTTTCTGAGTTTTTTCTTCCCAGTGGCCGCCACCTGCTATGCAAGTTGAGCGCAGGGTAGGCACTGTCCAATATCACACAACCCCCATCTACCAAAAGTGATTTTAAGGCACGGTGATGGTAAGATGTCACCCAATTCTGAAATATTAAAGTAGGGGAGGGGCACGGGGAATATGTGCATCTTAGAGTTGATGGTAGAAGGTATATGGCAAACACCAAAGGCCACACCCTGAGGACTGTGACATTTGAAAGTGGGACAAAGGACAGAATCAGCAAAAGAGGCTGAAGGAACTGCTGTCAATGTGTTCAGAGGCCAGCCAGGAGAATGTTCATCTCAGAGACCCTGAAAAGGGCTTGAAAAAGGAGGGAATGCGGGGCGCCTGGGTGGTTGGGTGGGTTGAACGGTGGATTCTTAATTTTGACTCACATCATGATCTCAAGGCGGTGGGGTGGACCCCCCCAGCCCCCCATCAGGCTCCACAGTCAGCTTATCCCTCTCCCTCTGCTTCTCCTCCCCACCCCTGCACGTGCTCCCTCTCTCTCAAATAAAAAAAATTAATTAAATCTTGAAAAAAGAGAAAGGAGGAACTGGTCAGAATGTCATGGTGTCTTTGTTAGGACCTGTTTCAATGAACCAGTGGGAACAAAATTGTCGTTAAACTGGGCGAAAGGGACTTGGAAATAAGTCAACAGAGATAGGGAGTATAAACAGAAACCTCGCTGTGAAAGGGTAGGAAGAAATGGGGTGATAAGCCAAGGCGACCACGGGCTGAAGGAAGGGCTCTGAATTTTTGAAAGAATATTAAGCCATGTTTGTATATGAATTTGCACGATTCAACAGTGAAGGAGTAATGAGTGGTACAAAAGATTCACGCATAGTTGCAGGAGGGAAATTCTTCAGAGCCTACGTGGAGGGACAGAAGTAGGAAGCAAGGGAGGAGGGTATCACTGACGTTGGTGGCTGGGTTTGGTGGCAGGAAGGGGAGGTAACTTTTGCCAAGACTCCAATGTTCAGGCCAAAGAACTGCCCAGTTCGGGCGTCAATTTTCCCCTCCTTGAATAGGCACACGATTGGGGACCCAAGTGTATTGTGCATTACTCTTGTTTTCTGCGACCCACCAACTCCCTCCCCGCGCCCATGAGTGAAGGCAAGGGGTTAACCACAAGGATAAATGTCGGTGAGGCAGCAGAACGCATAATGCTCCATCTAGCCCAGATCTGGGTCTCAAGTTTTCACCATCTTCTTGTCATCAACCCTCTCGTTTCTGCACCACGCCAGACCCTCCCTCTCCCGTCCCGCCCTCCACACGGAAGACCCGAGGCTCCCCCAAGAGCCTCGGGGCGCGCGCCCGTTTCCGTCGCGCCTGCGCATTGGGCTCCCTCGATTCTACTCCCCGACCCGGGTGGACTGTCACGAAGCCCGTTCTCCCGGCCTCGTTCTCGGGCGCGCGCCTTCGGGCGGCGCCTGCGCAGAGGAACGAGGAAACCGGTTCCCCGGTGCGGTCCCGGCGCCTGCGCGCTGAGGGCTCCGGGCCTCCCGGCCTGAGGGAGAGGAACAGGGAAGATGGCGGCTGTGGTAGAAAATGTAGTGAAGCTGTGAGTAGTCGTTTCTTTCTCTCCTAGGCCGGGAGATCTTGTAAGGGGCCTGGGAGTAGGCGGTGGTGCGGGAGGGGACGAGGCGGAGGGAAGGACGTGCCCGAGAAGGCCTGGTTGCGACTCCTAGTAGGGAGGGCAACAGGAGACTCCCAAGAAGACGTTGCGCTTCTTTGGAAACTTGTGGAGGCCCTGAGGGGGGCACACGGGAGCCCCTTACGGGCAGCCTCCCTGCGGCGCCGTGCGATCTGAGCGCTCCTTCGGGCTCACGGTGGCCCGAGTATGGCGCCGTCGTTGCGTAGGAGAGACACAGTCCGGGTGCGCTTCCGAGACCAGACGCCTCGGTCCGGAGGGGCCGGGCCGAGGGCGGGCCCGGGACCGACCCGTGTCCCCACGAAGCCGGGCGCCGACCCCTCCGGATCCGCTGCCCGCGGCCGGTCCTGGAGCAACAGGCTCAGCGGCCCTTGTGCGGTTAAGCACCGCGGGGCTGTTTTGTTTTAACAGCCCCTTGACGATCGGGGTGGGGGGTGGGGGTCTGAGTATCTTATTGCCAAGACCAGAAGCATCATCGGGAAGAATGTGTTGAGGAGCAAGGCGGTGCAGAAGGGAAGGCACTTCAGGGGAGAGGGCCTTTGCACCAGCCAGTCCAGCCACCAAAAAAACGGGAACTGGACGGAAGCGGTCCAGGACGCCTCTGCAGCCTGGAGGGGCATCTAGGTCGGCAGGCTGCGCGCTGTGCGGTCGCCTTGTGCTGGTCAGGTTTCGAGCAAAGTTAAAGTTAATGGTTGTTGGCGAAAATGGAGCGGGGTCTGTTGGCTGTGAGTTAAAGATTCTTTGGGACTTGATTGAACCTAGCCTCCTCCCTGAAGAGATGGGTTCGTGCCCGGTGGGCCAATAGAGCAAGCTCTTTTCAGTGGGTAAATTGGGCTTGATGCAGAGGTAGGAAAACCGAGAGGCGACTCATTATCCAGGCAGGGCTTTTGGATTTGGACTGGATGACAGGGTAAAGGTTTGAGAACTGTTCTGAGGGACTCACAGCTTCTCATCTGCCTTTGTGGTGGCTGAGCCCCCACTCTTCCCAAGAGCCTTTTTAAAGAGTACATTGCTTTGCCTACCTCCCCTCCTCCCGGCCTGGAGCCTTTTCTTTGAGAATGCCTTCCCACTTCCATTAAGCTAAGTGCCTTCTTCTCCTCCTGTGTGTGTGGTTTTTTTTTTTTTTTGTTTTTTTTTTAAACTTGCTTTCAGCTCCATCCTGCCTCCTCTTTCAGCTACCCCTCCTCCCAACACTATTATCTTTCTCTCTGATCTGCCCACTCCAGTTTCCCCCAGCTCTTTCTTCAGGCTGACATTTCCCTCAATTTAGAAATGTCGCTCTTGATCTACCATTTATATAGTTATTCTTCCTGACTCAGATGTTCTTTCTTTGTTTCCCTGCCTTTCTCTTTGTTGACTACCCCCCCCCCAACACACACCCCAAGCCCACTGTAAAGGGAGGTTTTACACAGGTTTCACGCTTCCTGGAAAGAAATCAGAGCTCCTGCCTTGGAAATCTTACTGTACCAGGGGAATGTTAGACTTCCCTAGATTTTAAGAGTTAATAGGTAACGAGATTTTATGTTGGAAGACTTTCTTCAGGGAAATAGAGTTGCCAACCCTTTCATGTAGTCCTAGAAGGGAGGAGTTGCCCATTTCAAGAGCACGACTCATTTCTCTTAAAGGTGCTACAGAGATTGTGAGGGTCACCAGCCCCTGGTTCCTGAGTGCTAGTAATGAGAAACCAACTTTCTCAGTTCTAGCTGCAGACGGCTGTTCACTGCAATTAATACATTTCCCTACAGACCTTGCCCTGAAAGAAGGGGCTTCCGTTCTTCCAGTACCGTCCTCACCCAGGAGATACTTTTCTGGAACTTCTCTTGATCGTGGTATGCCTGCTTTTTGAACGGCTGAGGTTATACATGGAGGTCAGGACTACTAGCTCATATTTTCTGACTTGCATCTGGTTCTGGGAGAAGAATTTTGCCATTTATAAATTCCCTCTCTTTCTTAGTCTCTCTTCATCAGAACCCCTCTCCCCCTGACTTAGGTGTTTCATTCCCAGTTCTCTCACAAGGCAGTTTGCACCATCTTCTGAAATCTCACTTAACTCCCAAGTGCTGTGACAGACCCTCTTATTATCCGCCCCCCCAAACCAGTTGTAGCTTCGGTGTTCTGACTCTGCAGCCTTCAGTGCATCTCACCCTTCCTTCCATTTGATTTCCAGCGTCAGTATCCATTGCCATCAGCAGAAACAAAGGAGCTGCTGCGCTCGGCCTTGTTTATCCAATTTTCCTCTGTGTGGTGAGGACATGGCTGCCTCCTAAAGGCCAGCTAATGTGAGCCTGTTCCCTTTTTCTTTCACTCCCCAACACAAGATTCGTGCTTACTACTTCAAATTACAGTTATTACCACTCATTGAATCAAGTCAGGCAATCTTGTGTTGCTGTCGCCTCGTGTGTGGTGTGTCTTCAGTTGCTTGGGAACATACTAAGCTGTGCCTGCGTGGTCTATTGTGACCGCTCTGTGAAAGCCCTCTCGGATTCCAGAGCCTGGTTTTTCAGTGGAGCTTGAGTTATGGACATAACAGAGACGCACTCTGTCCAGCTCCTCATGCGAGGGGTCTCCCTCGAGTAGAATGTGTTAGAGCTTATCGAGTCCGGCTTCCCCAGGCCAGCAGAGGAAGCTGAGCTCCACACGGGCTGACTGGATGTCCACATTCGTGTGGTGACTTGCAGCCAGGCAAGGTCTTTTTGCTCCCAGGTCAAGATGTCCCAGACACCTTCGTGGATACTAGGGATACTGTGGGAAAGAAACCACCTCTGCCCTCAGTTTATTTACAGTGGATCGAAAATGTAAAGACGGGTCACTGTCGTTCCAGTACTAACGCGTTTGTTACGCCCTGAGGATGAGAACAAGGTTGGTTCTGTATACATGCTTCTTAGAATCAGGTAACTCCTGGCACTGTGTAGTTGTCCAGCTTTTTAAAGCACTTAAAGTTTTACCCTTATTCAGATTTCAAACTGAGTCTTCTGAGTGAAAGAAGGTTCTTTCCTGTATAATTTGATGGTGTGAGAATGGAAAAGGGCCTCAGATGGGCCTGTGTGAGCAAACAGATTTTATATCACTCTAATGGCACTCGGGAAAAAAGTAGAATTCAAAGAAGTTCAGGTGTTGTTCACATGTTTTCCAGTGACTTTAAAATTAGCACATGCGGGGCGCCTGGGTGGCTCAGTGGGTTAAAGCCTCTGCCTTCGGCTCGGGTCATGATCCCAGGGTCCTGGGATCGAGCCCCGCATCAGGCTCTCTGCTTGGCAGGAAGCCTGCTTCCTCCTCTCTCTCTCTCTCTGCCTCTCTGCCTACTTGTGATCTCTCTCTCTGTCAAATAAATAAATAAAATCTTTAAATAAAATAAAATTAGCACATGGAATTAATTAGTTCACTCAGTACAGGTTCCCCCCACCCCCACTATTCAAAGTAGAGTGTTCTTAAGAAACTGTACATAAGCCGACATGGCATAAAGCAAAAAAGCAATTGCCACTTCTTAAAAATGAAAATCCTCTCTAGATCTCTTCCGGTTAGTGAAAACAGGTACTGTTGTAGGTCTTTTATAAAAGTGAAGTGGCAGAAAGTACACCATCAGATAGTGGGGGAAACCTGCACCTAGTACAAATTCAAAAGATCTAAAATGGCATATAGGAGAACCCCAGCAAGTCACCCAGTTTTTCTCTCTGGAGGCCTCCAGTTTCTTGTCTACTTCTTGTTACATAAATGGTAGCATCCTGGAACACTTCTCAGCACTGTACCTCGCTTTTTTTCTAGTCATCTTGGAAATGGTTTGATATCAGCATATGAAGAGTTTCCTTCTTTTTTACGGCTTAATAAAAATTCGTTGTGTAGACGTGCTGTAGTTTGTTAACTATATTTTAGTAAGGGCTCTAGACCTTGTTGAACTCTTCCTCGATTGTGAAAAGAAGCTAACCTGTGCTTCTCAGAGTCAGGAGGGTTAAGAGAAGCAGTGTCTGGACTAGCACAGGGCTAGAACATTGTATTAGAACATAGAGAGGCACAGAATGAACGTTAGTTTCTCCCCATCTTTGTGGGTGAGGCTTAGGCCTGAGTAGACACATAAGAGATCATGTGTTCCTGATGGTAATTTATGAAGTGCCTTTCCTCATAGTGGCTTAGTGAAGGGGTGTGGTGTCCCATGAGGCGGAAACGGAGGCAAATAGGACCAGAGCCGCAGTCTCCCGGTCCCTTGAGCCTTCTAAAGAAGCAGATGGCAGGGGAGTGGGGCCGCTCGGCTCCCTGTGCTCTGCCCTGCCCCAGCACATGCGCACCTGATCTGTGTGTCCGCTGCAGCCTTGGGGAGCAGTACTACAAAGACGCCATGGAGCAGTGCCACAACTACAATGCCCGCCTCTGCGCTGAGCGCAGCGTGCGCCTGCCTTTCTTGGACTCACAGACTGGAGTGGCCCAGAGCAACTGTTACATCTGGATGGAGAAACGACACCGGGGTCCAGGTGAGGTGAGGGTTCAGACTCGGGAGCACAGGGAAGGCAGAAGCTTCTTCATCTTACGTGATGAGCCAGCTGAGAGGGTTTTCCTCACTGCTTCCACGCGTGCGTGAATACGGTCTTGCCTGGGTTAGAGGCCCAGGGAAGATGAAGCAGGCGGGTTCGTACCAGCATCTTTGTTTTCTGCAGGGCTGCCCTACTGACGCTGGCATTGGGCTTCTGGGGAGCTCTGTGTTAGCCAAGGCCCCCGAGCTTCCATCTGTTTTTCTTTTCCATAAACTGTCACTTCTCCTGCCCCCAGGCCCTCACTGTCCATATTGCTCCCTCACTGTAGAACTTGGTGGGCAGGGGGTGCTACTCCTCTAGAAGGTGTTTGATGTTATTGCCCAGGACTGCGTTAGGCCTTGACTTTTCTCTCTTTCTTCTTTCCCACAGGATTGGCCTCTGGGCAGCTATACTCCTACCCTGCCCGGCGCTGGCGGAAAAAGCGGCGAGCCCACCCTCCTGAGGACCCAAGACTTTCTTTCCCATCTATTAAACCAGGTAAAGCACACCCCTTCTTGAGCTGGGGTGTGGCCTGCTGCTTGTAAGGCTGGTAATCAATCACCGGTTACGTACCAGGCCCAGTGCTAGATCCTGAAGATGCTAGAGTGAATGAGATGCCATTCCCTCCTTTACAGAGCTCAGTCTGATAGAGGAGACAAGTAAATGGATAAGTTACGGTGCCAAGTAAACTGGGGTGTCTTGGTTCCTGGGCAGCCAGAGACCAAAAGACAGTGACTGGTCCATCGCTGGCCTAGCACTGTGTAGACCCAGAGCGGTCTGCTTTCAGCCCTTCTGAGCCTCGCCTCATCCTGACCTTGCCTGCAGACACAGACCAGACCCTGAAGAAAGAGGGGCTGATCTCTCAAGACGGCAGTAGTTTGGAGGCTCTGTTGCGCACAGACCCCCTGGAGAAGCGAGGTGCCCCCGACCCCCGAGTGGATGATGACAGCCTGGGCGAGTTTCCTGTGACCAACAGTCGAGCACGGAAGGTATAAGATGAACCCCATGGCTAAGGGAGCTCTGATGGAAATCAGCCTCCTCTTTATCGGAGGCCACCCCGTATTCAGAATGGAAGCAGAAGCTTTGGGCCAGGAGGCAGGCCCCTGGGGTTCTAGTCCTGCTTATTCCCTAATTAGCACTGGGTACTGACTGGCTTTGCTATTAGTATCCAGTTTCTCCTGTTCCTTTTCTTCTAAGTATAGACTCTCCCTCAATTCATCATCTTTTGTCACAGATGTTTTCTGGTGCCTGAGGTTACATGGGTGAAGCAGGCCTGGTCCATACCAGCGAAGAAGATAAAACTATGCCCATAAATAAAAAGAGTTAAAACTATGGCAGGCACTGTGCTAAGTGCTTGTCCATCATTTTCTCTAGTCTCTACAGCAGTAGGAAGTAGGTACCATGGCCCCCGTTTCACATACAGGGAAGCTGAAGCAGAGCGGTTAGGGGAAAAAACTTCCTATAAGTCCACACAAGTAAGCAGCAAAGGTCTTTTTTTTTTTTTTTTTTTAAGATTTTATTTATTTATTTGACAGAGCGCCCACAACTAGGGGGAGCAGAAGATGGAGAAGCAGACTCCCTGCTGAGCAGGGAGCCCAACTCAGGACTCGATCCCGGCACTCTGGGATCATGACCTGAGCGGAAGGCAGACACTTAACCAACTGAGCCTCCCTGGCACCCCCGGAGCTCTTGATTGAAATCTAAGAAGTGGCTCAGTCTGTAGAGCATGCTATTCTTGACCTCGAGGTCATGAGTTCAAGTCCCAGCCTGGGTGTGGAGATTACTAAAAAAATAAAATAGACTTAAAAAAATTAATCTAAGAAGTGAGCTGTCAGAAGGGACCCACTGATAGTATGTTCCTAGGGCAGCAGATCAGAGGCAGGAGAGAGCATGGCTACTTGGGGTAGCAGGGAAGACTTCATGAAAACATGGCATTTGAGTCGGCCCCTTGGAGAGGGTGGGGAAGGCACTCTAGGGGAGCAACAGGAAAAGAGTCGAAAAGGAAGGAAAGACCAAAGCATGGAAAGGAAAAGGAATGGGATTCTAGGGTGTTACAGGGCAGCCGTGAGGAATGAGGCCAGACTTGGAGGGGCCAGCAGAGGGCCTCCGCCCATGGAAGAGGTTCTGGGTGGCCTGGCCAGGCCCATTGTGGGGGACCTTCTGGAGGTACATTGTATCTGCCCATCGTAATCCTTCTGTCCACTCAGCGGATCCTAGAACCAGAGGACTTCCTAGATGACCTGGATGACGAGGACTATGAAGAAGACACTCCCAAGCGTCGGGGCAAGGGGAAGTCCAAGGTGAGGAGGCAGAGCCCTGCCTGTGGGGGTGCCTCCAGCGCCCCCTGTACTGTTGCTTGTGCCATGTTTTCTCTTGAGTGAAATGAGCAGGGGAGTGAAAACCCCGGGGAGTTTACTCCTCAGGCCTAGACATCTTTGTTTCATTTTGTTTTGTTTTTTTAAAGATTTTATTAATTTATTTGACATGGAGAGGGAACACAAGCAGGGGGAGTGAGAGAGGGAGAAACTGGCTTCACACAGAGCAGGGGGCCCCGTGCGGGGCTCCGTCCCAGGACCCGGATCGCGACCTGAGCCGAAGGCAGACCACCCAGGCACCCTAGGCCTAGGCATCTTACTAAGGGGATCTTTCTGTTGGTTTTGTTTCGTTTCGGGCAGGGGAAAGGTGTGGGCAGTGCCCGTAAGAAGCTGGACGCTTCCATCTTGGAGGATCGGGACAAGCCCTATGCCTGTGACAGTGAGTGCCTCACGAGTGGGTGGGTGGTCCCTGCCTTGGACCCAGCCCCTGCTCAGGATCTGAGAGGAGGGAGGGTTGTGTTCTTGCTCCATGTGGTAACAAAAGGCCTGAATGCTTTCTCCTGCCTGCTGACTGGTTCCCTCTGAGACCCTTGGGAGGTCCCAGCCTCTGCTACCCAATGGGTGGGACCTGCATGCTCTGGGAGAGGTTTCTACTGTCCCCTGGGGTGGGGTGCTGGGGACAGGGGCGCACACAGCAGGCAGAATTGGCCCCTCTGTCGACCACATCCAGGTCTGCTGGCCCCAGTCAAGCCAGGGCCCCCCAGAGTCCAGCACCGAATTTTTCAGTGTCTGCTCTCCCCCTTTTCTCTGACTCGTCCCACTTCTGTCCCTCCGTCCTGGGAGCACCATCGCCGCTGGTTTCTCTCTCGTTTGCTCCGCTTTCCTGCTGCTGCCGCTCCTGTCTCAAGTGTATCAAGGCCTTCTTCTCATGACTTTTCTTTCTGTCTTTCAGATAGTTTCAAACAAAAGCATACCTCGAAAGCGCCCCAGAGAGGTAGCTCTCTCAACTTTTCAGACTTTTGGTTTTCCTATCCCTCTTCCCTCCTCCCTTGTTTCTCCCACCTTTCTCATCTCCTGCGATGCTAGTGTAAACGTCTCTGGAATGGCATGGGGATAGGAGCAGTGGGCTTTCGGTTGTACTCCACTCCTCACGGTCCTGGAAGCTGCCTTTACCACCGCTTGTCTCCCACAGACTTGCTCCTAGGGCTCCTCGGCCCTGCTGCATGGGGTGGCTTCAGAAGGGTTCTCAGGAACCCACTCCAGACAGATCCCTCTGCTTCCCCTTCCCCGGGACAGACACTTGGTGGTCAGCTAATGTTTCTCATCATCCTGCCGCCTCTCCTCCCATCCTTTCCCCGTTCCCTCCTGCCGGCGCCCTTGCTCTTTTTGGTATCACTGCTGAAGAGTACAAGATGCCTTGTGGGGACCTGCTTTCCTTGCTGATCGGTGGGGGGTGGGCAGGGCACTGACCTGGGAGCGTCTTCCAGCTGCCTTGGGGGCCAGATACCCCAACAGACTTATTGATAGGTGATTCCCCAAGGGATCCACTCCCTACTCCTATATCCTCATTGGGCAGGGGTGAGCTCTGTGGTATACGTGGAGAGCTTGAGCTTCCCATGGTTATTGAGAGGTAAAAAAGTCTGGAGTCTCTTCCTTACCTTTTTTCCTTCCTGCCAGATTACAAAATTTTAGAGATTCCCTTCCCTTCCTGACCTGGAGCTCCCTCCCCCAGACTAGTCCCAGGGCAAGTGGTAACGGGGCCAGGGTTCAACCTCCCAGACAGCCAGTGTGGAAGAGCAGAGGTGGCCGTGGGCTGGGGTGTAACAGAGGCCAGAGCCATGGAAACTAGAGAACCCCAGGGCCTGATGCTCCTCGCCGGAGGCAGGTGGCCGTCACTGAAGGCCTGTCGCAGACAGAGCCGAGGGGGGCAGGGGTGGTTGCCTCTGCCTCAGCTGGAGCCCCGCAGCTGGGGGGAGAGGGGGGTGAGGGGGCGGGGATGTGGCTCTCTTGGATCCCAACACCTTCCTCTGTTGTCTTGTCCCCACCCAGTTTGTGGAAAACGTTACAAGAACCGACCAGGCCTCAGTTACCACTACGCCCACTCCCACCTGGCGGAGGAGGAGGGCGAGGACAAGGAAGACTCGCAGCCCCCCACCCCGGTTTCCCAGAGGTCGGAGGAGCAGAAGTGTAAGCTGGCGCGCCGGAGGTGGGGCAGGGGGAGTCTGCCTGCCCCCGAAGGCCTCCCTGCAGGCCTGCTGGGTGCCTCAAGGCCCCCGGGAGCCCACTCGGAGCTCTTTCCCTCTCTGTAGCCAAGAAGGGTCCCGACGGCCTGGCCCTGCCCAACAACTACTGCGACTTCTGCCTCGGGGACTCCAAGATCAACAAGAAGACGGGGCAGCCTGAGGAGCTGGTGTCCTGCTCGGACTGCGGTCGCTCAGGTACCCCCCCGCCCGGGGCCAAGGGACCCCCCCCGACCCCCGCCCGCCGCCGCCGCCGCCCGGGTGACGCACCCCTCCTCCCCCCCGCAGGGCACCCGTCTTGCCTGCAGTTCACCCCCGTGATGATGGCGGCCGTGAAGACCTACCGCTGGCAGTGCATCGAGTGCAAGTGCTGCAACATCTGCGGCACCTCCGAGAATGACGTGCGTGGCCCCGCGGCCCCCCACCGCCCCAGCCCGCAGCTGCCTCCCGGGGAGCAGCAGACCTTCCCTGGGGCACTAGCCTGGTGTCAGACACCATTCCGGGCACTCGGCGCTAAACGAGACGGCAGGGTCCCCCCCAACCCCCCACCGTGGACTTGCCCTTCTTGTGGGGAACAGGCAGTGAGCGAGGAAGGGCGCCGCGGTTTCCCGGCGTGCCGGGAAGGGAGCGGCAGCTGTGGTGGTCCAGGCTGCTGGGTACCCGGCGTTGGTGGTCAGAGCTGCCTTCTCCCCGGAGGCAGTGCTGGGGTAGAGATTCCGTTAATTCAGAGGGGTCAGTCCGAGAAGGTTTGCGGGCACAGCGTGCCCAGGACAGGAGCAACGAGGCCGGCGGCCTTTGGGCCGACGGGCCTAGTGGACCGAGGCAGTTGGGCTGCTGGGGGCCTCCCTGCAGCAGGAGCGCAGTCGGAGAAGGGATCAGGGGGCAGGCGTCGCCGGGTCTGAGGGTTTAATTGGGAGTGATGTGCTCTGTCTTAACATTTTTAAAAGAGAAGTTTCCTCTGTGAAGACTAGCACGTGGGGGACAAGAGTGGAGGCCGTGGGCTGAGTTCGGAAGCTGGTAGGGTTCAGGCGGTATGACAGGGACTCACTCGGCCTGGGTGGAGAATTTCCTCTCCAGAAATTCGCGAGTCCGCTCTTCCCCGCCGGCTGCCCCGCCACCCTCGGAAGAAGCAGCAGTGTCTGCAGAAGCTCCCGTCCCTGTCCGCCCCCGCTGGCCACTCACCTGCCCCTTCCCCCTCCATCCTGCCTCCTCTAGGACCAGCTGCTCTTCTGCGACGACTGTGACCGCGGCTACCATATGTACTGTCTCACCCCGTCCATGTCTGAGCCTCCTGAAGGTAGGTTGTCCTGACCTCTCATGCAGAACAAGTATTTTATTAGTGACCCGGAAAATAATTGTACAATGAGTGAGTTCTCCTGTGTGTTCTTCCAGATAGGGAATAGACCCTTGGCCTTCACTTAGAATGCTTTCCTAGCATTTCCGCCTTGAGGGTTTAACGTTCGCACATTACCACCAGGTACATTTAGAAATGCAGAAAATCAGCAACCAAAGAGAGACGTGGGGCTGAGCGGAGTCACCGGAAGGAGTGCTTTTGCTTTCCTCCAGGCAGCCCAGGGAGCTCAGTTCGTGGTTTGTCTGATGCGAGGCTTTGATATCAGCTCTTCGAATGTGATAGGTTTGAGTGTGCATTTCCTCCCTCTTCCCTTGCCCAGCCTGGAAAGGTATTGAACCTGGAGCCTGAATGGGTCCGTCTATCCCTCCCACAGTTTGCTTAATAATGCTCCCGAGTTTGCGCAAGCTTTTCAGCCAAACCGGTGGTGGCACCAGAAAGCGGCTGTCTCTCTGCAGGCCCCCCTCTGGCCAGATCTCTGTGCCTAAACCCCTCCTTTACAGAAATCCGGGAGCTTACTCAGGAGGCTGCACATGCCCAGTGGCTTTTACTGTGCACAAAGACTGTGGGCCAGCAACACAGACAGGAGAAAGCGCCTCACTGTGGTTAGGCTAACCTGTAATGTAGGTCACACTGCTGTCACCCCCCTAGGGAAGGGGACACGAACAAAGTCTGCAAGTCCTTTGGCAGCTGCAGGGGAGCACACCGCTGTTGTTGTCTGTCATGCGCAGCTTCTAAATCCACTTCGGGGAGAAGTAGCGTGTTCCATCTTTTATTTTTTTTAACCATGAAATACCAGTTTACAGACAGAATTCCACATGAGCTGTAGAGGGGCCTTCGTACTGGAGTACTCTCAGAGGCTGAGGTAGTGAGGAGCTGCCGGGAGCCGAGGGAGAATTCTCTAGAAGCCGCAAGGGGGCTAGGCTCTTAGGTCATGGGGTCCGCAAACTGCAGCTCATCGGCAGCCAGGCCCAGCCACAGCCAGCATGTGTATAGCTTCTAAGCTAAGAACGGTTTTCACATTTTTAAAGGTGATTTAAAAAAAGAACGGGACCAAGACTGTATGTGGCTCGCAAAGCCTAAACTATTTACCATTCTGGCTGGCTGTTTACAGAGAAGCCGTCCAGCCCCTGCGCTATTGACCTTTGGGTTAGAAAGGCCCCTCTTAGGTTCGGAGCGCCCCATGTCTGCAGAGCTTATAAAAGGTGTGGATTCTTTCCCCCATACACATCCACATCCACAGATAAACATTGACACTAATTTTGAGGCATTAAGGACTAATTTTGTTGCTAAAAAAACACAAAGAACACACAGACACAGAAGAACACAACCATTATAAATACTAATAAGCAAAATTTGAAACACTTTTCTGGCAAGGGACGTTTCCCCCGCATCTATTCTAAGAGATAGATCGTAACATCACAGTTCACCCCCTTTTCCTGTCACTGCTCCTCAACCTCTTAAACACCTGATGGTGAGCCCATCTCATCTTTCCATGGTTTTCCCAGAAAGCTATCTTATGTGGAGTCAAAACTGGTTTCTCTAGAACCACTATTATGATCTTCATCCTGACCTTTGGGGCCCTGAGAACAAAGTCTGGTTCTTCTCTAATCACAAGTGTAAAGCTGGGATGCTTTGAAAATTTAGTCTGCCCAGGTGCTCCTAGAGATTTCGGATTTAAGAGGGCCAAGAGGGCCTAGGACACTGTATTTGGGAATAGTCCTCCACGTGATTATTTCTTTCATCACCGCTGGGAATTATTTTTCCTGATATTTGAAGCCCGGGAGGTTTCTTTTAGCTCAGGATAACCATGGAACTTTGCTACCACAGAACATCTCCCGGCCTTCTGTAGCTGGTCCTGCTCCTGGAAGTGAGGTGTGGGGAGTGGCAGGACAGCACCTTAGGGCAGTATGGGACCCATCCTGACCCCTTTCTGCTTCTCTGCAGGAAGTTGGAGCTGCCACTTGTGTCTGGACCTGTTGAAGGAGAAAGCTTCCATCTACCAGAACCAGAACTCCTCTTGATGTGCCCCCGCCCCGCTCCCCTTTCCCCCCGCCGTACATCTAGGGCTGTTTCTCTCTTCCTCTCTTTGTTTTTCATACCCACCTTTCCCCTCCTCCTCTTTCACAAGTCCAGAGAACCTCGGGTGGTCGTGCCAATCTGCCTTTGGCAGCAGCAAGCTGAGGTGGCAGCTCTGACCGCCTCTGGCCCTAGGCCCTCAGGGAGAAAGGAGCAGCACGCTGCCCCAGGGCGTGCCTGCGGCCCAGCTTCTCACTGCTCTCCGTGAAGTGCTTTCACTCTGCCTGCCTTGGGCCCCGGCCCTGGCGATCACAGGGTTCAAACCGTGTCCTCCGAGTACGAGTAGGAGAGCAGCTCACTTTTCTCTCAGCTCTGCCTCCACTCTGGTCCCCAGGGTTTTCCCTTCCCCTGGAGGCGAGCCAGACCAGGGCCTCTGCCAGGAGCAGCTGGGAGTGAGCGACAGAGCAAGCTGAGGCGGCGCTTGCAAGGAGCTTTCCAGGCCCTTGGTGCTGCTTAGCCTCGCTCCCTCCTTCCCCCAGAGCGGCTCTCTGCAGCTCTCTCTCTTCCTGCTACCCAGGATCCTTCGCCCAAGCCAGGATGCTCTTGGTCACTCTCCTTGCTCTGCCCTGACCCACCCCACCCCACCCCACCCCAGGGGGAGTCGCAGCTTCACCTGATTCCTGCTTGTGTGCACCTGGCTCGCTCACAGGTGGTCTCGATGACCGAAGCATTCCCCGCCCTGGGAATTTCCTGTCTTCTGCCTCCCCTCCTATTCCCTTTGGTTTTGTGGGGAGAGGGGAAGAATCAGGGGGCCAGGCCGGCAGCTTGGGGGCCACGGGGAGACGTTGGATAATGTGCCTGTTTTTTAACTCGATGAAAAAAGCCTACCTCCAGAATCCCCTTTTTGTTCTTCCTGGACCTGGACATCCAGCTCCTGCCCTTGACTGAATTGGGATCCTCTGCCTCTTGCTCTCTGTGTCCTGGCCCCTGGGTCACAGGAAAGCCACATAGACATCCCTCTCTTCCCTTGCACACTCGCTAGCAGCTGGTAAGGTCTCCACATCCTGATTCCTCAGTTTTTTGCTTGGTGACACTGATATGAAGTAGTGGAGGGAGATAGTCCGTGCCAGAACCCCCTGGAGTGGCCTTCCCCTTGGCTGTGGGCAGGCCCTAATTCACTGTCCCTTTGGAGTTGAGGTGTCTTTCTTTCTTTAGTTCCTGTATTCTAAACATTAGTACAAATAAACGTTTTTACACAGAACTCCCTGCTGGATGGTTTATCTCGACTCCCTTTCCTGGTTGAGAAAGTCATTTCAGCCTAAAACTTCTCTTCCGCAGGTCAGTGGTTTATAAGTGTTTTGAAATAACAGCTTTTAATCCCAAATTAAAATTTTGCTAAAGCTCAGTATGTAAAGCAGATATAAAATTGAGTACTTTGTTCTGATATCTTTTCCTATTTTAAGATTTTTTTTTTTAAGATTTTACTTATTTATTTGACAGATAGAGATCACAAGTAGGCAGAGAGGCAGGCAGAGAGAGAGGAGGAAGCAGGCTTCCTGCCTAGTAGAGAGCCCAAGGCGGGGCTCAATCCCAGGACTCTGGGATCGTGACCTGAGCCCGACATGGCTTGATCTGTACCCAGCACAGAGCCCGACACGGCTTGATCTATGACCCTGAGATCATGACCTGAGCCGAAATCAAGCATCCTGGGTCTATGTTTTGGTTTGTTTGAAGGTAATTCTGCTAGACTTGTATATGCAAGTGGTGACAGTCTTCTAAAGGTTAATCTTGGGATTTTAGATACTTAAAGTGGGTTCAGAAGCTGAATCATAAATACAAAAGAATGACGGAAGAAAAGAACATCATAGTGGGACATGTGCAAGCTTTGTTCACGAGCATAGAGGCACCTCGACTTCTCGTGGCTGGCATTCCTTCCTTTACCCCCCATGAGCGTGAACTCTGCCCGCACAGCCACCTTCCTTGGGGAATGTTTATGTGCATGAAAAATGATGCCTTTCCTTGTAGCCAACATGTTGTTGTTGACGACTTCCATAATGGATCTTCTGTATCTCACTTGAAAGTGTTTTGTAGCTCTTAAACTTTTTAAGATTTCCATCGATCAGTTATGAACCCCCTGAGGTATCCTTAGGGCTTTTTGAAACAGTCTGAAAACCACTGACCGTGCTCACTTCAGCAGCACACACACTGAAAACCACCGACCCACTGGAAAGCCAGTGGCCTAGGCCATTGCATTCAGTAAGTAAGCTGGGTGCTCTGAGCCGGGAATTGTGTTAGTAATAGAGCACATCCCCTGTCCTCAGGCTTTTACACGGAAATAGGACAGAAGCAGAGGGAGTAAAGCAATGATCGTTGGTGGCTGAGCAGGAGTTAGAAAAGAAATAGAAGGAAAAGAAATGTGTGTGTTGGGGGGGAAGCTGTAGCAGCCTAAGAGAAGATATTTGGAAAAGGTTTGCAGAAGGTGGGGTTTGGCATGGGACATAGAAGGATGGAGAAAGGATCAGGCATAGATTGGGTTGGGGGGGTTGCCTGTGAGGCAGAGAGACGGGGACTCATCCGTGGCCCAGGCTTCCCATCAGAGCTGGGAGTGGGGGAGGGAAAGCAGGCTGAAGTTGAGGATGGGAACACGCGACCACGGGTCGTACCTTCAGTTGCTAAGAACAGGCAGGACTGAAGATTACTAAGGAAAGAACTGGTATTAGACCTTAAGTTTAAAAACTTGAATCTTCCGGCACCTGAGTGGCTCAATCGGTTAAGCGTTGGACTCTTAATTTTGGCGATGACCTCACAATCTCAGGGTTGTGAGATCCAGCCCTGCTCAGACCCTGGAGTCGGCTCTGCACGCTTAAAGAAAGAAACTTGAATCTTGCCAACCACTATCAAACTAATAAAAACTAATAAAAATTAGTCCTTACTTGCCCTAAGTCAGAACTGGCCATGGGGCACCTGGCTGGCTCAGTCATTAGAGTATGCAACTCTTGATCTCAAGGTTGTGAGTTGGAGCCCCCGTTGGGCATGGAGCCTACTTTAAAAACCAAAACAGGGGCGCCTGGGTGGCTCAGTGGGTTAAAGCCTCTGCCTTTGGCTTAGGTCATGATCTCAGGGTTCTCAGATCGAGCCCCGCGTGGGGCTCTCAGCAGAGAGCCTGCTCCCTTCCTCTCTCTCTGCCTGCCTCTCTGCCTACTTGTGATCTCTGTCTGTCAAATGAAAAAATAAATAAATAAATAAATAAATAAATAAATAAATAAATAAATAAAATTCAAACAAAACAACCAACTGGCGCCAGGCAAGTTATATCCCCAGATGGACCAATCAACCTGAGGCCAGCGCTGTCCATGGTAACAGCTTTTGTGTGGCTTAAAGCTTTCATCCATTTTTCTCACAACCAGTCCGTGACCGGTATTAGCCCTGTTTGGTAGATGAGAAAGCTGCGACTGCCTAGGTCACCGCCAAGAAGGCCTTGAGACGCCAGATCTGCTTGCCGGCCCCCGCGCTGCCCCAGGCTCCTCGGGCCCCAGCGGCTGGCGATGCCTCCGGGACTCCCGCGGGCTCTTGGCTCCGCCTCACCGCCGCTCGCGCTGGAATCCCCGCCCCCAAGAGGGCCCCGCCACTTCCGCAACGTCCAATGAGACTTAGCTGGGGGCGGGACGGGACGTCATTGAGGGCCAATCTGATGGGCCCTGGGCGGGGCTGCGGCGGGTGGGAGCCGAGCGTCTGCACCGCGGTCTCCCTAGCCGGGAGAGAGCCCGGCGCGGGCGGCGCGCACGGGGCCTTCATGGGCGCGCGCCCGCTGCCCGCCGCCCGCCACCCGCGCAGCCCCTCGGCCCACTCGGCCCTCCGGGTCGTGGCGCCCGTCCCTCCCCTGCTCTCCCGTCGCCGCCGGGACAGGGGCTCCGAGCTGAGCAGAGCCGGGGCAGGGGCGGGAGCCGCGGGACGAGCGCCTGAGGTGGGTGCGGAGCGGGAGGCCGGGCGGCCGGGAGGGCCGGCGGGCGCCTGGGTACGCCCCGCCGACGGACCCCGCGTCGAGGTGGGGAGAGGCCGGCCAGGTGGCGGAGCCGGGCTCCGGGCCTGCCTTGGTCCCAAACGCTCGTGCCCGCGCTCCTAGTACCTCTCCCAGGCCACCTCCCTCCCCTCTGGGGACACCCCGTCCCTCTCGCTGCCCGCGGCCTCCTCACCCCTCTTGCTGTTTGTCGCCTGTGCACCTGCCATCTCGGCCCCGTGCTCCCACTCCCCTCGCTCTCCAGGCCGGACCCCCGCCCAGTCTTACCTCCTCTGGACCCAGCACCAAATTAGCCTCGCTCCTCCTGCCCCCATCTGTCGCTCTTTGTGGTCTGTACACTTGTCACCTCAACTCTGCTCATCCACTCGCCACCCCGCCTCCAACATCTTCATTTAAATCCAGCCCAGGCCATCATCCCTCTCCCCCTCCCAGGGACTACCCAGCCCCGTCCCTGATTATCCCCTACACCTGCCCCACTCAGCCCTGGCCCCCTGTCCTCCCCTATCCACACTCCTTTGTTGTCTCTGCAGCTGTCCCTTTGGCTTTATTCATCCTTCTCCCCTCGACCCCAGGCCAGACCCCTTCTCCCTCTGACCAGTAAGCCACCCCCCTCCCCAGCTCTGCTCTGGCATTCCTCTGGGTCTGTGCCCAGCCCACTGCTCCCTCAGCCTCACCATTCCCTTCTGTCCCGCCCAACCTCCTGAACACCTGCCCAGTGCACCCTCTCACGCTCTCCCAGCTGGCCCAGTCTTCCCTAGTCTCTGCCACACAGCAGCCTCTTTCCCTGTCCTTGTATATTCTCTCTGCCTCCCTGTGCTCCTTTCCTGTCCTCCTGGCCTCGGCCCTCCGGACCCCACTCACTGTTTCTTGCCCCCACAGGGGCTGCGGAGAAGCCATGGAGCTGAGCAGCAAGAAGAAGCTTCATGCCCTGTCCCTGGCCGAGAAGATCCAGGTGCTGGAACTCCTGGATGAGTCCAAGATGTCCCAGTCAGAGGTGGCCCGGCGCTTCCAGGTCTCCCAGCCCCAGATCTCGCGCATCTGCAAGAACAAGGAGAAGCTGCTGGCCGACTGGTGCAGCGGCACAGCCAACCGGGAGCGCAAGCGCAAGCGGGAGTCCAAGTACAGCGGGATCGACGAGGCTCTGCTCTGCTGGTACCACATCGCCCGGGCCAAGGCCTGGGACGTCACGGGGCCCATGCTGCTCCACAAAGCCAAGGAACTGGCTGACATCATGGGCCAGGATTTTGTGCCCAGCATCGGCTGGCTGGTCCGCTGGAAGCGCCGAAACAACATAGGCTTTGGGGGCCGCCGTGTACTTGCGCCCTCCTTCCCCCCAGAGCCCCTTCCCCCGGGCCCCACGTCCCGGGCCCAGCCTCCTCTTTCCCTTAAAGACTTCTCCCCGGAGGACGTTTTCGGCTGTGCCGAAGTGCCTCTGCTGTACCGGGCCGTGCCCGGCAGCGGGGGGCCCTGTGAGCGCGTGCGGGTGCTGCTGTGCGCCAACAGCAGGGGCACGGAGAAGCGGCGGCTGCTAGTCAGTGGGCTCCAGGCCTCGCCCAGGTGCTTCTTTGGGGTCAGCAGCGAGGCCCTGCCTGCCTCCTACCACCCTGACCTGGGCATCCCCTGGTCCGAGTGGCTGGCCCAGTTCGACAGGGACATGGGCCAGCAGGGGCGACAGGTCACCCTGCTGCTGGCGGCCCGGGTGCTGGAGGAGCTGGCCAGCCTGCCCGGACTCCGCCACGTGAGGCTCCTGCCCCTGGCCGCCACCACGGCCGCCCCCAGCACGCCGGCCCTGCCCAGCTCCGTGGTCCGGGCCTTCAAGACACATTACCGGCACCGGCTGCTGGGCAAGCTGGCCGCTGTGCAGAGCAGGAGGGCCGGCGTCTCGCTGGCAGAGGCCGGGGCGGGCCTCACGGTGCTGGATGCACTGCACCTGGCAGCGGCGGCCTGGGCCAAGGTGCCCCCGCAGCTCATCGTCAGCGGCTTCATCCAGGAAGGGCTGGCTCCCTGCCAGCTGCCCCCGGCCCCCAGCGAAGCCTCCGAGCTGCCTCTGGTCCCCAGTGGGATGAGCCTCCAGGAGTTTGCCCGCTTTGTGGACCTGGAAGGCGAGGAGCCCTCGTCTGGAGCGTGCAAAGAGGAGACAGGCGCCGAGGCCGAGGAGGGAGCTGGGGAGGACGGCTTCCAGCCCCTGCCCACCAAAGCTGACGCCCTCCGGGCTCTGGGCACACTCCGGAGGTGGCTGGAGTGCAACAGCCCCTCCCCTGCGCTCTTTGAAAAATTCTACGCCTGCGAGGAGGAGGTAGAGCGGCTCTGCTGCCTGTGAAGGGCCCCTCGCGGCTCACTGGAGCCTCTCCTCTCCTGTTTCCCATGGAAACGCCCTCTCTAAAAGGCAGACAGGAGGCTGGTCTCTTTCCCGTGGAAATGGAGCTCTTGTGAAAGGTGTGCAAGGGAGACACGCTGGGAGACCCAGTCTAAGCTCTGAGAGAAAGTTGTCCACGCCTTGAGAAGAGGGGTCGAAAGATGGGGCGCACAGCCGGGTGAAGTTAGCGCCTAGTTTCCAAACCTCCAGGGAGGCTGGGCCTCGGGAAGATGGAATTGGGGCATTACAAACAGGCCAATCCCTTGAACTCTGTGTTTGAAACAGTTCTGCTTCTGGAAATAAAATTTGTAATCAGAAAAGAGATCAGGGTGTTAATTTCCTGGGAGAATCGACTAAGATTCTTTCGATTGGCTACTGAGGCTTGCCGCACCTCAGCTGTCTGGGCTGCGCCGGCAGGTGACCAGCGGGACACCCTCTCTTCCAGCAATCCAGCAGGAAGGGCTCCCAGGGAATGGGGAATCCTCACCCGCTGATAGATCCTGAATTCTGCAGCTCTCGGACTCTGCTCTCAGATCGAGGCTGGCGGGTGGTGTTAGGAAGGAGGGGGCCAGGCTGGGGACAGTCTAGGGAAACCAGAAGGAGCCAGAACTGGGAAGAGTCACGTGTTCAACCGTCCATTTCACAGCATCTCTCCAGCAAGCCTGCGTGGTGAGGCTGCATAAATGGCGTCCCCGCTGAGCAGGACCTTGTGACAGCAGAGGTGCATCCCGATTAAAGGCTGTCACCCAGGCACGTGCACAGTCCTGTGGCCCTGCAGAGCCCGGGGAGACTCCTGGAGGGGTTGTGCCCTCTGAGCTGCAGCTTGGCCGGTAAGGCCAGTCCAACACAAGGGGTGGCGGGCGCGGAGGCCGACTGGGAGGGAAGGAGCACAGTGTGGTGGGCGGAGGCAGGTGGCCCCTCCAGAGCACATGGGGAGGCCTGGGGAGCAGGAGGGCTGTTTAGCTCACCAGACCTGGTGAGGGGACACCCCAAAGTTTCTCAGTCGGGATGGGGACAGGTCATTCGTGGGAGTTCTAGAATAACTGAGATATGGAGAGTGGGTCAAAGATGTGAGAGCCACTGGCAGACAGAGTCCCAGTGGTCCAGGTGGGAGATGGGCACCCTGAGTCAGATCAGGAAGTAGGACTTGAAGAGGATAGATTTACCTGGAAAGGCCATGGGCCATGGGCACAGACAGACCCGGGCTGGTGAGGAGTCCAGCTCTGGCCAAAATCTCCTTGTGGCCTAAAAGGCAGTAGGCCATCACAAGTCAGTACGGGGCAGCTTTTGGGTTTGGGGACACTGTGGTCCAGGACTCAGTGCCCACGGCAGCCACGCAAGCTGGGGGTGGGGCAGAGGGAGAGGAAGAGTCTTAAGCAGACTCTGTGTTGAGTGTGGACCCTTACGCAGCCACCCTGGATCATGACCTGAGACCAAATCAAGAGTCAGACACTTAACCAACTGAGCCACCCAGGCGGCCCGGACAGCTCACTTTTAAACCGTGCTGAGCCTGCCTGCTGGCCTTCCAAGCCCCAGATCCTGTAAGCTTTCCTCACAGATTCCAGTTTTCCTACCTATCTTCCATTGTCCCTTTTCTGAAATCATCCCAGTTCTGACCTATCTCCTTAAACATTAAAACCAGAATTATACGACCTCTAAAGACCTGACCAAAGTAACAAGGAGGGGACACACGAACCCTCTGTCCTGGGTGCTGTATTCCCGTTAGAGCAGCTCAGCCTGACAGCCATATTTCTGCCTTCCTCCCAGAGCTTTTCTTTTAAAGCCACAAGGAACCATTTCCTTTCGTGCGCTGCTGTCCTATAACATTCTTGGCCTGTTTGCAAGCGACTTTCTTGGCTCATTCAAACAGTATTTACTGACTTCTTTGCTGGTGGGTCAGGCGCTGTTCCAGGACCCTCCAGCTCATAGAGAATAAGACAGAAAGGATCCCTCCTCTCCAAGCCCTTACTTTCTGGCAGAGGGAGATAAAGAAGAGACGAGCAAACTAATAAACGTGGTCATTTTAGAGGGAAATCCGTGCCAAGATGAGAATAAAATAATGATGTTGTCGAGAGGGGCTGGGACAGGGGAGTTAGGGAGAAGGCCTTTGGCCTGAGTTGCAAATGGTAAGGAAGTGTTCTCTGCCCAGGGAGCAGCAGGTGCAAACATCACAGGCGGGAAGCAACTGTCCTATGGTAGAGAGTGGGGGCGTGGGGGGTCAAGCAGAGGAGGAGGGTGGAAAGGAGAGGAAGGCAGGGGCCTCGGGGTCACATTGTTCACGGTCATCTCAAGTGAGACAAGCAGTTCGGAGGGGTGGTCTTGGTGGGAGCCTGATTTGGATAACGGAGGAACACACGTTATGTTTTAGAAAATCAGACTCTAGTCACTGTGTGAAGCTCATATGGGAAGTGGGGGGGAGCACACGTGGAAACAGGAAAATCAAGGACGTTAGGAAGCTACTGCATTCGGTGAGACCTGATGGGCAGGGCGAGAGCTGCAGAGGAAGGAGAGGAAGGAAGAGGACACCTGCTGTGCCCAACAGAGCGGAGCTCTTACCAAGGTCCGGTGTCCCTTCCCCCCCTGCAGGCATCACCACCGCACAGTGAGGGCAGGACAAAGTGCAGGCGTTGTTTCTGTTTATCTACAAGCCTATGATGAGCACCCTCTGCTCCGAGGGTGGCAGAGGTGAATAAGACACAGTCCCTGTACCTGTACCTAAGGAACCAGCCAGAGAACTAGGAAGTGACCTGTATATAGCCTGGGGATGGTGGGGGACACTAGATCTGTTGCTTTTGTTTCTACTGATGCTTCAACTCATGGTAACTTTTTTCTTTGTGTGTCTTTTAATTTCTGGATGTGGGAATAATTTTTTAAAATATCTTATTAGGTGGTTTTTGTTTTGTTTTTTTTTTTTTAAATCTCTGGAAAACTTGAAGGTCTGATTTAGGGAGCACTTTCAGAAGAATGTGTAATTACTCCTACCAAGCACGAGAGGGCGCTATGCCACGATAAATTAATTTCTCCGGAGAAAGCTGTTTCAGACCCGAAGTACGGTGAGTAGGCGTGTAGTTCCTGGTTCACAGAGGGGACTCTTACTCTTAATTTCTGTCCACCACAAGGGAGAGGTAGGTTTCTTTGTAGATTCCCTTTACTGGTGGGTGGAGGTTTTCTGGTTTACCCGTTCGCTAAAGGTGTATCCTTTTCCAGAATCTTGGTTTAATTTATGAGTCTTGGGTTCAGCGCCGCTCTGTGTGTCATTCAATGTCTAGTCTTCAGCTCCGAGAAGTTCTTTACCTCCAAGGTCTCAGCATTAGTGTGAGCCCCAAGGGCAGCTCTAGTTCCAATACCCCGATTTGCCCTTGGGAAGTTCTCTTACTTCTTGAAAAGTTAGCAACAGTTTTAAGATCATGTTTGTAATAACAGATCTGGAATCCAGCTGCCTTGTAGAAGGAGGGCTCTAGGTAAAGTCTAGAGCACCAGTCTGCCAGAAGGGATATTGGGAAGACTGGGTTGTTGTTGTTGTTTTTTTTTTCATTTACTCATTCATTCATTTGTTCAAAGCTCTTTATTGAACAACTCTTGTGTGTCTGCTAGCATTTTGATGATGAACAAAAACAGGCAAGGTCTTGGCTTCACAGAGCTCATAGCTTAGAGGAAGGACAATAATCATAAAAGAATCATACACACAAAATCCTGTGATTCCAGATAAAGTGGAGATTACATGAGAGCACAAGCTAGTGGTTCTCAGACTGTGGCCCATGCTGGCAGCATCAGTAGGAATTTAGGAAAGCACAAATTCTTGGAGTCTCCTCAAACCCACTGATTCAGAAACCCCAGCATGGGACCCAGTAATCTGTATTTGAACAAGTCCCCTAGGTGATTCTAAACCACTGGCATAAGCCAAAGGAACTTGACCTAGACAGTGGGACTGAGGAGAGTTTTCCTAAGGAAGTGGTGATGACAGCAGAAGGATGAGTGGGAGGTGCACAGCCAGTGAGAACTGTACATGCAAATGTCCTGTGGTGAGAGGGAACGTGGTTGTTTAAGGAACCAAAAGAAGATGAATGTCTGAGAACCTTGAAGGTTGTAGAAGGAGCTTGTCCTGATTCCTCAGAGCAATGGAAAGCCATCAAGGGGAACAAGGAGAGTAGGGAAAAGTTGAGTTATTTGTCCAGCTTCAGGACAGAACTGGGGCTGTGGTTTTAGGGCTGAGAAAGAGAGAGTGAGTCCTAGAAAACTTTAGGAGCAAGGTTGGCAGGAGCTGGGGACTCCTTTGATGTGGGAGGAGGGGAGCTTCTCTGAGACCTCTGGCCTGAGGACATTTCTGGGCCACAGAGCACTGCAGGAGGAGCAGGCTGGAGGGGAAACGTGGCACTTTGGGATGCTCAAGAATGCGTGAGCAGAGATAGCCAGTAGTGTGGGCCTAGGGCTCGGGACAGTAGTCGGGCTGGAAACATAGAAGCACATTCAAAAACCGCATCCCCGGGGCGCCTGGGTGGCTCAGTGGGTTAAGCCGCTGCCTTCGGCTCAGGTCATGATTCCGGGTCCTGGGATCGAGCCCCGCATCGGGCTCTCTGCTGAGCAGGGAGCCTGCTTCCTCCTCTCTCTCTGCCTGCCTCTCTGCCTACTTGTGATCTCTGTCAAATAAATAAATAAAATCTTAAAAAAAAAAAAAACTGCATCCCCATGGCTCAGCTTTCGAGTAAGTGCGGGAGAAGTGAAGTAAGCCCGAAGCGTCCCACAGTGTGTCATTCCTCCCTGTGCGCATGCAGTCCATGCCAGTTAGCCTCCTCTAATGTCTCCTACTGTGATCACTACTGTAAAAGTAAGTGTCACATTTGACATCACGGAAACCAACGAGATTCTATTTACATTTGTGCAAGTCTCGGGCTGCTTCTACGCAAGGCTCGGACACCAGCCCCAATGTCAAGCTCAAAGCAGGTGCGTTTGCTGTTTGGTTCTTAGGGATTCCTTCGAACTCAGTGAGCTCTCAAAAAGAATGATGACCTCCCACAACATGGTAATTCCTTGAGGAATTTATTTTTTTTAATATTTTATTTATTTACTTGACAGAGATCACAAGTAGGCAGAGAGGCAGGCAGAGAGAGAGAGAGGAGGAAGCAGGCTCCCTGCTGAGCAGAGAGCCCGATGCGGGGCTCGATCCCAGGGCCCTGAGATCATGACCCGAGCCAAAGGCAGAGGCTTTAACCTACTGAGTCACCCAGGCGCCCCTCCTTGAGGAATTTAAACATGAATATCACGAGACTCTGCTCATGTAAAAACACGTGGCTTTTAAAAATACCCTTGGCCATAGGGCGCCTGGGTGGTTTGATTGGTTAAGCGTTTGACTCTCAATCTCAGCTCAGCTCTTTCTTTTTTTTTTTTTTAACTTTATTTTATTTGAGAAAGAGAGAGAGTGAGCGAGAGATGGAGAGAGAGCACAAGCAAGGGGAGCAGCAGAGGGGGAAGCAGACTCCCCGCTAAGCAGGAGGTCAATGTGGTGCTCAATCCCAGGACCCTGGGATCATGACCTAGAGCCAAAGGCAGAGACACTTAACTGAATGAGCCACCCAGGTGCCCCTCTACTCAGGTCTTGATCTCAGGGTTGTGAGTTCAAGCCCCGAGCTGGGCTCCATGCTGGGTGTGGAGCCTAGTTTAAAAAAAGAAAGAAAGAAAGAAAGAAAATCCTTGTTCATTTCCTGCCTGATCTTTGTCTTTCCACCCTCCTTTCTTTTTTTTTTTTTTAAGATTTTATTTATTTAACAGAGAGAGGTCACAAGTAGGCAGAGAGGCAGGCAGAGAGAGGGGGGGGGGGAAGCAGGCTCCCCGCCAAGCAGAGAGCCCGATGTGGGGCTTGGTCCCAGGACCCTGAGATCATGACCTGAGCTTAAGGCAGAGGCTTAACCCACTGAGCCACCCAGGTGCCCCTCCACCCTCCTTTCTAACACTCTTGTGCCCCTTCCTGGGTCTCTGAAAGAGGAGTGAGTTGTTTTCTCGCTAATCCCAGGTCTGTTCTAGTCGCTGGGCTAGACACCATTGTCCCTTGTCCGTCATCACCCTCATCCTGGCAGCGGAAGGAGCAGCCCCATGGGAGGCCTGCCTTCTCTCTGGTTGTGAGTGAGAAGCTAGAGGAGAGGAGCTCCAGCCCCCAGAGACACCTCTAGAAAAAAACAGATAGGGAAAACGGACAGTACAGAGACAGTCTCACAGGTGTAATTACTACCCCCAAAGAGGATTTAACTAAAACCAAATCAAAAAAGGATTTTTAAACTGTTATTCTCTTGTTGACTGGTAACATGATGCATGACAGCTACAGAGGACCACCCTGACCGCCTGCTCCCTTCCTGCCCATTATAAACCCATTTCCCAGGCACCCACTGCCCCCTGCCCCATGCCCCCAACAACTGTCGGACTACCACTGCCACGTCCGGCCCCAAAGGCCTGGCCCCGCGGCGGAGCTGGACAGCCACTGGGGCTCACAGACTGACCCGACATCAGGGGAAACTAAGGCACAGAAAGGGCAGTGAGTGGCTGAGACAGACCTCATTTTTCCATCCCAGAAGCACAGGCTCCCTGAGTCCGGGCAGGAAGGGAGGCCTCCAGTGCTGGGAATTCAGCTCATATCTGCTGGACTGACGACTCCCTCAGCTCGGAAGGGCAGCATGTGTCGGCCGGGAGGAGCACTTAGACGCCATTTCTTAAACTTTAACATGTGTAAAAGGCTGTGCTCCCCGGCACCCAGGCTCCTGGCCAGTGGGGTGCCTCCTGCCTCCCCAGTGGGGCCTTCGGGGGTCAACACTTTGGGCCAAGAGTGAGGCATCTCCTCGAAGCCAAGAGACAAGCAGTTTGCACACGTTACACATTTCTCGAGCCAAAGTCCAAGCACGGGGCCCGATGAGCTCTGAGGGAGGTGAGGAAGTGGAGGTGGCTCCCGGGCCTTGAGCCCTGAGGCTACACTGTGACAGCGGAGGAAGGCAGGGGGTGTGGGGTGGGGGGCAGTTGGGGGGTCACCCGCCATCGGCAGCCCAGGATCCAGTGAAGGAGACCTAATGCCATTAAGCCGAGCCCCGGTGAGCTTGAACTTTGGTGGGTGACGGTCTCAGGCCCCAGGGAGCACAGAGCAGCCAAGTAACTGGGCTCTGGGGCTGG
This sequence comes from Lontra canadensis, assembly GCF_010015895.1. NCBI lineage: Eukaryota > Metazoa > Chordata > Mammalia > Carnivora > Mustelidae > Lontra > Lontra canadensis. The sequence continues at coordinate 5,071,003 of NW_022631060.1, forward strand.
AGGCTAGGATGTGCCCAGGCAGGGCGTGAGGCATTCTGGCTGTGTGACCTCGGACAAGTTAAACACTGTCTCTGAGCTGACTGTGATGATGTTATAATGTTGTGAACTGTGATAATATGGTGATGGGTTTTGTTGTTTGTTTGTTTGTTTTTTTAAAGATTTTTATTTATTTATTTGACAGAGAGAGATCACAAGCAGGCAGAGAGAGAGGAAGGGAAACAGGCTCCCTGCTGAGCAGAGAGCCCGATGCGGGGCTCGATCCCAGGACCCTGGGACCATGACCTGAGCCGAAGGCAGAGGCTTAAACCACTGAGCCACCCAGGTGCCCCTGTTTGTTTGTTTTTAAAGTAATCTCTGCTCTCAGTGTGGGGCTCGAACTTACAACCTCGAGATCATCAGTCTCACGTTCCACTGAAAGAGCCGGCCAGGTGCCCCTATTGTGATGGTTTTGAGAGGGAGCCCCCAGTAAATGGCAAGAATTCTGGGCATTCAGGTCACTATAAGGTGGGCCCAGGTGGATCTCAGACCAGATAGAGACATTAGTGGGTACAAACTCTGCTCAGCTTTATTGCCAATCAAGCAAACCTTCTTGTCATTGCCACTTAGCACTTGAGACAAGTAAAGAACACAAGTGCCATCAATGAGGGTGGGACGGGAGACACCCCGGGGAGGAGTGGCCCCTGACTTCTGGGACCACTCCAAGAGGGGCCAGGCAGGGAAAACCTAAGATGGGGGGACAGGACGAAGGAAGCAGGTGTGATGGCCGGAGTGGGAGAACAGAAGTCTGACCCCTGATCTCAAGGAGCTCCCTGTGTCATGGGGCCAGGTTGAGGAGCAAATCAGAAACCGGGGGCTGCGATAGAGGCATGTGGTGGGATGTGGGAGGGATCGGGGGCAGGGCGAGGGTTGGGGAATAAAGGAGGGGGTTGGGGGTGGCATGAAAACCCCACAGCCAGTGGGGAGCAAGGGGAAACTCCCTTGCCTGCCAGGAAGGACTCTGGCAGACAGTGCTCTGCCTGGGCCAAGGAGCAGGCTTAGCCAAGGGACCCGCTGCCCTCTGCTGGCCAGGAGAGATCAAGGGCCACCCAAGCCCCAGAGAGGAGAGGGCCCAAGAGGTGGGGGAGGTGGGGCTTTTCCCCACAGGCCAAGGGAGCCACTGAAGGATTCTGGACCAGCAGGGGAGAGAAGGCTGCTCTCCAGTTTGGGGGAGCAGGTGGGGGATGGGTGAGGATGCGGTGCTGGAATCCAGGGGATCGTTAGCGCCCAGGAGAGCCGGCTCTGAGAGCTCTCTGAGGGGTGAAGTCACAGGTCGGGCCAAATGTCACCGGCACCAGGGGCCACTGAGTGTGTTTCACAGCCCTGGGGAGCACGGGAGCCAAGGCAAGTGGTGCTGGGAGCCTGAAGCCTGCCCTGGGTTCCGGAGTCCAGGAGCCCGAGGCCCTGCCCTCCGCCGCTGCCTGCCCATCAGGAAAGGCCCGGCCTCTCCAATTGGAGAAGCAAGCAGGTGCGCTCCCCGTGACCTCGCATCTGGGCGGTGGGGCGGGGGTCTGGCTGGGGAGCTGGGGACACTACGTGCACGCTCAGCCCCACCAGCGCAGGAGGTACTCGTAGCTGAGGAAGGTGACAGCGTTGACAGGAAAGGCGCGGGCGCTGTTGATCGTCAGCCCCCGGAAAAAGACCCCCAGGCCTTCCTGCCGGACACTGCTCGCCATGCAGTCCAGCACCCCCCGGTACACCCTGTGCTTCAGCCCCGCCATCTGCATCCGGGACTTGATCACGTCCAAGGGGGTGGCCACCGCCCAGGAGACGATGCCTGCGAAGCCCCCTGCCACCAACACCGAGGCTGAGCCTGGGGCAGAGGAAGCCCAGGTGGCTGTCAGACCAAGGAGCAGAGACCCCACCACCCAGTCCCTGGGGTCCCTCCCCATCCTCTGCGGCCAAGGCCAGCTCCCCTCCCCCACTCCTCTCCCTCCCCCTCCCGCTCACGCAGTCCACTTACTGGGGTTCTGTCCTTCTGGCGTGGACTGGCGGCAGAGCCACTCGTAGGTGACAAAATAGATGCCCAGCGTCGGAGTGTCCCTCAACATAAGGGCCCAGGCTCCCCGGAAGAGGCCCCGGGGCCCCTCCTCCTGGCAGATGGAGACTGCGCAGTGCACAGGTCCCCGGTACCGGGGCGGGGGGCTGCCCGGCAGCGCCCTCGGCTCTGTCTGGTTTTGTAGCCGGACTTTGATGAGGTCAAAAGGGGCCAAGCAGTAGACCTGGAGGAAAGGAAGCACCGAGAGCCTGGGTGGGGCTCCGAGCGAGGAGGATCCTAACAAGAGGACGGTGGTGGGCAGAGTAGGGCCGCGTCTGCCCATCGGACTCGCCACTCCCGCTGCCGGCAGGGCTGGGCACAGGCCGGGCGCCACCCTTAGCATTGGCCCCGGACAGCTGGCGGCACTGCCATCTCCTCGGACAACGGCACCGAACTTGCCTGGCACATGCTCAGAGACAATCCTGGATTGTTTCTCCAAGGGTGGGGGAGGCTTCTAGCCTCCCAAAAGCCGGGGGGAGTGGGGAGCAGGCACCTGCAGTGATGGGGTCTGAAGGAAGCATTCAGTCTGGGTCCCTGAGACAGGTCTGACCCCTCCCCAGACTAATGGAGGTCACTTCCAGCCTTAAGAATCAATTCCTAGGGACGCCTGGGTGGCTCGGTTGGTTAAGCAGCTGCCTTCGGCTCAGGTCATGATGCCAGGGTCCTGGGATCGAGTCCCACATCAGGCTCCTTGCTCGGCAGGGAGCCTGCTTCTCCCTCTGCCTCTGCCTGACACTCTGTCTGCCTGTGCTCCCATGTGCTCTCTCTCTCTCTAACAAATAAATAAATAAATCTTTAAAAAAAAAAAAAAGAATCAATTCCTAGATTCTTGCTCCACGTACTTCCCACGGGACACCTCTCAGAGGCCCGGGAGGGGGTCAAGCGCTGGGCTAGTCTTTCCTGCCTCCTGCAAACCCCCAACCACTAGGGTCCCAACAGAAGCTGAGCGATGGTGGGCTCTGTGGGTCCTAGGACTCTCATCACCCGGCAGAGGCAGAAGGGACAAACATTTGGGGCATTGTTAGGACTTTTGGGTGAATATGGAGGGAAGCTGGGGCCGGGGGCTAATGTGAGGGTCAAGGATGCAGTAGGTCAAGGTCAGCTGTTAAAGTCCAGATGAGATGTGCCTGGGTGGCTCAGTGGGTTAAAGCCTCTGCCTTCTGTTCAGGTCATGGTCTCAGGATCCTGGGATCGAGTCCCGCATCGGGCTCTCTGCTTAGCGGAGAGCCTGCCTCCCCCTCTCTCTCTGCCTGCTGCTCTGCCTACTTGTGATCTCTTTCTCTCTGTCAAATAAATAAATAAAAATCTTAAAAAAAAAAAAAAGTCCAGATGAGATCTGAGGTCAGGCTGAGGTTAGCATGTCATGAGGGGTTTCTGTGGGTTTTGTTTCTTTCGTGGAAAGTACATGAGCTTAGTTCCTCAGCCCTGGAAGCGGGTTCTGGCAGCGCTGTTCTGACAATGCCAGACCGACTTTGTTTACTTCCTCCTGTGCAGGAAGGTAGACTGGGCTCCCTCCCCCTAAGGCGGGACCCTGATGTCATCCTTTCAGAGCCTGCGGGCAGTGCCAAGCTCAGGGCTTCTCCAGGGGATGCGCCCCTGAGTCCTGGGCTCCTGACGGTGCGGAAATGGCTGAGCCAAAGGTAGGGTAGTGAGTAGGGGCAGGTTAGGGCCCCTCTGCTCCCCATCCCAGGCCACACTAAAATCTAGTTTCTACTCCAAGACCCAGGGAAGCTGAATCCATGGGCTTGAGGGCAAACCGGGTTCCTGTTGGACCTTGAACCCAGTCCCCATCCATGAGCCTACAGTCCCCAGTTCTGCTATCCGCTCGGCTTTGCAAAGAGCTGGAGAGGAGGGCGACTTAGGACCTGGGCCTGGCTGGGTTAGCCGCTAGCGTGGAGTCTCATTTCTCTTCCTTGTTTGGGTGGCGTGCCGGTCTCAGAGCTTGGGAAATATGCAGGCATGTGCTCCGCACAAGAAGGGACAGAAGGAAAGCCAGGACCTGCGGGCATCTCACAAATCATTAATTCACTGGCGTGAGCCACCTAATCCTGTCCTTTGTCCTCAGTCTCTGCCCCAGAAAGTGTGTTAGGGGAATGAGGGCAGGTGCCGAATAGATGGTGACCTCAGGCGCCTCAGGCTGGGGTGTGGGGTAGAGTCAGGCACGGGTCCCTCTGCCTCTATGCTCACACCCCCCAACCAGCTGCCCCCGCCCCCGTGTCTGGAGGCCCCTCTTTCCTCCACTCCGCCAATCAAAAACCCAATCCTTAAATGCTGAGAACAAAGACCAAAACTAAATGATGGGAGCTCTTTAATGATTAATACCCAGGCCTCCTCCAGCGAAATCTATGGACTGGGGTCTAGTTGAAGCTTCAGGCAAAAGGGCTGAGCGGGGCATGGGCTGGAGGGCTGCCAGGACCACGCCGGGGCTGGAGGGGGTGGGCTCGGGGCTCTGGCAAGGCTATCAGTTTTCCAGGGCAATGGATCCCCCCGGGAGAGAGGTCTTCCCACAGTGCTGAGCCCGGCAGACGGCTCTGGAGGTACGTGTGTGCACGCTCACACCTGCGTGTGCGTGCTTGCAAGCACCTGCGTGTGCGTGCCCCCTCCCCTCCCTCTCACCTGCACGAAGCCTCCCGTGCAGCCTGCTAGGAAGACATGCGCGTAGCTGGGAGGCTGGGCCCGCCGCTCCTGGTGGGAAGTCGCTGTGAGCGCCAGCAGCGTGTTGCTGTAGACCCCGAACAGCACGGAGTTGACCATGGCTATGCTCGCAATGGGGAAGCTCATTCCCTTGAAAAAGCCCAGAAGCTGTAGAAAGACAAGGCGACCTTAGGGCCAAGTGGGGGGGGTGTCTCCTCTTTGCCCTTCCCACTCTGACAGGGTCCCCTCTGGCCAGAAACCAGTCCTGAGTCCTGCCGAAGAGAGGCTGAGGCTGGCTGAGGATGGGAACAGTCTTGGGGCACAGCCAGCTCCTGGGAACCCCTAACTTTGGTCTCCTCTCTTTCAGGGACAGAGCCCCACTGGGGGAGAAGAAAGCTACTGCCGACCACCCAGAGGCCTCCCCTTGCCGAAGCCCCAGAGAAGAGAGACACCCACCGACTCATGGCGGTAAGTCTTAACCAAGCAGTCGAAGATGCCCCGGTATGTGGTCTGGGTCTGCAGCCGCACCTGTGCGAGGAGGACAGAACAGGCAGCCCAGGAGGGATGGGCAGGATGGCTCCAGCCCCTGGCTCCTCCCGCTCTGCCCGGCAGGATGCCAGCAGCGCAGCACTGATAGGAAAGCTCCCCATCAGCCAGGCCCTGCTCTCAAGGCATGGTGACATCTGGTTCTGGTGACAGCCTTTATTCCTGAGATGCCTCCCCTCGACTCACCTTTACCGTGTCAAAAGGGTATCCCAGGACCAAGCCCAGAGCTCCTGCATGATAAGAAGATGTTATGAGGGGGGCCCCTTGCACCTGACCGACAGGAGGGGAGCTCGGGCAGGAGAAGATGGGGCCAGGCCTTCTGGCCAGACTCCAAAAGGACTCCCGCAGGCCCCTTTGCCTCCTCGTCCAAGCCAAGCTCTGGGCTAGGGAGGTGTGGGGACCAGGGGCAATGCCGTTCCCAGAGGACACCCAGGCAGAAGGGAGGAGCCCGCCACAGACACCGTGTCCTCACAGTGTCCAACACTGACCGTCCTGCTTGCTTATCTAGCTGTGGGGCCATGGGATAGATTCTCCAGGGCTCCCACATCCCTGCCAGCCTGACCCCCTTTTCCCTTCTACTCACACCTGCTGTGGAGTACGGGGTCTTGGTCCAGACCCTCAGTACGGAGCTGGGGGCCCTACGGCGTCTTGCTGCCCCCCGCCCCGGGGAGGAGAGCCCAGCCCCCAGGCACCTCCCCATGTTCCGATCTTGCCCCCCAGAGCAGATGCTGGCCCTGGATTCTTGGGCGAGGTCACAGCCCCCGGAGGCAGGTTCGGAATGTCCCTCTCTTTCTGCTGAGGGACACCCAGAAGCTGGGCTGGGCCCTCGACACAGCTGGCCTCGGTGCCGGAAACTAGGGCAGAGGCCCAGAGGGGAAGGCAGGACAGCTGCTGGGGTGAAAGGTAAAATTCCTTTCTGAGCCCCACAGGGTGGGCCTAGAGAGTGGGGTTCTCGGTGAAGGTCTGTTGGTGTGTCTGGGAGAGGGCTCACCGTGGCCCTGGAGGTGAGGGCCTCGTAGCTTAGAGACCCGCACCTTCCTCCCCGCGCCCCCAAGGCAGCTGCCAGGAGGTCTGGGAGCTGGTCCCCGGGCTCCAAAGCCACCAAGACTTTGGTCTCTGTTCCTTCCATGTCCCCTGGCAGTGACGGACCGCTAGGGGGGATCGTAGCAGAAGGAAGAAAAACGTCTCACCAGAGATCCATCCGGCCACAAACTCCTCCACAGGCATTGTCTGGCAGGGGCGGGATCCGGTGGCTCCAGATAGGAGACTCTAGGGAGAGTCTGGCCGTCCCTGATCTCCCTCCCCGTCGCCTGCTCGATAACCTCCCACTAATGTTTAACTCAGCTGGGAGGGTGAGCGGTGGCCCAGTGCCCAGACCTCAGCACCAGGAGGGGAGGAAGCCACCTCGGGTGGCCCTGACGGTGGAGAAGGCCTGTGCGGAGTGTGAAATCTCAGAGCAGGGATCGTGGCGGGTGGCCCGCCCCCTGCCGGCCCACGATGGCCTTGCAGCCTTGCTTCGGGACCAGGCGCGGCAGCCAGGCCCCAGCCTCCAGGGCTGCCCCAGCCGGCAAGGCCTCAATGAGCCTGTCCAGGGCAAGGCCCTGCCTGCCCGGCCTGGCCTAGCCAGCGCAACACCCGGGAACCGGCGGCCAGGCCGGCGGAGATAGAGCATGGCCACCATGGGGCAGGCCCAGCTCGGTCCCAGTGCCCTGGGAACCCCAGAGCGGACAGGGTGGGCACAACCCGGAGAGGAGTGACTCCTTAGCCTGAAGCCCTACCTCCTCCCAGGGGGGTGTGCAGCTTCCCCGGCTCCCTTGCGTGAGTCATACACAGCCTCCCTCGTGCACATCCTTCTCTTCTCCGGGCCTCCCTCCCAGGGGGCAAGCTGGGGATTCGGGTGTTATCAAGGGTGGATGGTGTCTCAGCGCTGGGGTTATGAATGCCCATTTTTCTTTGGACAACAATCTAAAGTGACACGCAGGGAGACCCGCATCCCTCTCTCCTCCTCTCTGCTTCCTTCCTTCCAACCCTCCCTGCGGCCAATACACCAAGCATGTTCTAGCACGCTTTGGATTCCGCTCCCCTGCCGGCTTCTTACAAGCTGGGTCTGCTTAAACACGCTCACTCCTCGCTGTTTTTGTTTTTGTTTTTGTTTATTTTTTTTTAAAGATTTTATTTATTTATTTGACAGAGAGAGATCACAAGTAGGCAGAGAGGCAGGCAGTGAGAGAGAGGAGAAAGCAGGCTCTCCACTAAGCAGAGAGCCTGATGCGGGGTTCGATCCCAGGACCCTGGGATCATGACCTGAGCTGAAGGCAGAGGCTTAACCCACTGAGCCACCCAGGTGCCCCATGTTTTTGGGTTTTTTTTTAAAGATTTTATTTATTTATTTGACAAAGAGAGCGAGATGACAAGTAGGCAGAGAGACGGGGGCAGGGGGAAGCAGGCTCCCTCCTGAGCAGAGAGCCCGATGCAGGACTCAATCCCAGGACCCTGAGATCATGACCTGAGCCGAAGGCAGAGGCTTAACCCACTGAGTCACCCAGGCGCCCCTCGCTGTTGTTTTGAAAGCGATATTTTACATCACTTAAAAATTTGTTGCATCTCTTTACCAATCAGATGATGGCTCGCACCTTGTGTTTCCCATGCCTGCCTGGTACCTTTATTTTTCCTGCTCCCATCCCCTCTCTCTGCCTGAGGCGGGGGCAGCAGGGGCTTCCATGTCATCCAGACTGGGGTTCCCGTCTCGGCTGATCTGTGGCAAGGCCCGTGCTTCCTGAGACTCCGTCTCCCATGTCCTTTGGGATGCTCTGGAGGTCATCCAAGGGGGGCTTCCAGGGTGGGGCGGGGGGTGGGGGTGGTGGTCACGTTCAGGATCACGGCTCCCTGACATTTCAGTTATTTCTGGCAGCAGGGCGAGGGAGCCAGCGGCAGTCCCGCGGACCTGGAGGCAGGACACGGATGGACGTGGATGCACACGGTGGGGGTCAGGGCAGAGGGCAGAGCATCAGGGCAGACCCAGGGACATGGACAACCCAAGTGCTGAGGCTGCTGTCGAGCATGAGTGTCTGACATGAACAGAGTTTACAGGGTGGGGGGTGCTGATGTAACGTATTGTTCACATCCCGGGCCGCGGGATATTGTCAGATCCTATTCGTAGGTCTGTTGAGAAGTGGGGCCAGGGCAGGGTCCTCTTTTCAGGGCACACAGATCCAAGGCGCAGGTGTCACCACCTATAGAAATCCGTGAAGTCTCCAAATGTGGGTGCCAAATTTTGGAGTCCCCCTTGCCTCCTCCCTCTGTCTCACAGCCCCCCACCATCCCATAAGGAAATTGTGTTAATATTGCCTTCAAAGCAGGACCCAAATCCCACCCTTCCTCTCCTCCTCCTCTGCTAGCACCCTGGCCCAAAGCCACCAAGGCCTCCACATGGTCTCCTGGTCTCCCTGCCTCCTCCCCTGCCCACTTCCAGTCTGTTCTCTGCCTCGTAGCCAAAGGGACTCAGCTGAAATTTAAGTCAGACCGTGTCTGCGCTTTGCTCCATACCTTGCAAGGGTCCCTTCCTGCTCAGACTGAAAACGGATGTCCTTCCTAGGCTCTAGGACCCCTCAACATTCAGCCCCACATTCCTTCGACCTCATCTCTGGCCACGCCCTGGTCACTGTCCCAGCCTCCCGGGCCTCCTTCTCTTCATCCAACGGGCTCCTGCCTCCAGACCTTTGGCACTGGCTGTTCCCTCTCCCTGTTGGCCTGGTCTAGCCTGGACTCAGACTTATCACCTGCCGGGCACTCCTGGTGCCCCTTCCCTGGCTCTTCCTCTTCGTTCTTCCACGGCACCCGTGACTTTCTGATGCACCAGTGATTAACTTGTTGTCTGTCTGGGCTGGGACCTCTGGCTGTTTGTTCACTGATGTTATCCCGAAGGCTCAGCACAGCACGTAGCAGAGGACAGGTGCTTAATACATATTTGGCACAAGAATGAAGGAGTAAACAGCAAGGAGGGGGGAACAGCATTAGAGGGCAGCCCCGCAGCCCGCCCTGGGTCTCCACTTCTCTCCCCATCTCCAAAGGGCCCCAAAGAATGCGAAGCCCCAACAGTATCCCTACCTGCCCCTCCAGATCATGCAACTCTTTGTTCCCTGTCAGATACCCAAGGACCAGTCCCACTCACCCTTCTGCCTTCCCGCTGTGGCCAAAGTAGAACCCACTCACTGCTACTTCCTCACCGGTAGACGGGTTTTAGGAAGCAGGGCTCATCTCTGACGTCGTCCACCTAGAGCTGCCCGGGGTTCTTTGGGCTGCCCCAGTGCCCTTCCTTGCCGAGGGCTGGGCTGTTGTCCTCATTCTGCTGGTCGCTCTCTCCCAAGTGGGCAATCCCTTCTGTGGCCCTTGGTGGGCGGGGTGGGGGGGTGTCTTTTCCTGCTTATAAAAGCAGGAAACCAGCCCAGCTGATTGCGGAGTCTCAGGCCACTTGGCTCTAAAGGACTGGCGGCCCTCACATCAGAATGGGCCCCGCTCTCTTCTCCCATCCCACCCCACCCCCTCAGTTCAAGGCAGACCCACGACCCCTCTCTGGAGCCTTGCCAAAGGGCAGCCCCAGCACTGGCTGGACTCTTCTCCTGGAAATCCAACCAGGCCTGTCTTCTTCCTGGCCGGGCAGAGCTCTGACCTCGTCCCACTCTAGCTCACAACCCCCCAAAACTCCTCATCACCTGCCAAACCCACCACACACAAACCTCCGACCCCAGGTGTCACCCATCTTCCAGCCTCACCTGCTGTGCTCTGACTGCCCCAGGCTTCCCTGGGGTCCTCACCACGCTCCCACAGGCGCAACTGGGAACGCCTTCGAGAATCCCTTCAGTGCCCTCCTTCCCCGCACTGGACCTGTTCCAGGCTCCTTACTGCACTGTACACACTGCCAGACGTCGGCTTTGTGGTTTGCCTTTTCTGATCCTGTTTTCTCGACTACGCACCTCCTGGTGTGATACAAGAATTAAAGCACTTAGAAAAGAGTCTGGTGCATTGTACCCACACCACGAACAGCAGCTACTATTACTCTCACTTCTACCCACAGGGGCCCCGAGGATGACCTGAGGAAACGAAAGGGTCTGGCACTCAGTAGGGCTCTGGAAGTGAGGACCCATCTCTGCTTGCTTACAGTTTTCCATAGCGTTGAAGGCAATTCTGTCATCGTATGTAGTTGTAAACGCATGTTTCTCAGGGCACCTGGGTGGCGCAGTCAGATAAGCAACTGGCTCTTGGTTTTGGCTCAGGTCATGATCTCAGGGTCCTGGGATCGAGTCCTGCATCCACACTCAGGGTGAAGTCTGCTTGAGGTCCTCTCTCTTCCTCCTGCTTTGTTCCTCCCACTCATTCTGTGTCTCTCTTTCTCTCAAATAAATAAATAAAATCTTTAAAAGAAATTACTTGGGGCACCTGGGTGGCTCAGTGTGTTAAGCCTCTGCCTTCGGCTCAGGTCATGATCTCAGGGTCCTGGGATTGAGCCCCACATCGGGCTCTCTGCTTAGCAGGGAGCCTGCTTTCCCCCCTCTATCTCTGCCTGCTGCTCTGCCTACTTGTGATCTCTCTCTCTCTGTCAAATAAACAAATAAAATCTTTTTTTTTAAATAAATAAAAGAAATTACTTAAAGAAAAGAAATACACATCTCTCCTGGGCTTCCTTCTTCCCCCTCTCTACCTCTAAGTAAACCATAATTGAGCTTGCACTGCCTCACCTCCTGCCCTAGCCCAGACCCCACACCCAGTAAGCACTCAGTGACACTGAACTGTGCTCCCACTGTGATCTGGCTGGTTAAGGGAGCCCACCAAGCCATCGTGTCCTGGCCTGAGGGTCTCAGAGCTTAGAACCTGGAAAGAGATGCTTGTTTGTTTTTTTGAGAGAGAAAGGGAGAGAGTGGGGGGGGGCACGCAAACCCAGGGATCTGCAAGGGAGAGGGAGAAGCAGACTCCCTCCACCCTGCTGAGCAGGGAGCCCAATGTGGGGCTCGGTCCCAGGACTCTGGGATCATGACCTGAGCCAAAGGCAGACACTTAACCGGCTGAACCACCCAGGTGCCCCTGGAGGAGATGCTGATTATTGCTCACTCTTCTCTCCAGCTCACATCGAACTTCCTTGAGTCCTTAGTTCACGCAAGGAAGACATGTTGCAATGGGTTCAAGTATGGGGTAGCGTGGATCCTGGAGGGCAGGGAAAGAGCTGTTTATACTAAGGAAACTTGGGCTGGGTTAGGAGATGGGGCTGCCTTCCAATGCCGGGGAACGAGGGCAGAGTGAGCCCACTCCCCCTTTTGCTCTGCACCCCCATCCCTGGTCATCCAGCCCATTGTTGTGGCTAGAATGACTTCTGGTTCTTCTGGCTCAGGAAGGTGCCCCATGGACCTGTTTTTCTCCCTGAGATCTACACATCAGGCATACATGCCGCTTCCTGACCGCACACAGAAGAATAGGCACAAACAAGTCAGCTGCAAGAGAAAGGGAGCAGGGGTGGAAGCAGCACGTACACATGCTGGTGTTGCCAGGACATGTTGGTGACGTGACCTTGGAATAGGTGGTTTTCCGGTCTGTCTCTTTCCAGACTAGGAACAGCTCAAGGTCTCCAGACTAAGATAGAGAGGACTCATGTGACTGCTCCTTGGAAAATCAAGTGTGCTTGGCCTGAGTTTCTAGCATATAATTGGAGAGTCACTGGAGGTCGTTGAGTTCAACTTCTTCATTTTACAGGATAGGAAACTGGGGCCCGGAGAAGGGGCTTGTCCGGGCTGAGCCGGGCCAGGGACCCAGTCTTCTGACCCCAGCAAAGAGTCCATCACCCGTCATGGCCCAGGACCGCCAAGTAACCGTTCTTTCTCTTTCTCTCTGCTGCCTGAGCCACCTCTACCCACTACCCGAAACGAGGGGGATCCCTGACAAGTCCCAGGAAGCATCTCCCTTTCACCGGTGAGGGGACCGGCCACAAACCACACGCGAGTGAGTCCCCGTTCTCGATTTCCTCGAACCTTCGCTGCACCTTGTTACGGGCCAGCGGGCAGCCCTGTGGGAGGCCGGCCACCTGTTGACCACGGGCGTGAGCAAACCCGCGAAGCCACCTGGCGGGGGCACACAGGCTTGCCCGCGCCGGTGGGAGGAGTGAGCGCGCGGGTGCCGCGCAGGGCGCGTGCGCCGCAGCCCCGGGCTCCCATTGGCTCCTGCGGATTGGAAGGCGGGGTCGTGCGCGTCGCGCTTCCTCCGCCAGAGCTTCCGCGTCGCAGCCCCGGGCGCTGGTGCCGGAGCGCGTCCCGGAGTCCTCGCCCACTTCGGGGCGGGAGCCAGAGCTGGGGGTCGGGCTCAGACCCGGAGCGTGGGCTGAAGCGGCGGGCACTGACTCCCCGCGAGGTGAGTTTACGGCGGCGCCCTGCGCGGGTTCCCGCCCCTGGTGGGAGGGAGGGCGCCGTGCCCTGAGCCGGCATCCCGGCCGGCCGAGCTTCGACCCCGCTCCTGACCATCAGCGCCCTGACCCCTCCCACCAGCCTCGACCTCTAGGGGGCTGAAGACCCACTGCTCTGCCCACCGGTGCCTCTAGCTAATGCTGTTCACCTTCGCAAATCAGCCGGGACTCCGCCCTTTTTCAGTGGGAGATTGAGGAGCTCCCCAACCCTCAATCCCTGGACCGCCAAGTAACCGTTCTTTCTCTTTCTCTCTGCAGATGGACGGAACAGAAGGCAATGCTGGGCAGCCGGGCCCCGCTGAGCGGTCCCATCGTAGCAGCGTGTCCTCCGTGGGAACCCGAGGTGGGTCCCTGTCCCCATCCCCTCTCATCTATACGGAGCTGGGGCCCCAGCCCTGGGGAAGTGGCCCTGGCTTGTCATCTCTTTCATTAGAGAGAATTTTATGTATTCATTAACAAATAAGGTCTACGGAGGTGTGGAGAAGTGATAGAAGACAGTCAGAGCTGCCGGGCTTTGTCGCTAGGCTGTTGGCCAAGGTGGGTTCTGTTCTTGAAATTCCCGTTTCTCATTTGTAAAAGGAGCAAGTCTTGCCGAGCTGTGAAATTCAAACAAAATCTCATGAATGGAAAGGGATGCGTTCAGGTTCTTTGATTTCTTTCTCGCAAACAGCGGTTTGAAAGCAGGGATCATTATTTTCATTTTATAAAGAAGGAAATTGGGCCCTAGAGAGGTTATTAAGTCACTAGATCCTGGAGCCTGTCCTGCCTCAGTTGTCCCTACCTGAAAAGTGAGTCTGACTCACAGCCTCTTCGAGATGATTTTATGATCCGTCAAGAAAATAGCGGTTATGGTAGAACAGACTGGAAATCCAAAATACGCTTTCACTTGTGTCAATGATAAACTACACCTTTGCCTTTCATAGGCTTCACCCCCATTTGACCCACAGCCATCCTTTGAGAGAGGGGTGTTCGCCCTGCTTTACAGATGAGACAACTGACATTGCTGAAGTCAGCCTGCTAGCCAGGGCCCAGGCTAGGACTGTGACCCCAGTGTACAGGCCTCCAAGCTCCGTCTCTCCCACAGTCCCTCAGCTCCAGGGATGGGGAATTTGAATCTGGCTGCTCTTCCAAGGGTCTCCCTTTGGCACCAGCTTCCGAATAAGAATGCTATGGGCTGTCACAAGTAAAACCCAACTTTTTAGACTGTATTTCTCCTGGCCTCTTTTTTTTTTTTTTTTTTTTTTTAAGATTTTATGTATTTATTTGACAGAGATCACAAGTAGGCAGAGCAGCAGGCGGGGTCGGTGGGGGAAGCAGGCTTCCGGCTGAGCAGAGATCCCGACGCGGGGCTCGATCCCAGGACCCCGAGATCATGACCTGAGCCGAAGGCAGAGGCTCAACCCACTGAGCCACCCAGGCGCCCCTCTCCTGGCCTCTTTAGACAGTCCTGAAAGGCTATGGTATTGAGTCCTGAGGCATGAAGAATCCTATGGAAGCTGAGCCCTGGAAATTGCTTTACCCCGGGGCAGCCTTAGGAATCCTCAATTCTGAGGCTGAGCCAGAGAGAGACAGCCACTCGCCTGAGGATAACAGTGGGTTGGCAGCTCTCCTGCTTCCCAGCCTGATATGCCAGCTCCTATAATCTTAGGATGGGTTCAGCCTGTCTCTGCCTCAGTCCCCACCTGTGGAATGTTCTCTGTCAAGAAAGAAGCCCAGCAGAGTCCTTGGGGCTGCCAGGAAAGTGTGTGGGAGTGCAGTGGCCAGCCTTCGTTTGAACCTTTGGGAGTTAGGGTGGGGCTAGGTTGGTTCCTGGGCCAGAGTTGCAGGGTTTCTGGGTGGTTTGAGGGTCTGGAGTAAGTCTTAACAGCACTCTTCACAGGGTCCTTTGGGGCTGCTGGGGATGTGTCTCTGGGTGTAGCCTTGATCACCCCAAAGATGCAGGAAGAGGCCTCCAGCCCCAGTGAGGGATAGAGGGGTTCCATGCCTAGGGAGCAGGCCCAGCTGACCCCACCTAGCCTCCGTTGCAGCAGCTGACGTGCTGGTGTACCTGGCGGATGACACAGTGCTGCCCCTGGCCACGGACAACCTGCCCTCGCTCAGTGCCCACGAGCTGCACCGGGCTGTCCGTGAGGTTCTGCAGCTCCCGGACATCGCCCTGGACGTCTTTGCACTCTGGCTTGTGTCCCCTCTGCTGGGTAAGGCTTGACAGTGAGAAGCCCAGGCTGGAGGGTCAGAAGGGCAGTGACCAGGGGCTGGGGAGGGGGCCGCTTCCGAAACCTCCGGCCGCTGTGCATCAGGAGAAGGTGGGACCTAGGTGGGACCTACAGCTAGCCCACACTTTTAGGCCCCAGAGCCCTGAGAGGACGCCTGGCTCTTCTGTGCACCCCCTTCTTTCTCTCTGCTGGTGGCTGAGGAAGGGTCAATCCTGGCCCTCAGCCTCCGTGGTGCTGGAGCCTGGGACATCAGGCGGAGCAGGACTAGGGGACAGGGAGGGAAGGGATCCATGTTCGTGGAGCATGTGGTTTGTGCCACAGCCTGAGTGGTCATTTCTTGAGCGAAATCCCTCCTTACCCTCATGGCCCTGCTCTGTGCTGCAGATGAAGAAGGTGCGGTTTGGAGTGATGGCTTCCGTGAGTAGTAGGAATCAGATCAGAGTGGAAGCCTGGTTGGCCCCCCTCAGCCAGCCTCTTTGAACTGAATTCTGCTTGAGGGCAGGGAGGAAGGTGGGACCTGGTCCGGGAAGCAGCCACCCCCATAGGTGGGGAGGGCGGGACAGGCAAGAACCCGGCTTTTCTGCAGCCCTGCTTGGCTTCTGGTCCAGGACCACCTGTGTCCCGGCCTTTCAGGCTGACATCCCAAGGCGGGGGGGTGGGGTGGAGCAGGAGTGGGGGGCAGGGGAGGTCCCTGGGGCCTCCGAATAGGGCCTTCAGCCTGCTGGTTCACACAGGAAGGGGGTCAGAGGAGAGGATGCCCCAGGAGGTGCCAGGGCCGGGCATGTCTGCTGAGCTGAAATACTCTCCTTTCTTGTAGAGGAACAGGGGCAAGAAGCGGGTGACTGGTCCCTCAGGGCCCCGAGCGGTTACTTCTTTCTTGAGACCAATGGGATTTGTGCCTCTGCCCTACAGGGAGGATCTCTCCCAGCCTAGTGCGGGAGGGAATGCCCCTCCCATGTGTCTCCATCCTGTCCGTGCCCCCCCACCATGGAAGCTTCCTGTACAGCTGCTGCTCTCACCCACCCTCTTCCTGCTGACACGTCTTCTCTGTCCCTTCCGCACCCAGCTCAGCTGCCCCTTTCTCAGCCTCCAGGTCTTGGCCCAAACGGTGGGCCCCTTGATTTGTATCTTTGGGAAGCCGGGGGTGGCTCGCCCCTGTGCTGCCTCAGGCTCCCTGTCCCCGCAGCTGGGCCTCTTTTCTACTCCTCCTGCTTCCTCCGCCCCCACTCCCTCCTCATCGCATTCCTGCTCCCCCCCACCCCGCAAGAACATGAATGGGCTGCCTGTGTGGCCAGCAGGGTCACTCTGGGCCACCGCCCTGTTGGGGACGAGGGTGGCTAGAGATCCCCGGCATGAAGTCAGCGCCCACTTGGTTCCCAGGCTGGGTTTCAGGAAGGCCGAGAGGCCATTTCAGCGCTGACTCAGGTCCCTCGGAGCCCTTGGCTGCCCCTGACTCAGTGGGGTAAGCAGTGACAGATGGCCCAGGGCTCTAGGGCAGGGACAGGGCGCTGTTGGCTGGAGCCGCACCGCAAGCTGGATTTTCGGGGAGTTTGTCCTTATTGCCCTCGTCGCTCTGTATGGAACCGGTTCCAGGGACCATCAGTTTCCTTTGGGTGAAAGTCTCCAGATGAGAAGGCCCCATCGGAAAACATGTGGAACCGTGGGGCCGGTGTCGTGCTGTGATCCTGGGAGTGCTCTGAGCTGCTGGGGTTCAGGGTCAGTGCTGGGCCATGGGCAGAAGGAAGGGCACCGTCGTCCCGGGTCCACTCCCCTCCTCAGTGTCTTCAGGGGTCCCAGCTGGTCAAGTACCCTGTTGACTTCACAAGTATGTGTAGAACCACACAGACACACACACACACACACACACACCACCACCACCACCACCACGCTGGCTGGCACTCTAAGCGCTGGGGACACTGGGAGCAGGACTAAAGGTGTCCCGCTCTCAGGATCCTCGCAGTCTAAAGTCTGGTACAGGAGCTCGGGTCCTGGTTTAGCCGCTGACTCTTGGGGGCTTGGGCAGAGAGCCCACGGCGGCCCCACTGAGTGACCAGGTCAGTGGGGTTGCAGAGGGAGCCTCTCCTGGAGGGGAGAGGATGCTGCTGCTGGGGGTGCATGGCCAGTGCCCCTTCTGGGGAGGGGTGAGGCAGGGGTGGGGACATGTGGGTGTGGTCAAGGATCCACGTTGGAAATGAGGGTTGAGGAGCCACTGGGGAGTCTGAATGGGAAAAACGGAGAAAGGGGTGTGAGGAAGCTGATTGCAGGGGTGGGTGGGAGAGGCTGCGGGCAGGAGGGAGGCCAGTGTGGGGGTTGTGGCTATTGTTTTGGGTTAACATCAGGGACCAGATGGAAGTCCAAAGAACAGAGATGGGGACTCTTGGCTTTAAGCTGGTGGGATAAGGCACTGGGCCCTCTGCTGGGGGGTCAAGAGGGGAGCTAGGGGTCAGAGTGAGGTTGGAAGGCAGGGGAAATCAGTGATGGCATAGATGTTGCCATTCCCTGCTCCTTGACCTCTGGAAGCCTTGCTCATTCATCACTGATAGCTTGGAAATGACCTCTGACTTCTCAAAGGCCATGGTCACTGGCAGAGGAGATGAAAGCCCTTTCTTGTTACCGTTGAGTCTTGGGCCAGCTGGCTGCCCAGAGTCAAGGGGCTGAGTGTGAGCGGTGCACTTGGCCATTCTGCCCACCTCCGTGAGGGCCTGTGGCGGGCCAGGGGTACAGCAGTGAATGGGACAGAGCCACTCTTGTTGAAGTGACCTGAGGATTCACTGGCTAGTGGGGCAGTGAGGGGGGCTGACATCAGATAGTGGTAAATACCGTAAAATTAACCAAATCAGTGTGCACTTGGCATGGAAGGTGATGGGGGGCTGCCTTGGTAAAGGGTCTGGAGAAGGAGACACTAGAACCAAGACCTAAGCCAGCCAGCCACATGTGGGTCTAGGGGGAAGAGAGTCTGAGGCAGGAGGAACAGCAAGTGCAAAGGCCCTGAGGCACCAACGAACTGGGAAGGTTCAGGTGACTGAAGGGAGGCCTATAATACAGGAGCAGAGTGGGAGAGGGAACGAGAAGGAGATGAGCTGGGGAGCTGGATGGCATGGAATGGACATCTGGAGCTCGGGGGGGAGATGCTGGACGTGGGGCCTGCTGAGGGGGAAGCCCAGGCTCTGCCAGGGGCAAGGGAGGGTGGCCCCCTGGGCCTTGGTTACCAGCTTTGTGTTCTGCTTCCTAATGGCCCAGGGAGGTTCATCTGTACCTGCATCCCTGGCACCTTCCGTCAGCCATAGCCTCTCCGCTCCAGCTGACCCTCGGTGCTGGAGGGAACGGTCAGAGGCTGACGCTGCCCGGAGCCTGACCCTCTCTCCCTTGTGTGACTTCGGACAAGTAACTTAACCTCTCTGAGCCTCATTTCTCCCTACTCATGAAATGAGGATAGTGTTACCACAGGGCAGATGCACGTCATCTACTTGAAGTCCTTCTGGAAGCTTCTACCTGCTCAGTTAATGCTGGCCATGACTGGGGCACCGGGGCAGGGGGGTTTAGTCAGTTGAGTGACCCACACTTGGTTTCGGCTCAGGTCGTGAGATCGAGCCCCGCATCGGGCTCCGTACTCAGTGGCAAGTGGTGGTGGTGGGCAATCTGCTTGAGATTCTCTCTCTCCCTCTGACCCTCCCCGCACCCCCTACATGTGCGCGCACAGGCTCTTTCCCCCTCTCTCTGTCACTCAAATAGTAGGTAAATCTTAAAACAAAAGAAAGCCACTGACCACGACTGCCACCACCACGTTGCTGTGTCCTCCGGTGGCTGTCGTCCCGCACGGAGGCACAGAAGAGCCGCTTCCTCCCTCTTCCGCAGAGGTGCAGCTGAAACCCCGGCACCGGCCCTACAAGCTGGGCCGCCAGTGGCCTGAGTTGCTGTTGCGCTTCACTGACGCGCCCGACGACGACGTGGCTGCAGGTTAGTGCTGGGCCCACCTGGGCCTCCCCGGGCAGCCACAGCCGCTCTGGGCACCCGAGGCTCCTTGATGCCTGAGATCGGGCCCGGGGAGCAGGGAGGCCCAGGCTCTGCCAGGGGCGGGGGGAGGGCAGCCCCTCGGGCCCCTGGGCCTCAGTTACCAGCTTTTACAGGTTCCTTGGGGGGAAGCCAGGAGGGTGGCGTGGGGTGACAGCAAGCATGTTGAGATAAGCCAGGTGTCCCACTCTCGGGACGGCCCTCAGGTTCTGGCAGTCATGGTGCGGGAGGGCGGCACTGGATCTGTGCAGGGAGAGGGCTGGGCCGGACCGGGGGGCCAGGCAGTGACCCCCAGCCTCTCTCCTTAGATGAGCCTTCCCTGCAGTTCCGAAGGAACGTGTTTTTCCCAAAGTGGCGGGAGCTCCAGGTGAGGCCGTGAGCCCTAGGTGGGACCACCCGTCTCCGGGGCCCTGTGTCCCTAGACCCCTGGACACGGGTGCGGCGGCCCAGCTGAGCGGCCCCTCCCCACCCCACCGGCCCACAGATCCACGATGAGGAGGTCCTGCGGCTGCTCTATGAGGAGGCCAAAGGCAACGTGCTGGCCGCACGGTACCCGTGCGACGTGGAGGACTGTGAGGCCCTGGGCGCCCTGGTGTGCCGCGTGCAGCTCGGGCCCTACCAGCCGGGCCAGCCCACGGCCTGCGCCCTGAGGTGAGGGCCAGTGTGACCCAAGAGGCAGGGGCCCGTGGCGGGGAGGGCTGCCCTGGAACCCTACTTCCAGGTGATCTTCCAAGATCCGGAGTCAGGAGACCTCAGCCCTAGGGCTGGCCCTGACACTGTGTGGCCTTGGGCAAGTCACCCCACCTCTCTGAGCCTCTTTGCCAGCTTCGTCCCAAACTCCAGGGAAGAGGCTCTATTCCTCAGACACCAGCACACTGGCTCTGCGCTTCCCCCTCCCTCAGCCACACTCCTTACTGTGCAAATTGACGATGCCCTGGGAGCAGACCAGGCCGCTCTCAGATCTCCGTGAACCATGATCCTGAGGGTCACAGATAAGCCCAGTGGAGAGGAACTTCAGCACAGTCTGCTCCTAGGCTCCCCCCACCCCCAGCACTGCAGGGAACAGTGTTAGAGAAGGTGATGTGCAGAGACAGGGCCCTATGCCGGGGGACTGGCAGCCGGGGCCCTGCACGGACCACCCTGCTCACCGAGCCTGAGGGCTCCCAGGCAGGGGCTGGTGGCCAGAGGAAGCCCAACCCTGGGGCGTGTCTGCTGCTATTGCCCCTGATGGCCAACGCAGCCCAACGTGTGTCTATTTGAGGGACTTTGTCAACCTGAGTAACGGAAAGGTCCAGAGGTGGTCCAGGTGTGGTGGGCTCCGGTTGGGTCCCCAGATGCCTGTCCTTGTTCCCGTGGCACAGCCCCATGCACTCAGGGCCGGCTCGCGCTCAGGCAGGCCAGGGAGCCACAGCAATTACGTATTGGCAGGAGAGGTCTGTCCCCTCACACACCAGACTCCTCAGACTCACTCCGACGTCCTCTTCCCCTGGCTGAGCCTCAGGTCCACCCAAAGGGGACACTGTGGCCAGGGTGGTGATGGGCAGGCCCTGAGCCTGCATAGACCCGTGGATGGGAGTGGGGAAGGCTGGGTTTCTAGATGACAGGTGAGAGTTGTTGCTGGAAGAAGGGATGTGGGGGCACAAGCAACAAAAGTGCTCCCGGGAGCCCCGAGAAGGGTGATGGCCCCCTAGACACCCCTCCTCATACCGCCCTACCTCAACCCTTCCTCCGGCCCAGCCGCCTTTGCCGGTGGCCTGGGGCATTTGGTCATCCAGAAGGCACAGCAGAGCCCCCTCCCCTCTTGAGGTGAGAATGGCATCTTCCGCGACACTCGGTTCCAGGCCCAGGCCAGTGCCCTTCCATGCAAGTAGCGGTTAGCATCCTTATTTGATCCACGGAGAACCTCTGAGAAGGTGCTCGCTGCTCCAAGACAGAGCTCCGGCTGAGTCGGCCTCGTGGCCAGCGCACCACCCGCACCGCCTGCCTGGGAGCCGCGCGGTTACCCCAGGCTCCCTGCTTCACGGTTGCATTACTGGAAACCTCTTTTCCTTCTCAAACCTGTGCTGACAGATTGTGAGTTGGTGGTGGGTTTTGGTTTTGTTTTTAATATATCCGTGTTTGGCAGAAAATACGTGGAAAGCTGTAGGTCACTTGCCTTACGGTTTTTTCTTTGTCAAAGTTCCACTAACTCAGAAATCTAAACCTTCCTGACTCAGTGGCCAGACACTGTGCTGAAGTCCTCCAGCCACAGGCTGTCTGGGCAGGGGGGCTGGTTGCAGCTCCCCTTTTGGTCTCCCAGCCTTCCCTTTAGGCCAGTCACCCACCAGGCGTGCTTGCTGGGCCGAGGTACTGGTCCGGGGCGGTCCTGATCCCGGGCCTTGCTTGCCCTTGCCCAGGAGCAGGCCACACCCAGAGGCCCTCAGCCCCGGAGCCCCTCCTCATGCCGGGCGCCCATCTTCCTTCCTCTGCAGGGAGAAGCTGGACTCCTTCCTCCCCGCCCACCTCTGCAAGCGGGGCCACGGGCTCTTTGCTGCCCTCCGGGGCCGAGGGGCCAAGGCGGGCACAGGCGAGCAGGGACTGCTGAGCGCCTACTGCCAAGTGAAGGAAGCGGCCGGCAGTGATGGCGAGCACGGGGCCTCCCTGAGCCCCCACTACCGCGCTTACCTCCTCAAGAGCCACGAGCTGCCCTTTTATGGGTGAGCGACTCCCTCTCACATCGTCACAGGCCACCGCAGCCCTGGGCTTCTGCTGTCCCCTTCCCTTGACAGCCCAGCATGCTCTCTTGGCCTGGGCCAGCACAGCCTGCCAGGGTGCCTGTCCCTGTGCCATCCAACCTCTGTTGTCACGTGAGGTGTGTCTTCATGCCAGCACCTTGGGCACCACGGGTAACAAGCTGGACGCCTGTCCTCCCCTCGCTCCCGTCGCAGGCCAGTCCCCAGACAGGTCCTCTGCCTCCACCTGCCACAGCCGCAGGGTGGGCAGACCTGCTGACCTTCCGTTGAGCCAGTTCTGCCCTCACGCTGTCCACAGTGGCTCGGTGGCTTTCGTGTACCTACTGGTGGCCTTCTCGGCGCTACCAGTAACTCAGTAGCAGAGAGGCCTGGCCCGTGTCTGGTGAGGCTGACGTTCCGGTGGGACAGGAGACGGCAGCAGAGGTAGGAACAGACTACAGGATGGCAGGGGCCACAGCCGGGTGACCGGTGAGGACAGCGTGACAGTGCTCCGCTAGGGAGCTGCGGCTCAGGCCAGGCGGTGGGGACGTCGGCGGGGAGACACGGTCAGGTGCCAAAAACGCTGCGGGCAGAGTAGGCAGAATTTGCTGGACAGACGTGTGGAACAAACGAAGACAAGGAGACGGGACTCCAGGGGGTCTAGTTTGTGCAACTAGAGGATGGTGTCGCCAGCTGAAATGGCCCGGGCCAGGGCACAGGCTGGGGAAGGTCGCGGGTTTGGCTGTGGCTGTGTTGATCTGGAGATGCTCGCTATGTACTCGGTGGCCATTCTGAGCGGACGTTAGGTTTCTGAGTCTAGAGTCGGGTCATAATTGCTGGGTATCAGCATCTGGGTGCTTTAAACCCAGAGCCCCAGGATTTGACCGAGGAGGTGGGTGTGAACCAGGCACAAGGAGGTCCCAGGCCAGCGAGGCGGGCAGGCGGGTGTCTGTAAGCCAGGCCAAGGGGAATGGCAGGGCAGGAGGAAGTGACCCGGCGTCCCGTGCTGCTGCTTCCCTGTCAAGTTCAACATCCCCTGTGCGGCTGATAGTGGCCCTTGGCTCCAGCATCACGGGGTAGCAGGGCTGGAGGAAGAAGGAGAACAGACCAGAGACAGCGAGTGTGACCAGCGCCTTCAGGGGGCAGCGCCACGGAACGGAGGCAAGAGATACAGCGTTTGTGGCTGGAGTGGGAGAGGAGGTCTTTGGTTTGTCTGGCGGGGGAAATGCGTGTGTACAGACAGCGATGGCGGGTGAGAGTCGGGTAGACGAGGGCAGGCAGGCGGCTGCTCTGGGCCAGTTCGGTGATCTGTGAAGTCGGCATCTCGGCCATCTGGGGACCTTGTCGAGGTCTTGCAGGAGCAGGGACAGGAGTGAGGCTCTTCAGGGGAATCAGAGGCGGCACGTGCTTGTGTCCAGGCCCGCCTCGGTGCAGGGGTGCAGGCAGTCAGACGGCGAGACTCGGCGAGGGCTCTGGCTGAGCCTGGTGCAAGGGGGCAACGGGCCAGGCAGCCATGGGAGGGTGAAGGACATGACAGAACCGGGGAGAGGGCGGCAGCTCGGTGAGATGGTATGTCAGGGCTCCTACACCGTACCCTTCCCAGTGTCGAGCCCCAAGGCCTCCCGGGGTGGCCGCTGTCCCCTCATGGGCCCCCCACAGCGGTGCAGCCGGACCCCACTGCTGCTGAAGGGTCTTGGCCTGACAGTAGGCTGCAGGGCTCTCCCCACCCTACCATGGCCTGGCCGCCTCCTGCAGCCTCAGCCCGAGTCCCGGGGCTCCTGGCCGTTCCGCGGACATAACTGGCTACTCCACATCCACATTCACGCTCTTCCTTCTGCCTGCGGTGCGCACCCTCCCCTGTGCCCCGCAGTTCCTCCCCTGCCCATTCGCACCTTTCCATCCTGCATGACCAGCAACGATGCCGCCACCTCCAGGAAGCCTCCCTCCCGCTGAAACTTCAGTTACCAAAACAGCTTAAACATCTCATGTGCCCGGGACGTGGGCCTGGCCAGAGGACCATGGCAGCAGAGCCCAGACCCTGGACTGTCTTTTCCTGGTGCCTGAGGTGACAGGCTAACAGCGGTTCCCCTCCCCAGGTGCGCCTTCTTCCACGGTGAGGTTGACAAGCCGGCCCAGGGCTTTTTGCACCGGGGCGGGCGGAAACCAGTGGACGTGGCCATCAGCCTGGAGGGCGTGCACGTCATTGACAGCAGGGAGAAGGTACCTCTAGCTCACCCAGGGTGGGAACTGGGTTGGGGGGCACGGGGCCTCCCTGGAGAGGGAGTGGGGCCCTTACCCAGGCCTTCGCGGTTCCCCTGGGCCCATGGTTGGCCTGGAGGCAGACTGGATGGCTGGTCTGGCCTCCTGTCTTCCGATGTACCTGGGGCTTTTGGGGGCATCCGGGAGCTTCCTTGGGGTCTGCTCTAGATCAGCCTCTCTGGCGAGCGGGCAGGGGGAGGCTGCGGCTTGGGTTAAACCTCTGAGTGGAGGGAGTCCGGCATGGTCTGGCCGCTCTGTTGGACCAGTGGCTGGAGACTAGTTTGGGTTTTCCAGAAAAACCTCAGGACCAGAAGCTCTCCTGAGTTCCGCTTCTCCCCGCCACCCCCATCCTCCGTGTTTGGCATAGGCTGTCTCTTGGTTCCCTGCATAGGTCGTGTCAGCATCCCACCCCGTGGGGTGATTTCTTTGTACTCAGGCAGGAGTCTCTCCAAACCAGCAGGAAGGTGTGGGGTGACTGCTGCTTGTCTCCAGAATGGGACCCCAGCACCTCCCTATGCTGGTGCTGGGCCCAGAGCCCAGCTCGGCCTCCTGCTGAGATGCTACCCAGCTGGGCTCCTGGAAAAGGTCGCCCCTCCCACCCACATCTTCCTGCACTTGACCCTCCCAGCTGTCCCTGGGCTTGGCCTTGGCCCATGGATGAGAAGTGCTGTGGGTTAGGCCTCCCCAAACCGCAATCGCCCTACCCCGTGAGGGTCTGATGAGAGCAGGGGCACCTCGAGAAACTCATATAGGAATTTAGAGTCAGCCTCGGAGGTAAATAGCCTGGCCGGTTGTCCCCTCCTGGTGGCCCCTGAGCAGGATGGGGAGAGGAGGGGATTCTGCTCATCTGAATCCAAGCCCTGCGTCTCCCTCTGGGCAGCACGTCCTGCTGGGCCTGCGCTTCCAGGAGCTGTCCTGGGACCACACGTCCCCCGAGGAGGAGGAGTCTGTCCTGTGGCTGGAGTTCGATGGGGACAACGAGGGCACACCCGTCAACAAGCTGCTCAAGATCTACTCCAAGCAGGTAGAGGGTATCGCCTGCACGGGTAGGGGTTGGGTGGCCGGGGCTCAGGGCACCCCAGACTGTTGGAGGCTCCAGGCTGGCCCACGGGGGTGAGCCGGCTGCTGAGGGCCTGGGGACCCGGGGAGCTGACATCCGCTGAGCTGGGGCCACCGCTGAGAGTCAGAAGGCCTGGGCTTCCCGGTGCTATGTGACCAGCTTGCACTGGCTCCCTGTCCTCAAGGCCCCCTGGGAGTTGGGAGGAGGAGCGGGCATGGCAGGGCGAAGGCCCCACCGTGCCTGTGTTTCACTCCACTCACCCAACCCTCACCCCTGTCCCTCCTGCTCCCAGCCCCGTTCATGGCACAGCCTCTCTCCCACACTTCGTCCTTTCGTCTCGGCACTGACATGGGTCGGGACTCCTGTCCCCGAAAACACACCTCCGCCCCAGCCGCCATCTGGGGTCTCTGGACCCTCCTCTCCCCCTCGGCACCCGTCTGCAGCCAGTCCGTACCCCTGCACCTCCCAGCCATAAGCCCAGTGGCCCCTGCTTTGCCAGAGTGCACACGCCTCTGTCCTCCATCCCCTCTCAGCTTGACCATGAGCTCTTGGACCCTCCTGTCCCCTGCCATGGCTCCTGTGACCCACTGCCCTAGCGTCCCTGAGCTCTTCCCTCTCACAGCTCTGATCCTCGGCTGGTCCCACCTTTCTGCTGATGACTCCTTAACTTCTACATCACTAGGCTAGACCTCTTTTTTATTTTTATTTTTAATATTTAATTTATTTATTTGAGAGAGAAGGAATGAGCAGGGTGGTAAGGGAGAGGGAGAAGCAGGCTCCCCACTGAGCTGGGAGCCCCATGCGGGGCCCGATCCCAGGACCCTGAGATCATGACCTGAGTCAAAGGCAGACAATTAACCAAGCCACCCAGGTGCCCTAGATCCCTTTTTAAAAGTAAATGTTTTATTGAATTATACATAGAGACAAGTGGCCAAATCCTAAGTCTCCCAAATCAGGTTTTCCCAAAATAAACCCATGTAACACCTTTCAGGTTGCAAAATAGAACCAGGACCCTGGAAACCTCTTGAGCCCCCTCCCCCCAAGGGACACCCCATCCTGAAACATCCTTGTTTCACTCTTGAGGTGTTCCACCTGGTTTGAACCTTTTAGCAGCAGGTTCTAGCCGCAGTGTGTGCTCTTCTATCTGCTCCGTCCTCGCCGCAGGTAGCAGCGGCTCCACCTTTCGAGGCGCTCTCTGGTGTGCCAGCATCCAGTTGACCACTCTCGCATCCCATCACTGAGGGACGCTTGGGTTTCTGGTGTGGGACCGTTGCCAGCAGTGCTGCCACGATCACGGTCACGCGTGTCCTGGGTGCGCGCGAGCGGGTGGACACCCGGGAGCGGAAGGGCCGGGCCAGCAGGTCAGCACGTGCTCGATGGGGCAGACACGGCCAGCTGTCCCCTGCCCCGTGTCCGCTCCCCAGCCTGGCCCGTTGTAGCCGCTCTGGAGGGAGAGTCGTGCCATCTCCTTATGTTTTTGTCCTTTACTTTTCAGTCCGTTTCATTGAGGTGTAATTTACAGCCACGTTAAGAGTCTGTTCTGATGCATTAACGTGCCTGTGGCACCGGCACAGTCGGGCGGAGAAGAGCGGATTTGCTAATATCTTCCCAGCCGCGACGTGTCTGTTCACACCTTTTGTCAGTTTTTTATTGGGGTTACTTGCATCGCCCCCCAGTGTCTGCACGGCTTTTGTTGGCATTTCCCCCCCACCCCAACCGCAGCAGCTCCAGGTGCTCCGCACCCTTGCCCAGCACGTGGTCTGTGCCAGTCCGGTCTGCCAGTCCCACAGATGCCAGGAGGTGACCTGCCACGGCCACTTCCATGCCCTTGTCCTCGTGACCCATGATGTCGAGCACCTTTCCGTGTGCTTATTCACCGTCCAGACATCGTCTTTGGCAGAGCGTCTGCTCAGGGCACCGGGCCGTTTTCACTGGGTGCTTTTCTTCCCGAGTTGGGAGCGTTCATTCTGTACCTGGCATCCTTTATCAGATACGTTTTGCAAATCTTTCAGTCTGCGATTCGACTTTTCATTTTCTTAATTTTTTTGAAGAGATGTTTTTAATTTTGATGGAGTCCATTTTATCAGTTGTTGTTTTTTTCCTCTTAGGGTTTGTGCTTTTGGCTTCCTCGGAAGCCTTTGCCTAACCCCAAGTCACAAAGATACTCTGTGTTTTCTTCTAGAAGTTTTTGAATTCTTTTTTTTTAATTTTTTTTATTTTATTTATGGGCAGCTGGGTGCCTCAGTCGGTTACTCTGCTTTTGGCTCAGGTCGTGATCCCAGGGTCCTGGGGTCCAGTCCTGCATCCGGCTCCCTGCTCAGTAGGGAGCCTGCTTCTCCCTCTGCCTCTGCTGCTCCCCCTGCTTGTGCTCTCGCTCTCTCAAGCTCTGTCAAATAAATAAATAAAATCTTAAAAAAAAAAAGATTTGGGGCACCTGGGTGGCTCAGTTGGTTAAGTGTCTGCCTCCAGCTCAGGTCGTGATCCTGGGGTCCTGGGATTAAGCCCTGTGTTGGGCTCCCTGCTCAGTAGGGAGCCTGCTTTTCCCTCTCCCTCTCCTCCGGCTTGTGTTCTCTCATGCGCTCACTTTGTCTCTCTAATAAATAAGTAAAATCTTTTAAATAAGATAAAAGGATCTTTTAAATTAATAAGAATAATACAGTACTATTACAAATATTTAAAAATATTAATATTAATTTATACTATGAATACTTAATAAATAAAAAGATTTTATTTATTTGAGAGAGAGAGCGCGCGCGTGTGCACGTGGTGCACAAGCGGTGGGGAGGGGCAGAGGCAGAGAGAGCGAGAAAAGCAAACTCCCTACTGAGCAAGAAGCCTGACATGGGGCTCGATCCTAGGATCTGGAGATCATTAACTGAGCTGAAGGCAGACGCTTAACTGATGCCCCCATAATTCTGAATAAAATTTCAGAAACTAGATGCTTTATAATTTTAAGTCTGTGGTCCATTTCAAGTTGCTTTTCTACGTGAAGTGTGATATGTAGTTCAAGATTCTCTCTCTTTTTTCTTTCTGTTCCAGTGTTATTTGTTGAAAAGACTACTCTCTCTTCATTGAATCGCCCTTGTGTCTCTGTTGCAGTTCAGTTGGCTGAGGTGTGTGGGTCTGTCTCTGGACTATCTGTTCTGTGCCCTTGATCTCTGTGTTTATTTTTCCCTAATGCTACTGTATTGATCACTGAAACTTCATAGTAAGTCTTGAAATCAGGTAGTATGATTTCCAGAACTTTGTTCTTTTTCAAATTGTTTTTGACTATTCTCATTCCTTTGCATTTCCATTTAAATTTTAGGATAAACGTCTTGATTTTTACCCTTCCCCGAAAAAGCCTCCCAGGATTTAGATTAAGATTACTTTGAATCTGTAGATTAATTTGGAGACAGCTGACATCGTAAGTCTTCTAGGCCATTGATTTGTGTGTCTCCATTTGTCTTTGATTTTTTTCACTAACATTTTATAGTTGTCAGCATACAGATACTGAATGTCTTCTATTTTACTTACCCCTAAGTATTGCTTTGCTTTGCTTTCTTTCTCTTTGTGGTGCTACCATAGATGGCACTTTTTAAAATTTATTTTTATTTATTTTTTAGTGACATAAAACTGTATTCTTCTCTCACATAACATTATGGGTAGGCAGTCTAGTCCAGATCTGTTATTGTGACCTCATTCCTTTAATCTTATTGCCGGCAATGCATATTCTCTTACTCTTAAATTCACCTCATGGGGGTGCCTGGGTGGCTCAGTCGTTGAAGAGTCTGCTTTCAGCTCAGGTCATATGATCCCAGGGTCATAGGATTGAACTCACGTCGGGATCCCAGTTCTGGGGCAAGCCTGCTTCTCCCTCTCCCACCCCCCTGCTTGTGTTCCCTCTCTGGCTGTCTCTCTCTGTCAAATAAATAAAATCTTAAAAAAAAAAAAAAAAATTCACCTCATGGTCCAGGATAGCTACTTCAACTCCAGCCATCACATCTACATGCTAGACAACAGGAAGAAGTGGAAGCGAGGAACACCGTGACTTTTCATTTCAATTTTCAGTTGTTCATTGTGATATGTAGACATGCAGCTGATTTTGTTACCTACATACATATGTCCTGTCACTTTGTTAAACTCACTCACTGATTCTAACAGTTTTGCTGCAGATTCTTTGGGGTTTTCTCTGTAGACAGTTGTGTCATCAGTGAACAGGGACGGTCGTGTTCTGGCTTTCCAGTCTGTGTGCCTGTGTCTGGCCTGATTGCACTCTCTTGGACTTCTAACACTGTGCTGAGCAGGTGTGGGCAGACATCTGGATGTGCTCCTGACCTCGGAAGGAATTACATTCATTCTTGCTCTTAGTATATTGGCTGCAGGTTTTTGAGAGACACCATCATCAGGTAGAGGAAGTTCCCTTGTGTTCCTGGTTTGCCAAGCTTTATCTCGGATGAATATTAATTTTGTCACACGTGGTGTAGTTTTAATGGTGGGCTCCCTGTACCTCAGGGAGCGCCGTGCTGTGATTGAGGCTTTGTCCCAGGGGCCTTAGAGGGCTCCCTGTTTGGCTTACAGCCTGGGGCCTCTGTCCCTGCTGGCTGCCCTCCTGTTCTCCAGCCCACTGCCCACCCTGCGTGTGGGGTCTCTCGGTGACAAAAGGAGGCAGCTGTGGGGAACGGGTGCTGGCTGGGTTGTGTTCCTTCAGGGAGGCCTTGGACTGCACTGGACAGGGGCAGGTACCAGCCACTTCTTTGTCCCCGTGGGGCTCTCCCCCTGGCCGCTGACCATGCTCCTCCTGTGGGTCCCTTTCTTGGGGGTATGGATCCGCCTTGGTCGCTGCTGTACCCCATGGTCTGTCGCCGCACCAGCACGGGGTGGGTGCTCAGTAACTCAGGGACGCCACCACTGACCGCTTTCTGTCTCTGGATCCATCCAACCCCTGGGGTCCCCATCACGTGGTGTCCAGACCGTGCTCACTGACATCCGTTCACCTCCCCTTTTCTGGCAACAAGTGTTACATGTCAGGTTTATTGAGAAGGTAGCGTTGTTGAGGAAGGGGCCGGAGGGAGCCACCCAC
The DNA here is from genome assembly GCF_010015895.1 of Lontra canadensis. Taxonomy (NCBI): domain Eukaryota; kingdom Metazoa; phylum Chordata; class Mammalia; order Carnivora; family Mustelidae; genus Lontra; species Lontra canadensis. Next base: position 5,101,017 of record NW_022631060.1, read on the forward strand.
CCGTACCTCATGGTCGGACCACCCCCTTCCTTGTAGGCCTGCAGGTTCTTCTCTCGGACAAGTCTCCTCCGTTCCTACAACTCAGAAAGCCCTGCCTGGGCCCTCTGCCTCCCTTCCTCACCCTCCCGTTACTGCTGAGCTCCCTTCCCCCTCCAGTCCGACCGCAGCAGCCTGGGGTGCTTGGCCTTCCTGGCCTGGGCCTTCTGCCTAGAAAGCTCTTTCTCACCTACCCCGCCTCCCAGAGCTGAGACGGGGACCCCTGCTCCTCCCCCAGGACTGACATCCATCAGGACTGCCCTGTCCCCCGGCCCACAGGCACCTGACTCCCCCCTTCCCCTGCCTTTCTGGTGTAAGTGGTGGTTGTTTCCTGTCTGCCCCCCCACCCCCCAGCAGAAGTGGGGGGATCTGTCTCGCCCCACAGAGTATGGAAAGGCTGGGTCTCGGGGAGACCTCAGGTGGCCCCTCTCTCGTCCCCAGGCCGAGCTGATGAGCAGCCTCATCGAGTACTGCATTGAGCTGAACCAGACTTCAGAGCCCGCCGCCCCCCCGGAGAACGTGTCTGGTGCCCCCTCGGCTGCGGGCTCCCCACCGCCCCCCGCTCAGCGCCCCCCTCTGCGCAGGCAGGGCAGCGTGGTGAGCAGCCGCCTCCAGCATCTCTCCACCATCGACTACGTGGAGGAAGGTGAGCACGCGCGCACGCCACGGGGAGCCCCGGGGACTGTGCATCGGGGGTCCAGCTGGCAGGGACCTAATTGGGGGCAGGGGGCGAAGCCAGGGGAGGGTCGTGTCTCGTGAGCTCTGGGGCCCTGGCGGGGGGTGGTCCTTTTCTGTCCCAGTCAATGCTGTGTCCACAGATGTGTACCCCGCGGCTGTGTCCGAACAGGACACACTGGAAACTCCCCATGTCCGTTACTTGAGGTGTGGGTACAGAAGCAGCGGGGCCACATCCGGTGGAGTCAGGGCAGCGGGTACACGGGCGGTGTCTCAGACCGGGCCCTGGAGTGGGGCATGGAGCAGACACATTTGTGGAAGAACTGTTGACATCCAGAAGCCTGTCATCCAGTCTACTGTGTGGCAGCGCGGTTCATTTTTTAATTTTGGCAAATATGCGGCGGTAACAGAGGGAGCCAGCCAGCACCGAGAGAAGCTGGAGGAGGGCATCTAGGAACGCTTCATATTCTCATCTCTGGGCCTTCTTGATAAATCCAGAATTATTCCAAAATAAGAAGCTTTTATTTATTTATTTTTTTAAGATTTTATTTTTTTGACAGAGAAAGACACAGCAAGAGAGGGAACACAAGCAGGGGGAGTGGGAGAGGGAGAACAGGCTTCTCATGGAGCAGGGAGCCCGATGCGGGGCTCGATCCCAGGACCCTGGCACCATGACCTGAGCCGAAGGCAGACACCTAACAACTGAGCCACCCAGGTGCCCCAAGGAGGTGTTTTTTTTGTTTTTTTTTAAGATTTTATTTATTTATTTGACAGAGATCACAAATAGGCAGAGAGACAGGCAGAGAGAGAGGAGGGAGCAGGCTTCCCACTGAGCAGAGAGCCCGATGCGGGGCTCGATCCCAGGACCCTGGGATCATGACCTGAGCTGAAGGCAGAGGCTTTTAACCCACTGAGCCACCCAGGCACCTGCCCCAAGGAGGTTTTAAATGTAGTAACTAAGACCTGGATTTAAGGAGCAAGATGTAGGGGGCTCCTGGCTGATCCAGTCAGTAGAGCATGCAACTTTTGACGTCGGAGTTGTGAGTTTGAGCCCCATGTTGGGTGTGGAGGTTACTTAGAAATCAAATCTTGAAAGAAAGGAAGAAAGGAAAGAAAGGAAAAGAAAGAAAGAAAGAGAGAAAGAAAATCTTTAAAAATAGATAATTCGCAGGGGACGCATGGGTGGCTCAGTGGGTTAAGCCTCTGCCTTTGGCTCAGGTCATGATCTCAGAGTCCTGGGATCGAGCCCCACATCTGGCTCTGCTCAGTAGGAAGCCTGATTCCCCCTCTCTCTCTGCCCGCCTCTCTGCCTACTTGTGATCTCTCTCTCTGTCAAATAAGTAAATAAAATTTTTTTAAAATTTTAAAAATAGCAAGATGTTCACAAAATAAGGCCAAGTAATAAAAATTAGGTAGCACAACCACCCCACGCCAGAGTGTATCCATGTATAGGATGAAGGAGACCCGCCCACCACAGTGGTAAATTTGTGTAACTTCAATTTTTTACTTTGTGTTTCTTTGTAGTATTTACATTTTTGACAACAAGCATGTCATTTTTTAAAAAAAATTTTATTTATTTGAGGGGTACCCCTTCCCTATCCTCCAACCCCAACTCATGCTCTCTCAACAGATAAAATCTTAAAAACAGGGGCGCCTGGGTGGCTCAGTGGGTTAAAGCCTCTGCCTTCGGCTCAGGTCATGATCTCGGGGTCCTGGAATCAAGCCTCGCGTCGGGCTCTCTGCTCGGCAGGGAGCCTGCTTCCTCCTCTCTCTCTCTGCCTGCCTCTCTGCCTGCTTGTGATCTCTGTCAAATAAATAAAATCTTCTAAAATAAAATAAATAAAGTATTTTATTTATTTGAGAGAGAAGGCATGAGCAGGGGGAGGGGGCTCGGCCCCAGGACCCTGAGATCATGACCAGAGCCAAAGTCAGATGCTAGATGCTTAGCTGATAGAGCCACCCAGGCGCCCCAAGCATATCATTTTATAATCAGAAAAAACAATTTTTCTGTAACATAACCATTTTCTACTATTGTAGTCTTCCTTGGTGTGGCTAGCAGGCGTCACCTGGCTCCCTGTTGTGGGACATGACAATTCCAGTTTTTGGCCACTGCAGACAACATAGCTATAAATCCGTGCTGGGAATCTGAACCGCTTCCTTGGGATAAATTCCTAGAAACGGGGCTGTGGTGTCCCACGGCACGCGCACCAGCCATCCAGCCCCTCTTGAGCACACGGCAAGAACTTGTTCGGGTCGGTGTTTGGATATTAGGGAGGTTGGACCAATTTCATGTGCGTGGCCATTCCTGTTTTCTTCATGGATTATTGTTCATTTATTTGTGTTGCCTTGTTTTCTTTTGTTGTTTTATTTTTTTTTCAAGTTTTTACTAATTTATTTGACAGAGATCACAAGTAGGCAGAGAGGCAGGCAGAGAGAGGGGGAAACAGGCCTCCCACTGAGCAGAGAGCCCAACGTAGCGCTCGATCCCAGGACCCTGGGATCATGACCTGAGCTGAAGGCAAAGGCTTAACTCACAGAGCCACGCAGGCGCCCTGTTGTTTTTTAAAATTAACATCTACGTTAACGTGGTATACGTGTTACAGTGAATGAACGTGGATACAGTGTTATTAACTAAAGTCCTTCTCTTTAACCTAATGTCCTCTCCAGCGGCAGGCTCCCAGCCGGGACGCCACACTACATTTGCTCGTCAGGTCTCTGTAGGCGCTGCTGGGCTTTGAGGGTTTCTCAGATTTCCCTGGGTTTTGGTGACCTTGAACGTTTGGAGGAAGACGGCTCGGGATAGCATAGGAGGCCACGTGACTGGAATTTGCCTGATGCTTTCCCCATACTTAGGCAGGGGTTGTGGGCTGGGGAGGAAGGTCCCAGAGGTAAAGTGCCATTTTGATCTCATCCTATCAAAGGTGCGCGATCAACATGACTTAGGACGGTTGGTGCTGACCTTGTCACCTGGCCTGAAATTTGAACTTGTGAGACTTTTTGACTTACTGAGGCGTGCGTCCGGCCGGCCGTGCTGTAGGTGTTGTATTCCTTTGGTCTGTTCTTGAACCAGTTTGAGCAGAAGCCCCTGGGACAGCGTTGCTGGCCCAGCAGCGCGTGCAAACCTGGATTTGCCTGTGATTCGGGAGGCCGGCCCCACGGCTGGACAAGCTAGGGCCCCCGGCTCCGACGGTTCGCGGCTCCAACGAGCGGGGCTCCGTCTGAACGGGCTCTGGCAGGAGCCAGCCCCTGGCGCCGCCGGGGGGCCTGGACCGCCGCACCTCGGGAAGCCCTCCCTCAGCGCGGTCCTCCTTTTCCCGTGACAGGTCAGCAGATCAAGCGGGTGAAGCCGAAGCGCACCACGTCCTTCTTCAGCCGGCAGCTGTCCACCAGCCAGGGGAGCTACACCGTGGTGCAGCCCAGCGACAGCCTGGAGCAGGGCTGAGGGCCGCGGCGCCGGGCAGGGGGAGGGCACAGGGTGAGGCTGCCCCTGGACCTGGCCCAGCATTCGTCTCCCAGAGGGGCAGGACCGGGCTGCGGCTCTGGTGTGGGGCACGGGGGCTCCCTCGGGAGGGAAGGAGTGGCTTCTGCCTGTGAGGGCGCGCGGCCCGCACAGCTGGCGGGGGGACCCCCGCAGGGTCCCACCTGCCCTACCCCTGGACTCTGCCCCACGGCTGTCTGAGGACCATCCAAGGAGGCTCTGGCTGCCTCCTGCCAGCCAGGGACTTGCCCTTGTGGCCCTCTCAGGATGGACAGTGTTCCCTGCTCTGCGGTCCTCGGGGACCGCGCTGACGGCAGGGAGCCACCGAATAGGACTTGGGACCTGTAGGTCCAGTGTGGGTCTTTGGTCTTTTCCCTGGACTCTGGTGACCACACCCTGCATTCCTTCAGCCTCATTCCACGCACACTGCATGTCTGGGGATGGCTCTGTGGGGCAGCAAGGAGGCAGGCAGAGAGGGTGACCGTCTCTGGCTGGCTGGAGCTGGAGGGAGCCAGGCAGGGCCTGGCTCGGGAGCCCTCTGTGCCCTTCACTCAGGCCTTGTGGTCAGGACACATTCTGACCGGAAGGAAGTGCCTTTTTGCCAGCCTTTGGGGACAACACAGTGCCAAGAGGTGGATGTCCCGTGTTTGCTCTTTTTTCATCTGCTCCAGTTCCACGAAGCCTGGGAGCTCCGGGGTAGCTTGAGGAGGAGACCCCCACCCACCTCAGAGCTGCCTGCTCTCCCTCAAGATGGCGCCGAGGTGTCCATCTGCCCAACCCCGGGGGTGGCCTATGCGTGGGGACATACCACTCGAGTTGGTCTCCTCTTTCCAGGGACATTGATTGTAAGGAGGCTGGATGTGGTGTTGGGCATAGCTTTTCCCCCCGCTTCACCCTCCTGGCTTCTCCCAGAAGAGCCAGCCTAGAGGGGGTAGAGGAGAGCGGGCCCAGCCCCTCTGCATCTCCATGGTGGGTCCATGGCCCTCCCAGCACTTCTGAGACTTTCCACAGGCCCAGCTCCGCTGAGCACTGGGCTCTGCTTTGCCCTCCCTCCCTGTGGAGAGCTCTGGCAGAGGAAATGCAGACTGGCCTGCCGACTCAGATGTTCCGAGGTGGGCTTGCCTCCGGCAGTAGGGACTGTGTTATTTGTTATAATAAATGGACATCCCCAGCCTTTTGGAATTTCCCACCCAGGGGCCATCTCATCCCCCTTCCTGGAGTCACTGGACCGGAGCGGCCCAGCCCGCCTGGCGCCCAGCCCTCTGGTTCTCTCTTCCCACTCGATGTTTAGACCCAGGTGAATGCTTATCTGTCTGCTGGGCTGGCGGCTGGCGGGGGCGGGCGCGGGCACACATGACTTGTTTTCACTCTTCAGTCTCTCCACTGTTATCTGAGCATCCCTTGTGTGCCATGACCTTTTCTGCCTGCCCTTTGGGACAAAGCAGTATTTTACTAAGTGCCCTTTGAATATTCTCGTTCTTTTGTATCATGTGACTTCTTAATAATAAATTTCCAGCAAACTTTGGGTGGCTTACGTTATGAAATAAACTAGTGTGTTAATTATACCCTGGGAGGCAATTACAGGCTGCTGGCTTGCTTTGTAGTAAATATTCATCAAGGTACTCAGCTCTGTGGGCTGCCGAGCTGAGCTCGATGGAAAGCCCAGAGGGACGTTCTCCAGTCTCCGTGGTCGGTCAGGGACTCCCAGGCTGAGAAGGTCCAGGAGGGGATTGGGGGTTCGTGGTGGGAACCAAGCAGGGAGGTCTGCAGGGAGGCAGGGGGACAAGGAGCTGACAGTGGGCAGGCTGGAGCCTTTGTCCCTGTCCCCTGAGCCTAAGCCATACAGTCATGGCCTGTCAGACCCCCCGATGCCCCGGTCCTCCTCACACCGGGAATGGGGGCCCTGGGAACAGTCTGGACTGCAGCACCTCAGCCAAGAGGCCAGCGAACCCAGGGGGTTGGGGTGGTTCTCCTGCCCACGCTGAGGGCTCCTCGTGTCCCGGGCCTGGCCAAGGGCAGCTTGTTTGCCACAGATCCCAGTGTGGGTAGGCAAGGGCTTTGGCCCTGGGGGTAAGCATACCATTTGGGGTCTGCAGTTCACACTGTGAACGATTTGGGAGCTCGAAGGAGCAAGCCACGGGTCTGTGTGGCAGCGAGGTCCCGGGACTAGGCCTCTCCCCTAGTCATGCCTCCTGCGGGGGGGTCCTCCGTCTGGCAAGGGCAGAGTGGTGCCACGACCGTGGGCACGTACATGAGCCTCCACTTGACCTTTAAGATGGGACTGGTAATAGTACTGTGACTAGGGACGCCTGGGTGGCTCAGTCGGTTAAGCCGCTGCCCTCTGCTTGGGTCATGATCCCGGTATCCTGGGATCGAGTCCCGCATCTGGCTCCTTGGTCAGCAGGCAGCCTGCTTCTCCCCTGCCTGTTCTTCCAGCTGCTCCCCCTGCTTGTGCGCGGGCGCTCTCTCTCGGACACATCAATAAATAAAATCTTTAAAAAAAAAAAAAAAAAAAAAAAACCAGTACTGTAACTAGGCACTCCGTAGGTCTTAGCTCCCTTCACCATCGTCAAACTCCTGTGTCTGGAAGCTGGCAGGGCTGAC